>NW_005370657.1:3048048-3058434 GCF_000412655.1 Myotis brandtii
TCCCCTCTTCTTTCTTTTCCTAAACATACTTAATGAAGTTTCAATACCAAGATTAGGAAACGATTTAATGTATTTCTTGAAGGAAATTGGATTCTTGTAATATTCCCATTTGATTTTTTTTTTCTAGCACTGAAGATTTTCTCTAAGTTTAATTTGCTTTCAGAGGAATTGCCATATTTTAAAAATAATGTACCAAAACAGTTAGATTTATTTCCCATTAGTTTCAAAAAGAGTGACCCCAAATTTTGAATGGAGTCTTTTAAATAATAAGATTTGGAAGTAATTGCTTAATATGTGAATTCAAGATAATGATAATGTTTTGAGTTCTAAGGAAAGCCTGATTGACCCAGTACCCTACTTCTTCCTAACCTAGATAACTGAAATCAGCTTCGTCTTCACTCCATGAACTGTGTTGGTGAAACCTCTTGTTTGCAGCTGGAGCTTGCGCTCTATTCCTTTGTTGTTCCATTGTTTCCTTTAGGGTGAGGGAGAATAATTAAGGAGAACATCTTTTCTGAGCAGCTGGAGTCAAATTCCAGCTGACTGCAGCACCTGTGAAGATGGCACCTCTGCCTCTGGGTGGCAGGGTGGGATGCCAGCCGTGGAGCTTGCGACAATGGGCTCCAAAGTGCAGCGCCGTGGCCGTGCCGCACCACTCCTGCCCTTCTGTGCGCTTCAGATGGCGTTAATATCAGTGAATGCAAAGTGTCTGTTTTAGACTAATTAGAGGAATGATTTGTGAAACGGCGGCTATTTATTTAATTAATCACCAGCACAAAGCCATAAAACCCATATTTTAAAAATCCCTGTTAGTTTGCCATGTGGTTAATAGATTGGGGCACATTAACAAGTGACATAGTGATGTATTAAAAATGTTCCACCTAAGGTTTTTTTAGGAAGGAACGGAAGCTGCCTGCTTCAGATGCTCAAGTATAACCTGCCAGGATTTGACCTTTCTGAGGTTTTAATATTTATTTGTAAAGGCATTTATCTTTTGAATAGCATTTTCATTAAAAAAGATACCATCTCTTAGAATATTTCAGAATATAAAAATGTAGAATAATTTCTAAAATTATGTTAAAGTTAATTTTGTTACATTTTTCTCTTAACGCAGAACTATATTTTCTCTTGAAAATATACTATGGTTATTAAGCATTACAGTACTATTATAACATAGGTTCTTATTTTCCATTTTTGGGTAGGGGAGTCATTTAATTAAATAATAAATGCAATAACGTTTTTGTTGCAGCTGTCAGCATTGCATTTTGTTCTGCCCTTATTACTTTTTATTGAATGGGCACAGGGATAATTGCTATACTTGCTCAGTCTCATCCCAGGTGAATTGTCATTTTTGGATGGTAAGAATAAAGATAGAATTGACTTGTTCAAGAGACGACACTGGCATCAAAAATGAGAAGAAATAGCTAAAACTGTAACAAATGATAATGGTTTTTACATAAATTTGTAGTTGATTTTCAGTATACATAAGTGTGTGTATGTGCAGGCCATCTTGTATTTTGATAATATTTGAAGCTAAATTGATATGTCTGTGGTTCATTCTTTTTGTTTAAAAATTATTCTGAATAGTCAATGTTCTCACTAAGCAATTCCCCCAAAATTTAAGATCATGTATGAAAATGTGTTGCTCAGGTGGACGCTTATAAGGAAATTGTCCAGCTCTTAGGATTGTGTTTCTCTGCTGTGTTGTATAATTACCTGCTCTGTTAGAAGGGGAGCTGGAATAAAACATGAGTATGTTAATGCAGCCTGGAGCTGATGTGGTGGTGATGATTACAATGCAGATAAAGCATTTCTCATAACTGCCGTTGCCTACTGGAGCCTTTGAAACATCTGGACCTTTAATTGAAAAATAGTGTGGTGCTGTGCAAGGCAGGCATGCTAAGTGAAGTCACTAATTTAGAATACAAAAATATAATTGATAAAGTGTTTTATTTACATTGTATTTAAATATTCATACTTTGTTATGCTTTGTATAACAGGGAATTACTGGGTTAAATTTTCATGAACATAGACAGTTTAAATGAGATAAATTAAGTGAAAATGTTAATGGAATTTTACACTGGAACCAGAAAACGGTTTACTCCAGAAGGGTGTGTACTTTTGTTTCTATTGGGGCCTTTTAGGGAAGCAAATAGGTTAAGTCCTTATTCTTTAGGTTTTGTGTTTTAGAAGAACTAACCATCAGTTGGTAACATCGTTGCATTTCATTCTTGTTATTGCTATCATATCTTGTTATTTAGTTAAAAAATAAAATGTTTCTTGGCATAATGGTAAATGGCTCTAATGGCAACATTATCTCCCAATAAACCAAAGCCTTCCCACCTCTCCAGGGCAGGTTATCAGCCTGCCCAGGAGAGCAGAAGAGCTGGTGAAGGGCGTGCAATTAACCTTTGTCCTGCATTCGCAGCAGGGGAACTGACCTAGCAGCCTTCCGAGGAAATCCAATTTAATTTAAAATGAATTTGAAAAGACAAATTAGCCATATCTATTTTAATAAGATAAAATCCCGATTCTCTCTGTGTCTGGTTTAGTTAGGACCTCAGAGGAGATTGGACTGAGACTCGGGATGCACAGGAGGGAAATACTGCCAGGGGCCTGAGGAGAAACCCAGGAGACCCTGGTACCTGAGTGACTTGTCAGTTTCTCATGCTGCCTGTTTAGCAGAGGGCTGCACCCTGAGATGGGCCTTTGTCTAACTCAGACGTTTTGCGTTTGTTGGAGCTCGATGCTGTGCTGATGTCTTATGCTGCTTGCCTGTCCCTCCAAGGACCAAATTCTTATTTTTCTCCTTTGTCATTATCAAAGCACATTTGGGGACTGCCACCTGGGGAGCCACATTTAGTAACAGATACACCTCACAATTACTGATAAGACTCTTACTCCAACAGTTGGGATTCTCTGAGGCCCATGAGTTGGTACTTGACCACTGCTTTTTTTTTAAAATATATTTTTATTGATTTTTTACAGAGAGGAAGGGAGAGGGATAGAGAGTTAGAAACATCGATGAGAGAGACATCGATCAGCTGCCTTGTGCACACGCCCCACTGGGGATGTGCCCGCAACCAAGGTACATGCCCTGACTGGAATCGAACCTGGGACCCTTCAGTCTGCAAGCAGACGCTCTATCCACTGAGCCAAACCAGTTAGGGCTTGACCACTGCTTTTTGAAAACTGAAGCAGAGGGTTCTGCCTGCTCTTCAAGGAGCTGCTGTTTCCTTGTGTTTTTACCACTGAAACATAGTGAGGATTATTGAGCCCCTTCTATATGCCCAAGACCAAGGAAATCTGAACCAGTTTCTGCCTTCTGCCTGTACACGAGGTAACTGCTTCTGGAAGCGGTTGCCCCAACGTCCCCCTTCAGTGCCAGCAGTCCCTGCATAGCTGCCAGTGCGTGTGGCAGGTGAGGCTGCCCACCTGCTGGAGGGGAGCAGCTGAAACTTAGAAGGATTCTTCAGACCAGGTCTCCCAGTTCTGACACAGTAGCTGTAACACGACCTTTCCTAAATACTTGGCTCTACCCAAGACTGGATTCACTGAAAGGGTAGGGTTTGGCAGTTGATCAGACCTGGGTTAGAATCTTGATCCCTCCCTAGTTGAGGGATTTGGAGTAGAGCCTACTTACTGAAAACTTTCTCGGCTTTAAAAGGGAGTGAGCAATCCTCATAGGACTGTTGGGCATATTGAATTAGATCATGTACCGAAAAGTACTTGGACCCTGGTAGGTGCCCAATAAATGTCAGCCAGCAATTGTGATCTGCCAGTTTCAGAGGGAGTTTCCGTGGGAACACAAAGGGCTGCTTACAGAGGAATTTGCTCTTTGTGCCTGGCCTCACCTACCAGGGCTGTCAGCTCTGATGCTGGCCTGTTTTACTTTGTACTGCGGGGCTGATTGCCTAATTGAATAGTGTGACACAGAGAGCTTTTTATGTTTTAAAGTACTCAGTACTGACAGTTTCATCCAGGGGATCCTGTTTTCCTCTCAGTTTTACAAACAAAGTTTTCTGCCACTTACTACTTTTTTCCCCCTTTGTGGGATAAGGGCCTGAGTGTCAGACTTTTTGAACTGCTTCTCAATTGTAAATTTTGCATGTAACTAGAAGTAATTCTTCCCAACAGGAAGTATTGTTCTGGATAAATAGTAATTTAGCTCTTCTTTATCTTGCTGCCCTTTATATTTCAACAAGCATTTGCAAACTGTTAAATGCAAACTTTCTCAGTAGGCTCTTTGCAGTTGCATTGTTTTCTCAGTGTGAAAAATTTTTATTTTTCTATTGCAGACAAGCATCTTTCTCTGTCACCAGAGGTGTCGTTTATTTGTGTGGCCTTTCCCTGTACAGAATAACACCTCACCCAGTTATTTTACATGTGCATTTTGAGGATGAAAGTGAATGTCATAATTGGAGAAATGTAAAGCTATTTATTTCCATTTTGTCTGATGTTTTTACATTGTTTGCTAGGAGGTGCGTCAGGGACTTGAATTAATTATAATTACTGTGGAGACATACACTGATTGAGCAAAGAAAGTAGTAAGCCTATTTGCACCAAGGCTATCTAATTAAATTCTAACTTTTGGATAAGCTAAATGTGCATGAAAAATGAATTTTAAGAAGTTTTTATGACTTACTAAATAATGATTCAGTAAAATTTTTGAATTACATCATTAAGGAACATTGATTCTTAAAGTGATAAAACAGTCATGAACCTACTACTGTATTTTGTGGGTTTTTTAAAACTCTTCAAAATCAAGTACATAGAAAACATTTTAAGTTGTATATTAACATTTAAAATCTTTATAATATTTAATCAACGGAAACCCTGCAAGAAATGAATATATGCACCTGAATTATTTCCTTCAATATTTATACAATTTTATGTTCACTTAAAATACTTCACTATCTCTGGAATTAAATTGTCCTTGGGGTAGTTGGAGGGTAATACCAAATTTTCCATATAATTTAGGAGGGTGATAATGGCTGTACTGTAACCTTTTCTAGAGATACATCATCTAGTAATGGAGCCAAGTATACAGTCTCCATTGAGTTTTAATTTTAAAAGTTGATGTTAAATCTTAAAAAGACTCATTATATTACAATAATTGATAGCATTTAAAACATGTAATTCTTCTTTATGGTTTTAAAAAACCTATTTTTACTTTTAAAGCATATTGATTTTATTATATAAATGATTTAATAATGAAGAGGTCCCTATAGTTACCCTAGGTGATGGGGCTTAGTTCATGCAAATTACCTTTCCCTGATATTATCATTATTATAGAAGTCATTGTTTGTATAATTAAATGCAAAGTGCTGTGTTACATTAATGATCTAAAGAATCCCACAATGGCTATGAAAATTTAAAACGGACACTTAGCTTCTATTATGCTTGAAGATGGCTGGGTTGTACTTGTGTGAAAGCACCTCCTGGTACATGCTGTAAGCTTCCTGAGCTGGACCAGAAGAGAATGCTATGGTCCTTTTCTCTTCATGATTGAGATAGAGACCTGTTCCTATTGCTTCCACTTCTCAAGTCATGGATATCTGAAGGGACATTTTGTCCAAAGATCTGCCTGGCCTGAGCAACAGCTTAAGTAACAATAATAAGAAATAATTGACATTTATATAACAGTTTGCAGTTTACAGAGCATTTTAAATCTTTATTTTTACTTTATACGCCCTGTCATCCTTCTTAAGTGATGGTCTCATCTCTGTTTATGACTGAGGAAATTGACTTTCAGAGAGGTTATGGGCTTTGCCAAAGGTCACTCAGCTAAAGGCTGGCAGGACCAGGGTCCAAACCAGTTCTGTAGACTGCAAAGAGGTACGCAGCAAATACAACCCATGATGGTGCAAACTAACAGTATGGGCAGGCTTTCATTTCTTTTCCTTCAGCCACCCCCACCCCTTCTGTAAAATTTCTCTCTTATATTTGAACATGAATGATTACTAGTTTTGTCAGTTGATACCTTGCAACAAAATATTATTTGAGGCTATTACTCAAACTTCATTTGATAACAGTTAGCTTGTTTAAACCAATAGCTCTAGGCATTTTATTTTGTCCCAGAGTGGAAGAAGACTGTCAGAGTGTCAAAATGTGGAGGATTTATTTGTTCCTGAGAGCAACAACTCCTTTTCCTGTTTTGGGTCCAAGACTATAGATTTACATTTACCATAGATGTTATACAAAGAAAAATTACGAAAATCATTAGTGTAAGAAGGACTGACGGAAATGATATTTTCTATGCTGTGTTGTACTCTCGAAAGGATTATAGTCTGGCTCATTTAATGATCTTAGTGACTGAGTTATTTGTTTGAGGTCCTCATCTACATGAAGAGATGTCTGTGGAAGTGGAGGTAGATGAGTTCCAGTTTTCTGAGGGCTAGAACTAAGAGCAGTGGTTAAGATCTGCCGAGAGAGTGTATGTAAAATGGAAAGAAATGCATGTTAGCCGTCAAAACTGTTTCACTAAAGACAGAAGCAAAGGGTTTGCTTCAGAAAGTGGCAGGGACCTCATCAGTGGAGATGCTCTAGGACAGTGGTTCTCAACCTTCTGGCCCTTTAAATACAGTTCCTCATGTTGTGACCCAACCATAAAATTATTTTCGTTGCTACTTCATAACTGAAATGCTGCTACTGTTATGAATCATAATGTAAATATCTGATATGCAGGATGGTCTTAGGCGACCCCTGTGAAAGGGTCATTCGACCGCCAAAGGGGTCGCGACCCACAGGTTGAGAACCGCTGGTCTAGGAACAGTGGTTCGCAGACCACCGATTGGCTACCGCTGCTCTAGTCAGGTTTCTTGGACAGCCAGTTGGGGAAAATGTTTTAAAGGGGATGACTCTTAAAATTCCTTGCAGTTTCCAAAGTCTATAATGACAATAAAGTTTTTTTTTTAAGTCTATGAATGTAAATAAGCAGGGGAAAAAGGAAACCTGTTAAACACCCAACATTTCTTGGGTATTTACTGTGGACTAGTGATAAAAGTGCTTTACATGCATAATCTCATTGAATTCTTTTTTAAAAAACTCCATAAGGAGGTACTTTTATAAGGAAATAGTAACTCAGAGGTTAAATAAAATTGTTCAAGGACACACAGTAAGTGGCACTGCTGAGAACTGAACCCAGGTCTTTCTGATTCCACAACTTATTCTTTTAATGCCACACTGCACTACCTCACTGCTCCTATTAATGTAATAAGGATCCTGGAGGTACCCAGATCAGAACTTGACCTTGTTAAAGAAAGAGTGACAGTTGATGTTCTTAATAATAAAAGCTTAATGGAACCAAGGTTGGTGATTCAGAAGAAATTAATGAGATTTTTGTCAATTTTATTTTAAACTTAACTTGTCAGAAAATACTGTGTCCAGTGACAAACTGTAGAAATGTTTTTGACAAATTAACTTGACTACAGGAGCCAGATCAGGGAAATGTCAATTTAATAGCCTTGAAGCGTTCCAGATTTATTGAGGGTTAAGATATCACTACAAGATATCCTAGCTCTGAATGGATCTGTCATATAATTTTATTCAAAATCTATTCATAAGTTTAGGGCTACCATTTTGAATGTAAAAAAGTGAGATTTTTCTCCACACCCATAAAAGTAGCGCTATTGAGAGCAACATGCTGCAGTCTGGTGTTTGGGTTTTCTTTTCCACCCCAACTAGACCATCTTTATTTCCGTCTGTTAAACCTGGTTTTGACCAAATTTAGGCCAGATTTTGTTTGGAATCACTTTAATCAAATTAAATCCCTTATTTGTCATCAGAGTAATGATAATTTGAAACACCTGTACCAAGTCTGTTATTAAAGACTAGGCCATTGGTAGAATACAAGCCTTTGTTGAGGGAGTTGGGGAGGAAAGGTACTGGCAGGATGAAACTGTAGCCATTCCTTTAAGAGAGTTTTAACTTTTGAAGGCTACAAATAACCCTTTTATCAATTTGCATCATTACATTGTCTGGATACACTGATTTATTTATTTCTGCATTAAAATTACATATAATGATCTGCTTGTGCAGTTGTGACTAATGAAATAATGCTGCCTGCTTTTTGTCTCTTTAATTGCAGAAGCCAAGCTGTCTATCCTTTTTGTTTCTTCCCCTTGACAGAGAAATTGAACACTTAGCAACAGTTTTGAGATCTGATACTCAATTTATTACTGACAAACCTGTATGTTAAATAGCATTGCTAACTGAACCTTCCATCCTTAAAACTTAATTTAGCTTCCTCACTTGATATGAATGTTTCTTAATTCAAGATTATTTTGAACTGAATACCATCTATTCTTCCTACTTCCCTTATTTTGGAAACTATCAGGTGCATAATTTTGAAATTAACTTTATGATAAGCAGCAAAGTGCATATTTTAATTAATGGGATCAAATAGGAGAAAATATTATATGTAATATTTTAATTCATCATGTTAAAATTCTATATATTGCAATTCTGTACCTATTCACATTCTATATATTAGAAGTTATTTAAATTTTTAAGGTTTTTACATTTTATGAGTTAATTATTATTTATTTATTTATTTATTTATTTTTAGTCCTCACCTGAAGATATGTTTCACTGATTTTAGAGAGAGAGGAAGGGAGGGAGGGAAGAAGAGAGAGAAAAAGGGAGGGAGGGAGGGAGAGAGAGAGAGAGATATCCAGGTGGAAAAGAAGCACCATTTGGTTACCTCCTGTACTCACCCTGACTGGCAATCAAACCCACCGACTTTTTGGTGTATGGGACGATGCTGGGTGGGGTATGCCACCCAGCCAGGGCTTATGAACTAATTATTAATTCAATGATATATGATTCATAACATCAACATTTCATGATTAATATAAAGACACTTTTCAAAAGAGTAAACTTTTACAGTATATGGTATAAGCCACAAAGCAGTCATACTCTTTGACCCAGTAATCTATTTCTGGGAAAATGTGCACAAACATTTACATAAGGATATTTAGGAGAATATTATTCATAATAGTGAAATACTAGAAACAGTGTCACAACCAGGGAATATGTTGACAGTATCACTACATGCTGTAATATAGTGCAGATGTTTAAAACCATATGTTAAAAGAATATTGGTCAGAGGAACCAAGATGGCGGCATAGGTACACACCTGTACTTGCTGCCTCACACAACCACATCAAAAACTACAACTAAAGGACAAAACAGATATCAGCCAGAACCACGGGAAGGCTGGCTGAGTGGAAGTTCTACAACAAGAAGGAAAGAGAAAAGCGCATTTAAGACTGGTAGGAGGTGCAGAAGTGTGGAGGTATGGAGGCGTGCACGAAACGGGCTGGCAACTGGGTACGCTGTTCTCTTTTTCAATCCGGAGGGAGATACAAGCTCCTGATTGCTCTGAACTCCAGTTCCGGGTGAGACTCTGGGGACCCAGACTCATACGGGGAGAAACCAGACTGTCTGGCATTGGTCCGGAACATAAGGGCGGCTTTCTCTCAGAGGTGCTTGCAGCAATCATTGTTCCTGCATGGGGCGTGGAACGCGGGGACCTCAGGGACCTCTCCGATGCAGGGCTGACCAACAGCCACTACTGTTTGCTCCGCCCTGGTGATTCCCTGAGACCCCGCCCCACCCAATTTACAACCCCACTCAAGCTGTACTCAGCGGCTTTTGCATATGAATGGCCTGTGCTCTCACCACCTAAAACCTAACAAACTGCAGCGGGGTCAAAGAGCCCCAGAGCTTCCAAAAGAAGGCCTAAGGCTTGACAGCAGCCTGCATTGCTACACAGCGGGCCTCATCTGGGCACCTCCAAATCCCAAACAAAGAGGAGGAATCTGCAGATCTTGCTGTAGCTCCTGCTAGGTGGCCTCAGGCAGTGGCTGACTTTGCACCTTCTTGGAGATCCAAGAGCCAGTGTACCCAGGGGTCAGAGTGAGACCATACCAGATTAAAACTCTTTACATCTATATGAGAGACACTCAAGGGACAGACTCAGTGAGCACCAAAGCCCCACTGAAGCAAGTCCTGCCCCATAAGGGTGTCTCCAGCATAGCAGTTCTCCCATTGTAGACACAGCTGGACCTCACAGCCATTTGGCCTGTTGGTCAATTCCTCCCAGCGATACCAACAGCAATCAAGGCTTAACTACAACAAGACTGTGCACACAGCCCACAAAGGGGTGCACCAAAAGTGTCCACCTCAGGTAATTAGGAAGGCTGAGCCACAGGGCCCTATAGGACACCTAGCACACAAAGCCACTCTGTCAACATTGAGAAGCAGCCAAAATGCGGAGACAAAAAAACATGTCACAAACGAAAGAAATGGAGGAAAGCAAACTACTGGATATAGAGTTCAAAACCACGGTTATAAGGTTACTCAAGAATCTTCTAGAAACCT
>NW_005370657.1:3059369-3073951 GCF_000412655.1 Myotis brandtii
ATGGGGGGGGGAAAGAGGAAAACTGTAATAATCTGAACAATAAAGATTTATTTTTTTAAAAAGAATATTGGTCATTCTATTGATATGTATGCACTTTTTGAAAAATCAGTGACTATGTACCAGGCATTTTATATTCATCTTAATTACTTTCCAAGTAAGGAAATGGAAGTTCTGAGAGGTGTAGTTAGTTATCCAACATCTAAGGTCTAGCAGCTAAAGAAGTGGCAGAGTCTGGGTTCAAACCTGGATCTGGCTGACCCCAAATCTGTACTCTTAACTACCGCTCAATATACTCTAGCAATGAACTAGGGCAGCACAGTGAGGAGAAAGATTTGAGAGATGTTTCAGAGGCATTTGGATGTAGATGAGACAGAAAGGAGTTAAGTTTCCTAGATTGAGTGCCAGAGTAGGTGGTGAAAGCCTTCACTGAGATGGAATATTGATTGAGAGACGAGTGATGAAGAAGAAAATAGGTCTTGGACATGTTGAGTTTGAGATTTGGCTGCATTTGCAGAGCCATCAAGTCATGGAGAGGCCATGTGATATGAACTCTGGAGTATAGCTGATCTTCATAAATTGCATTTGTGTTGAGGAATAGTTTTGCTACAGGGAATACATATTTTTTTGTTTTAAAACCTGAATTTGGGGCATTTCCTGATTAGGGGCTGCTCATGGAGAGAGTTGTTCAAATCCAAGTTTGTCAGCTCTTTTCGGGTTTATTAATTTTTATTTTCTTTGATAAAAATCACTTAACCTGCCATAGGAAGGTGTCTGAATTACATTTTAAAACATTTTTTTCAACAGCCTGTCACAATACCTGGCACCTAGTGTGTTCTTAATAAATCATGCTGGATGCCTTAACAGAGGCTCCATTTTCAAAATTGATCCTTTCTCTTAACACTCTTAAGCCGTCTGTGGTAGTTCTTTTTATCGCCTCTTCTGTTCATAATTATAATATTTACTGTTTTGTCTCTAATTATAAAAATAATACATGCTCATTATATAAAATGCAGAAAAATATAAAGCAGAAAATTAAAATCACTCATAATCCCATGTCTCAGAAAAACTCAATTCACTTTTTGTATATAGGTATAGTTGGTATTTAAGTATAGTAGCATTTTTCCTGGGTTAGTGGTTCTATTAGATGGAAGGGCAAATTCTTTTTATCTAGGAGGGAGGCCCCCATTAGTCTGGGTTGCTTCTGAGCTCACACGACAGCCTTCCCCCTCTTGAAGCTTTTTATTACGTTGTACAATGCAGACCTCCAGCATACGGTGAATTTGATGAGGATCTGCATTGCGTCTCACTTGATTTTGTCTTCAGAGCCCAGCATGGCGTTTCAGTGGGTGTTTGTTGAATGCATGAGTGACTGAGAAAGATGGCACTAAACCAGTTTTCCCTCTCTCTATGTTGACCCCTTATGCTCTAATTATACCTCCATTTACCTAATTCCATATTGTGGAAACATAAATTGCCATGCAGTGAAACTATGATTGCTAGTTGCTTTTTAATAGTAAGATGTTGGGTCTTTGAAATATTGCTTGCCTTGATGGGTGATGAATACTTTTAATCCTTTGGTCACCTTATTCTTTTTTAATAAGTTAATTACTTTCTATTATGTTGATGGATTGTTTTATATTTTAGATGATGCCCTCTAAATGTTGCAACACAGGGACTATTAGATAGAGCTAACTGCCACCGCCTTGAGTTTTTCAGTAGAGGCTCCTTATTAAAAAATATGTAATTTCAATGTGTGTGCAAGGCACTCGTTCCCGTCATCAGTGCCTCAAGATGGAATTAGGAGACTTAAAAAGATAAAGCACTTTTTTCATTTAATAAGCATCCACCATATTTATTCTCATAGTTTGCCCCACACTTGCTATTTCACTGTGAAATAAAGAGGATAAAGGGATTCATAGGAGTATCATTCCTTAACAATAGTGCCCTTAGTCAACTTAAAATAGAGATGTTCTCTGGAGTCTCAATCTCCTAACAGTTCTTGGCTGGCTCCTCAGAGCTAGTTCCCACCATAGGAGACTGCTCTAGGCGGCATTTCTGGTTCATTGTGAGCAGAGGTGAGATGATTTCCAAACCTTTGAAAGTGGGAATTGATTTAGTTTAGAATGACTGTAGGGAAAGAAGGCATTGATGTTGGAAGTAGGGGCTTTGGAGTCAAACAGACCCGGGTTTGAATTCTGCCTCCTCCACCTTGGTTATGGGATCTTGAGTAGATGCCTGTAGCCTTATACACCTTAGTTTTCTCATCCTATATAATAAAAGGGTAATATGCAAATTGACCCTAACAACAGAACAACTGGGAATGACTGGTCACTATGACACACACTGACCACCAGGGGGCAGACGCTCAATGCAGGAGCTTCCCCCTGGTGGTCAGTGCGCTCCCACAGGGGGAGCTCTGCTCAGCCACAAGCCAGGCTGACGGCTGCCAGTACAGCGGTGGTGGTGGGAGTCTCTCCCACCTCCTCAGCAGTGCTAAGGATGTCCGACTGCAGCTTAGGCCTGCTCCCCCTGGCAAGTGGACATCCCCCGAGGGCTCCCAGGCTTCCAGAGGGATGTCTGACTGTCTGACTCCCTGGGGGAGCGGGCCTAAGCTAGCAGGTGGACATCCCCCAAAAAAAAAAAGGGCCCCCCCCCCCAGTCCACAAATTTTTGTGCCCCGGGCCTCTAGTCTATAATATGAGGGTCATGATAGAACCCTACCTCTTATAGTGATTGTGAGAGTTAAATGAGGTAATTTAGGCAAACATTTTGCAGAATTGATTTAACAGCTATAAATATCAGTTCTTGTTATAATAATAACATATTATTAGGGCTCCTGTAGCATCCATCTTTGGTCTGATATAACCTTGTAATAGGTTTGAGTAATAGAAATGGGTCTGATTTTATTTTTTTTTTTATTTTTTTTTAAAATATATTTTATTGATTTTTTTTACAGAGAGAAAGGGAGAGAGATAGATAGTTAGAAACATGTTATAATAATAACACATTATTAGGGCTCCTATAGCATCCACCTTTGGTCTCATATAACCTTGTAGGCTTGAGTAATAGAAATGGGTCTGATTTTAAAACGTAGGCCCTTTTTAGCATACTACTCTGCATTTCTAAAGCACTTTACAGTTTGTGAAGCACATTCACATTGGTCATCTCATTGAATCTTCCTATTTTGAGATATTGTTATTCCTATAGCCCCATCAGCTCTAGTTCTTCAGAGGAAGGAGTAGGAATGAAGGAAATAAGAAGGAATTGCAAGGACAATGAACTGGGCGGGGTGTGAAAAGGAGATTGAGAAGAATGATAAGGGGGTGACAAATCCACTCCAGAAAGCTTGCCCTTGTTTTAATTTTAACCCTTTAACTGCCTGACAAGGCCAAACAATTGCAGTTTAGAGTTGTAATTATTTCAGGCTGAAAAACATGCATGGGTGTGAGTGTGTGCATGTGTATGTACACATAAGAGAGCGAGAGAGAGAGCATGCATTATGTAAGAGAATTGCTTTTTTATTATTTGCTTTATAACATAGAGATAAGATTCAGTAAAAAAAAAATCAGTGGATCTAATATTAGATGCTGGGTTATAAGAGATTTGGAATTACTCTTCAAATGTTTTTAAACTGATTTTATGTATTTCCTTATCTTAGTTCTGATCTTTTTTTTTTCTGCCTTAGAATGATAAAATTATAGTGTTAAAGCTGGAAACACTTGGTTGGTCAGGTACCTCCATTTTCCATGCTCCTCCAGGAAATAGACCCTTAGAGGAAAGGCAAGAGAGGTGGATGGAGGAAACTAGCATTTATTGAGTTTCTATCTTGTATCTTGGCAGTCATTTAGGTTATTTATGCATTCATTTTGTAGTTCAACAGATTTTTGGGGAGAGAGTCTTTTATGCACCAGGCACAGTGCTAGCCATTGTGTATAGAGCAGTAAACAAAGCAGACATTATTATAGATGCCCTCATGGAACTCAGAGGCTAGTGGAGAAGGCATACACTAAGGATGTACATGAACAAATACATAATGTAAAATTATTAAGTGCTATGAAGAAAATGAACAGGATATATGTGAGAATAACTGTGGTCAGGGCTTCTTTCTTTTTTTATAATATTTTTTTTTAATTGATTTTTAGAGAGGGAGGGAGAAGGAGAGAGAGATAGAAACATCGATTGGCTGCCTCTTCCATGTCCCCCCTACTGGTGACTGAGCCTGAAACCCGGGCATGTGCCCTGACCGGGAGTAGAACCAGTGGCCTCTTGGTTCAGGGGTCAACACTCAACCACTGAGCCACACCGGCAGGGCGGTTTCTTTCTATAGAATTATCAGTAAAGGTTTCTCTGAGGAGGTGTCATATCACCTGAGCCTTCAACCAATTGAGCCACACTGGCCATGGCTGGAGGGAACGTTTAATTAGTGCTGGAGTTCCAAAGGGGAGTGAGAGGTTTGGGAGGGAGAAGGAGTAGGTATTTGGGAGGGATTGGCAGTGAGGTATGATGGTTAGGGCAAAAATGGTAGACCAGGGACCCTTGAACTTCATAGCAGATGACTGAAGTAAACAGATGTACTACACAATGGAATTAGCCTCCCATAGTCTCTGAGAAGGCAAGCCCTTTGATCCAGTGCTACAGGCCTAAAAGCTTCTTCAGAAAGTGTGGCAGCTTCCCATGTAGCTTTTCCCAAGGTCTCAAGGAGTGAGACCGCGATTTTCAGGGAGGGCAGCTGATGCCAAGGTCTAAGGGTGACTTTTCCAAGGTCACACTGAATAAGTAGCAAAGCAAGTCTCCTGCCACTAAACATCAGATCTGCTCACCATTCTGATTTGTTGGTTTTAATTGTAGCACTCATTTATCTTACTGCTGGCAAAATTGGATCAATTAGACCGTTAGAAAATGAATATTAAAGGAAAAAACCTTAAAACTAGACAATATTTCCACGTGGGGGACCTTTCCAGGCTCATTAGCAGGTCTGTGCAAAAAGGATCAGAGATGGCTGTGCTGCACACAGGCCTGGAGAGCAGTAGTTGTGGCCCGGTGGGTCTGCATGACCGTGAGTGTGTGCCTTACCCTCGTGCATGTGTTCTGTCCACAGGGTCATGTAGGCACAACAGCCACCAAGAAGATCGATGTCTACCTCCCCTTACACTCCAGCCAGGACAGACTGCTGCCAATGACCGTGGTGACAATGGCCAGCGCCAGGGTGCAGGACCTGATCGGGCTCATCTGTTGGCAGTACACAAGCGAAGGACGGGAGCCGAAGCTCAAGTAATCCTTCCTCTTTTTTGGCTGCTCTAGTTTCTGGCTGTCTCCTGGCCACCCATCCTGCATTCGGGCCCAGTGTTTCTAGGCATTGGCCTGGGAAGCAGGCGTCCACACTAATGTAGGTCAGGTTGCTCACCAGATCTTGGACCTGTGTATCTCAGGCTCATCTCAGAATCTGCTTGTAAATACACTGATAAGTTTGTGAATCCAGACTTGAGGAAAATGCATGTTGCAATTTCAAACCCTTTTATGAGGCTTGCTGATAAATGTGGCATGGGAGTTAGTGGGAGGGAACTAATGTTTATTAAGTACCTACCATGAGTTGGGACCATGCTGGGCGTTTCGTACCTGATTTCTCACTGAATTCTCCTAGCTCCCTGTGAGGTGAGCATTATGACCCTCATTCTGCAAAGGAGAATTGTTACTTGCTTCAGGTTACACCAGTGGGATATGGCAGAGTCAGGATTTCATTCCTGGTCTGTTCAGTGCCAAGGCTTTTGCATTATTTCCTTTGGTCTGAATTAGTTCTCTTTGTTGCCAGTCGTTGGCTCAGTTTTTCTCTCAGTCACTAGACTCTATTCCTCATTAAATAATTATTTTTAAAATGTAGAGCTTGAATGTAGAGTCTCTGTGCTTGTACATCATAGCTTGAACTTGAAAGTGCTTTGCTGCATTGGTTCTCCCCTACTTAAATTTCTTATCTAGAGAGAATGGGCCATGGCAGTGCATCAAACAGTAGAATTTAAGGCAAAAACATGTCAATAGGGATATTTTGGTAGATTACATAATGAAAAGGAGCAGCCCATCAAGATATAATAATTCTGACTGTGTATGTATCTAGCAACATAGTCTAACCTATTTTAAGGGAGTTTTAAAGAGGCATTAACTCATCCACAGTCAAACTGGGAAATTTCAATATATTCCTATTAGAAAGCAGTAAATGAAGCAAACCAGATATTAATGAGGAAAAGGAAGATCAACGAATATAATTAGCAATTCTGAACCCCCAAAATAGAGACTATCTCTTGTAATAGTTTGTAAGCCTCTGCAATTGAGTACATCTTATTAAAATTTATATTCCTGAAGTATATCAAGCGTGTTGACATTTTTTAAATAGTTGCTCTATAACTATAATTTGAATTACAGAATTATATTGTATTGAAGTTAAAGAAACTATGGTCTTTTGAAATGTTTTACAATTCTTACAGGACAAATTTTTTACAATTCTTACATGGATTTCTCTGTTGTGTTTTGTATAAGACAATCTCTAAAGTAAATCCCTGGGGTCTCTTCTTATCAGTGAGGCAAGTGTTTTCTTTCTAGCTTATTTGAACTTAGGTGTGGGAATAGGTCCTTATTTGATCTTTCCAGTGGGTTGGCCCTTTGGAGGAGCTCTTCATTCACTGGGGACCAAATTGCTAGATGCATGGGAAAGAACCCTTCCTCTCATTTCATTTTGGTCGTCAAGAAAACCATTTATTTAAGAACATTGTTCTCTTGTCTCTGCCTTGTAAACTGTTTATGGTAGTAGGCTTTGGCCGCAGGGAAGGAATGGAGAATTTAGCTGGAATTCTTGGCTTCCTTTGTTAGCTCTTGAGCAAAATTGGAATGTGGTATTTATTATCCTACTTATTTTGATGCAGTGATTTTTAGGGGAAACTATCTATTTGGAAGAATTTTTGAATTTAGACTTTGTTATATAGATTCATGTTTATTGAATTTTGATCAGAAAATATGGCGTATAAAATTTCTGCTTAGAGGTTTATTTATATTTTGCAGCTTACTATACAATAAATTTTTATAAGTATTTTATGGATTCTGGAAACAATTATTCTGTATAGGTTACAGAATTCAATATATATTTATTAAATCAGCATCTTTAATTACTATCATGTTCTTGCATCTTTTAACTATTTCATCTATGGATGATTAAGAGAAATGGATTAAAGTTTCCATTTTGTTGTATGCTTCTGTCAATTTCTCCTGAGATTTCAGCAGTTTCCATTTTGTATATGTCAGTGCACAAAAAGATTCATGCATTTCATATCTTTACTGTGAGTTATACTTTTTTTCAATATAAAACAGCCCTGTTTTATTTTTGTATTGTGGCCTGTTCCCCCCCTTTTTTTTCTTTATTGCAGTACAATTAGCTTTCCCCCCTTGTTCTTCTTTGCACTAGTCTAGTGTAATATATCTTTGTTCAGCTTTTTAGGTTTAGATATGATGAATAATTTTGTGAGGGTTTTCTCTTTTGACCCAATTTAAGTCAATGTCTTTTCATAGGGAAGTTTATCTTACTAACATTTATTGTAGCCAGTGATATGTTGGCTTCATGTGAATCAAGTGGCTCTGTTTTTTATGTAATTTTGAAGGCTGGTTACCTGTAAGATTTTAAAACATTTTTAATAGACTTTATTTTTTTAGAGTAGTTTTAGGTTTATAGAAAAATTGCACAGAAAGTATAGAGTTCCCACATATCTACTTCCTGCCTCTCATCTTTCCTTTTTATTAACGATTTATATTAGTGTGATACATTTGTTACAATCAATGAACCAGTATTGATACATTATTATTAACTAAAGTCAGTCATTTACATTAGAGTGCACTCGTTGTAAGATTGTATCATGTAGAATGGTTTCACTGACCTAATAATGCTCCGTGCTCCATCTCTTTATCCAGCCCCCCTCAACTCTGGCAACCACTCATTTTTTTGCTGCTCCTATCGTTTTGCATTTTCTAGAATGTCAGCTAGTTAGAATCATACTATTTGTAGCCTTTTCAGACTGGCTCTTTCACTAAGTAATATGCATTTCAAGGTTCCTTTGTGTCTTTTCATGGCTTCATAGCTCATTTCTTTATATTGCTGAATAATATTCCATTGTATGGATGTGCCACTGTTGGTTTTTCCATTCACCTATTGAAGTTCTGCTTGATTACTTCCAGTTTGTGGGAATCTATATATATAAAAGCCTAACCATTCGACCATTAGCTATGACACATAATGACCACCAGGGGGTAGACGCTCAACGCACAGGCATGAAAACATGGAACAGACTAATGAATCTCAGAGGGAAGGGGAGAGGGGGAGGGTGGGAAGAGATTAATCAAAGATCTTATATGCACACTAGAGGCCTGGTGCACAGATTTGTGCACCAGTGGGGTCCCTTGGCCTGGCCTTCAGGGGACAGGACCGAAACTGGCAGTCACCACTGTTTGTTTTTCCATTCACCTATTGAAGTTCAGCTTGATTACTTCCAGTTTGTGGGAATACTATATAATAAAAGCCTAATATGGAAATCAACCGAATGGTGGAACGACTGGTTGCTATGATGCGCGGACAGGACCGAAACTGGCAGTCCAACATCCCCCGAGGGGTCCCAGATTGCGAGAGGGTGCAGGCCAGGCCGAGGGATGCACTGGGCCTCTAGTACTATATAATAAAAGCCTAATATGGAAATCAACCGAACGGTAATTCACCCGCCAGACCTAGGGGCCCTACCCGTACACAAATTTCGTGCACCAGGCCTCTAGTTATTAGAGCTGCTGTAAACTTTCATGTGCAGGTTTTTGTGTGGGTAGCGGGGGCTCCCTGATCACCCTGCCAGTCGCCCCATAGATCGGCCCTGTTCACCCACCAGGCCTAGGGGCCCTACCCATACACAAATTTTGTGCACCAGGCCTCTAGTTATTAGAGCTGCTGTAAACTTTCATGTGCAGGTTTTTGTGTGGACATAAGTTTCCCATTCATTTTGCCAATACCTAGGAGTGCAATTGCTGGATTGTATGGTAAGCCTATGTTTAGCTTTCTTAAGAAATTGCAAACTGTCTTCCAAAATAGTTATACCATTTGGCATTTCCATCAACAATGCATGGGAGTTCTTGCTCCACATCCTCACTAGCAGTTGGTTTTGTAAATGGTTTGGATTTGAGCTATTCTAATAGGTGTGCAGTGGTATCACATTGTTGTTTTAATGTGCAACTCCCTAATGAGATGATGTTGAGCATCTTTTCACATGCTTGACATCTTGTGTTTATTTGCTATTTACAGCACATCTCCATTCAGGCTAGCCACATTTCATGTGCTCAGTAGCCAGATGTTGGGAAGTGCAACTCTAGAATATATAAAGACATGGTTTCACCGTGCAATGGAGTTCACTACAGATCCACTTCATTCTAATGTAACCTCAGCTATCTAGAGCCCTTGGGAAACTTGGTGGGTTTTGTAGATAGTTGAGGGTTTATCTCCTTTAGTATCAAACTTTCTTAATTTTAATAGTTTTTCATAGAAGCTCTCTAAAACAGCGGTCGCCAACCTTTTGGACCTCACAGACCACCAGTGGTCCGCGGACCACCGGTTGGCGACCACTGCTCTAAAAATGTATTAACATTTTCCTCTGCCTTCTTAATCAGCATATAACATAGTGGTTGAGTGGGGGATCCAAAGCCATAGTCTGGATTTGAATTCTGGCGTGAATACCTTATCAGGCTGGTTTTGGATGAATCACTTCAACCCCATGTGCTCCAGGTTTCATATGTAAAATAAGAATAGAAACTTCCTAATAGGGGGTAGTTATGAAAATAAAATTAAGAAAATACATGGGAAGTGCTCAGTAAATGTTCATTTCTGTTGCTGATAAATACTGTAACTATAACCATCTATTACTACAAACCAAACTAGTGGTAGTTCAGCAACAGTAGCATAATTTAGCCTTCCCTGATGATGCAAGTAATTGTGCTTTGCCATGAAAGTATATAGGAATATTTGATCTTATATGCTTTCCGACAACTTTGCAGTTAGAATTCCCTCCCTTCCCTCCTTCCTTCTTTCTTCTTTCCTTCCTTCCTTCCTTCCTTCCTTCCTTCCTTGTCTACCTCTTCCTTCCCGTTATTGTCTACCTGCCCATCTCTATCTACTCTTCTCCCATTTGTAGGTTTTTGTTTCTAATTTATATTCCTTAGGGTCATCATTGGGAATCATTTACCTAAATAATACAGCCTAACCTCCATTCTGACCCCCCAGCTATACTCCCATGCATCCTAATGTATCACATTCTTTAAATGGCATCTTCTCAACACTGATACCATGCCTGCTTTTGCTGTTTCCTTAGTCAGGAATGCCTCTCTCATTCTTCTTGATATCCTGCTTAATCTTGAAGGCTTAACTCCTCAGTCATTCCTTCATTCAGGAAATATTTATGGAGTTCTGGGGTGTAGGTATTGAGGATAAAATGTACAAGAGAAATCTAATTATTCCCCCTAAAAATTCATAGTTTCGTGGGGAAGAAGAAATTATCAAATGTATTAGCACTTTGTAACTGACTCATTTCACTTGTCATTGTATACAATAAATATTTATTGAGTGTTTGCTTTACGGTATACCAGGCACTTTGCTGAGTATACAGTGGTTCATGGAACCACATGTGGGCTCTCTGTCATGAGTTCCACAGTCTAGTGAAGGAAATGGGCAGAAAATTTAAAAAGTTAAACCAAATAAGGTTTGTTTAAAAACTGAGCTAAGTGCTCTAAAGGAAAGGAATGCTGTTTATGAGAGTCCAGCCTGGGAGTTGCGTTAGGGAGAAATTCCCCAAGAAGGTGACACCAGAGGCATTTGGAGGGGAAGGTCCTGGCAGATGGAACCACATGGCAGGGATGCTGCGGCCGGAGGGAGCATGTTGTGGTCAGGGAACTAAAGAAGGCCAGTGCGGCCAGAGCACAAAGAAGGGAAGAGAAAGTGGAGTGGAAAGAGACCGAGAAGTAGGCAGGGGCCACAGTGGAGATTGAGAGAAAGGGACAGATTCTGGAAATTTAAGAGATAAACATTCACATGACTTAGGAATGAGTTAGATACGGGAAGTGTGGGAAAGGAGAGGTATCAAAGATTTCTGATTTGCACAACTTTGTATGTTGTGCCCTTCACTGATATAGGGAGCATTGGAAGAGTGGGTTTTGTTTGTTGTGTGTGTTTTTTTTTGGTGTGTGAGAAGGAGGAGGAGGGGCAGCCTGAGTTTGGTCTTCTGCCTATTAATTTGATCAATGTTTCTCTCACACATTGATGTTTCTCTCCCTTTCTCACTAAAATGAATTAAAAAAACATATCCTTGGGTGAGAATGAAAAAATAATAACAATACCCATTATGGCTTTTTTTATGGGTACAGTGTGATTCAGGCTACACATTCATATATTCATTCATTCAACAAATATTTGTTAAGTACTTTCTAAATGCCGGCCACTTACTCTTCAGTGAGGATGCAGGGACAATAGGATCCTGCTCTTTAGGAGAACATAGATGCATAAATAATAAAAGGAGCAATGGTATACGCAGAAATATCAACCAAGTTCTGGAAGACCACAGAGGAGAATCACTTTTCCAAATGATTCTCCTAGAGAAATCAATGAAAGCTTTTTATAGATAAGAAAATGGAACTCAGAGAGATTTGGTCACACAGCTGGTTAATGGTTGAGTTAGCATTGAAACCAGATCTGACTGCAAAACCTCTCTTCATTCCACTGAACTATGTCATAAGGAGGCACCCCTGTTCTCACTGTTTTATAAGTCCCAGATGTCTATATTTGGGGAATTCCTGAGTCAGAGACCACAGCTGCCCCCCTTTGTTCCCCTCCCCACTTCACAATGCCACCAATTTCTGATTTGATCAAAGAGTAATGGAACGGAAGCAAGGAGACCGGAGTTCTCTAGACCTGGCTTTGGCCCTATTTAATTGGGTGATCCCGACCATCTTATTCCTCTTTTCTAGGCATCTATTTCCCAGCTGTAACAGCAAGGAGGTTGAAATAAATATCTCTACGCTTCTAATTTTTTATAATGCACGTGGTTTCCTCCTCCTTTTCAAAGTATGGCACATTTCCATAGGAACACACCATGGCTTTGGCAGAGAGATAGGTGGGGGTCAGGAGTGAGGGTTCTTGACTACTTGGGTTTGACTCTCACTCTCTTTAATCTTGAGCAAACCACTTACCTCGCTGAGCCTCAGTTTTCTCATTTGTAAACACACACACATAACAATGTGACGTAGCTGCTATGAAGATTCAGTGAGCTTATGTGTCTAAACCACTGTGCACAATTCCTGGCACTTAGCACGCAATAGATGTAGCTAATGATACTAATGGTTATTGTACTAGTACTAATTTGGAGTCCTGAAGCAGTTTAGAAGTCAAAATACCACAGTAGCTTTTTCATTAATCATTCTTGTATAAAGGCACAAAAGAACCACTATGACCATACACAGAATATGGAATTTCAGTCTTTTTTTTCTTTCTTAGGCATTCAATTAAGAGGTTTTAGGGTTTGGAGCACTGTTTGCTGCTAAACTTTACTGATAAACCAGAAAAGACTTCCCGAAGTTTTGTAAAATACACAGTGAGCCAGTTATTCTTCTCCTTGCTGGGTTCCCAGTGTCAGGTCAGGCAGCAGCACTGGGCAGGCACTAGGCAAATGTGTTTTTGAAACAATAAGTGATTTCACACCTTGTATTTAGAACTGGGAAGAATAACAGCACTTGGCAGTGAGTCTTTTGGCTCTCAGATCTAAGCCTGTGACATTTGTTGAGTTTGTTTTGAGGGGATTTGTGGGCCTCCCATGACAATCAAAGCAGAATTCTTCTGATACCAGTGCTTGGCTTTCTGCTTTGATCAATAGGCTTATTATTTGCCCTTGAAACCTCTGTGATGCTGGGGAATCACAGGCATTCCTCAGGATAATTTACACAGCAATAAATAATCTGGGCTGTCCATTGCTTGCTTCATCAGTGTCTGCCCTGGTCATAAAATCCCGGAGGCTCAGTGGCCCCAAGGCTGGAGCACAGTGGACATGTTAACTCCGGCTACAGATGTGTGCACATAGGACTCAGTTTCATTGTTGTTTTCTGGCTAGTATCTATCCACACAGTTTATCTTTAAGGATTGACATTACTGTCAAAGTTATTTTCCATCTGACTTTTTATAGTTATCATACCTTTTTTTTTTTTTTACCTCTGTTCTATGCTCAGCACTATATATTATCTCATCTAATCCTCACAACCACCCCTGAGTTAGGCGATTATACCCTTTTTATAGAAGTTGAAACTGAAACTCACGGAGGTGAAGCTTGTTCTCTGAAACCACAGAGCCCATGAGTGATGGAGCTAGGGTTGAACTCAGGTCTTCCTGGACACAAAGCTCATAGGTCCTCCACCAGGACATTTTCTTCATCTGAATGGCTTTCTTCTGCTTCTGCACATGTTTTGTGTTTGTTAACCTCTTGCAAAGATCTGTAAGTTTCCCAGACCATTCAGAGATGAATTTTAAATGAACAGCATTGCAAATACAGGAAATTTATAGTGACAAACATAGCCAGATTACTTTCTTGTTATCCATCCATTTAGCAGATTTACAGTTCCCATTAATTTTAATCTGTCCTTATTACCTGTTTTATATAATAAATATCTCTTAATCGTGACAGACTGAGTATAGATCACCTGAAGTAGGCTCTCTCTCAGTAAGCAGAATTGCGGCAAAGGATTTGTGAATTAATTGGGAAAATTGCAAATCAGGTAGTCAGTGAAATAATTCATTGTCACATCCAATCAATAAACTTTGTAAATCAACTCATTTAATTCAAAAAATGATCTATATAGATCAAGCAACCAATTAAACAATTAGCATACACTTTGCAATTAATTAATTTAAGCATCAATCATATAATTAAAACTCCAAATTTAAGCTGCAGAATTTAGAAACCCACTGCCTTTCGAACTATTAGGTTCATGCTTCTGAATACTAGCAGATCTGCAGTTTCACAATTCAACTTTGGAGCAGGGTATCTAAAGTGTTTTAAGTTGATCTCAGTTTTAAATTGTCTTTATGTTGATAGAGTTTCCCACCCTTTTCCAGCAAATTGACTTTTTAATTCCCCCAAGAAGGAGAAAGAGATGCGTGTTGATTACAAACTGGGAGAGGCTAGAAGCTGGGATTACTGACGGGACATTCTAGGGAAGTGAGAAAAGTCCATAAGCAGTTGGTCAGGATAAATCAGGTCATTTGCTTTACTCTGTTAAGTATCCTTGGTGTTTGGAATCAGGTCCTGCCAAGTGAGGCTGATTTTCTTCAGAGAAAGGAGAACTGTATTGATTGTCTTTGTTACTTCTTGAGCTAGAGCAGATATTTTCTTAATCCTGACCATAAATCAAAGTCCACCGATTTCCCCCAAATCATTTTTTCTCTTTTATAGTTTTGTGTATCTCTTTTATGATACTTATTTTATTTACAATTATATTATAGCTAATATAGTGCTTTCTTCCTCCCCCCCCCCCCCCCC
>NW_005370657.1:3073974-3173251 GCF_000412655.1 Myotis brandtii
ATTGTAAGCTTTGAGGACTGTTGCTAACCATCTTTGATCTAAGGGTTCTGTGTCTTATTTATAACAAGTGCTCAGTAAGTATTTGTTGGAAGAACAGAGAGTGTAAAGGCTCTTGTTTCACATTGGTTTTCCCCCCTTTGCACTGCCATGTATTTTCTCCTTATCAAATGAAGTGGGATTTGGGGGATCTGAATATAACTGCAGGCTTCGGGGTAAAGGACAGCAGTTTCCCCAGTTTGCTTGCTGTACATCAGGGCCTCTGGTCGCCGAGTTCCTTTTTTAGCTTGGTTTTCACTCACCTTTTTGGTTTGCCTTTCAGCGACAATGTCAGTGCCTACTGCCTGCATATTGCTGAGGATGATGGGGAGGTTGACACAGATTTCCCCCCGCTGGATTCCAATGAGCCCATTCATAAGTTTGGCTTCAGTACGTTGGCCCTGGTTGAAAAGTATTCATCTCCTGGTCTGACATCCAAAGAGTCACTCTTTGTTCGAATGTGAGTATTGACTCTGTTGCTTATCTCAGTATCTCATCTCTGCCTTTGGTGTAATTCTGGATTTGATTTTGTTCATTAAATGAATATTTGGTATCTGGAGAGTCCACAGGTAATTATTACTTCCAGAGAGATGCTGGGGACAACATTCACATTGTATTTCATGCCTCTGCACCTATATTAAATACAGACTGCTTAGTAGTAGCAAATTGTATTAAGTCGATCTCTGAATGTCCCACCCATGAACTAGGCCTCTGGACAGATTGGGGCACTTTGGAGCCTGTGAGGCAAAAATTCTCTTCAAATTGAATGAAAATGTGCATCACAGCCACTTCTCTCTTGTGACTTCACATACTCCCTTTTCTTGCCAACTTTGTTCAGATCCATTTTGATGATTTCTTTTGGTTGCCTTCCTTTAGGCTGAGCAGAGGTTCTTACCCTGCCTGCCTGTGCCTTTGGCAGTCTGGTAAAGCCTATAAAAGCCCTTCTCAGAAAAGTGTGTGTAAATGCAGAAAATAACATTCACATGACTACACAAGGATTTCTTGTATTTAGTTATCAAACTGTTAAATTTGTGATAGAATAATAATATGTATGGTGTTGTTAATACATTGAGTAACAAGATCTGGTAACTCCTGAAATTTGGTTTCAAAGGGAGTGATTGTGATATTGGAGACATCTGCACCAACTGGAATGTGCTATCATTATATCTATGATTTCTGTTCATGACAACTCACCAGCACTGCTGAAAACATTGTGATTTGTTGACTATAATTCAAGAAAATGCTAAATAGCTAGTGAAAATAAGAATGTAATTTTTATTCATTCAAGTCTACAGAGCACCTGAGTTTTACCCATAGGTCCCCATTGTTAGGGGAAAACCAGCAGTATTTTCTCAGCGCAGCTTAAGCTTTTTAGCCAAGGTGGCGACAGTCCTCCTGGCCATCTCCTGGGAACAATAGCGATCCCTTTGGCACCCCCTGCTGTTAGTAACCAGCAAATTCACTCTTCAAAAGAGTGCTTTAGAGGACTTTTCTACCTGTCTCTTTAAAACATATTGCCTTTGTTTCAGGATTTTACTAAAAATAGGGTTATGCTAGCTATGATATATGAGTATTTTGTGTCTTTCTATCCTTGAGCAAAAAATGGATACCTGGGTTCCTGTGGGTGAGCTGGGGTGACGCTTCAAGCTTTTATAATTGCCATTTCATTTCTACGATGAAGTCATGTTGAGTGTATATAACAGCAAATATGTTCCTTCTTTTTACTTTTCAGAGGCACTAAAACAACAACCTTAAAGAATATTTAAAGTAATTTAAAAGCTATCTAATGATTCCTCATCCTAATATAACTACTTTCATTTTTGTACAGTCATTTTTATGTGTATATACATACAGAGTTTCAGTTCTAGCATGTATATATATATAGATATATAGATATATAGATATATAGATAGATATAGATATATAGTTATTTTTACTTCACATTATATTACAAATTTTTCAATATCTGTTCTTAATTCCTGCATCCTACATTTATTATGTGCCAAGGATCTAGACATAGACAACCCCTGGGCTCATGGAGCTTATGCTCTATTGGGAAGATAGTTGTCAAACAAATCATTAATATGTGATGAGCACGACAACAGAAATGGATGCAGTGGATGCCTGTCATAGGATGTTTAGATTGTTTTCTTGTTTTGCTTTTAAGTGATTCTATGATCGTCCTTGTTTATATCTATTTTCTTTCTGTTGAATAACTTCCTTAGGATAATTTTTTGTTAGTAGGATTATTGGTCAGAGTAGAAACATCTCTAGACCCTCACTTTGTGTCAATTTACAGTGCAATGTGAGCCTTACATCACAAGGTTTCATTAGAAGATTTTTCTTTTTACTTTAAAAGATGTATACAGTGGTATTTCAATAGTTTTCCACTTGCATTGATATTACCTATTGATTACATAAAAGAATTGTTCTCATTAACACATAATTTTTACACATAGATGTTAACATATGATCATAGTAGTGTTTTAAACTGAAAGTCCTTTTTAAAACAATAGCTTTTAAATCAATGATTTTTAGTAGAGTAGGGTTGGGAGTGGAATGGATAGAAGTGTTTTACTATGAACCCCACATTCCAGGGAATGGAGGGAGTGGGGAAAAGGCAGAGAATAACAATAACTGCTTTAAACTTAATACTCCCCCCCCCCCATTCCTGCACTTTCACTCCCAAACATTCAGACCCAGTCAATCCCTTTCCTATTTTTAAAGTTCGGGAGAGTTTATTCCACATGTCTGGAGTGTTTCTGAAAACACGAGGTAAAGCAGAATCTTTATATGTGAGCATTTAGAACAAAAGTGTCACTGAATTTTGTTTCTTTTTCTCAGTTGTCTGAAGAAATAGTGCAGATAACTGACCATTTGCCCTGTGTATATTTTATTGATTCAGCAACCTCCCATTCACCTTTCTGGCCTATAGTCTAAGTTAGAAATTTTTCTCCTGCAAATGCAGGGCAGAGCAGACCTTCAGGAGTCTCCAAGGTTGTGTCCAACCTTTCAGAGAGTGAAGTCCCAGCAAAATAAGTGAAGCCATTGTTCCTTCTCTTCATTTCCCCCCTTTCCTCCTTGCATCTTTCTCCCAGTGGAAAAGGGGCAGGAAGTATATAAACAGGAGTCCCTCAATTGCTGACTGCTAGCTACTCTGAGCTTTAAGGGAAGAAAAGTCAAAACCAATAAAATGGACAGAATCCCCCTAGATCAGAAGTCAGTAAGAGCACTTAAACAGCCCTCATATGTATACGTTTTACTTAAAACGTTTATTATATCAGATGGACATGGGAAAGGAACTGTTCTAACTAAGACTGCGGAGCAAATAGAATCCAGTCAGGATTTTGCTCTTTCGGAAAGGGACCACTGAGTGGGCAGACGGTGGTAGCACAAGAACCGGGCTGCCTCGGGCAGTGTGGCCCAGAGGGCTCCCAGAGGCTGCCTTGGCATCTCTGGCTCTGCATAAAGGGGAAGCTCAGATGCCTTTTAAAGGGGCGAGTCCTAGATTCCTTGCTCTTTCCTGTATGAGGGGTTTTCAAAAGGATGAGTAGTTTTACTATAACTTCTTGACTTGATCTCCAGTACAACCCAAATGACCAGACCGTTATGAAAGGGTATCATTAGTTTGAAGCCTCTCTAGTTTTATGTGATTTGCTTTGTGGTCTGGAGAGAACAAAAGAAAAGAAGACCAAAAGAAGAAAATTAGTGTTTTTGCACACACACGATTCTGTAACCCCAGTAGCCATTATCTGATTTATTGCTTATAAGCACCTCTTTTTTTTAACATATAGACAGAGGGTCCCTGGTTTATGATGATTCCACTTAAGATTTTTTGACTACCTGGGTGGTGTGGCTTAGTGGTTGAGATCAACCTATGAACCAGGAGGTCATAGTTCAATTCCCAGTCAGGGCACATGCCCAGGTTGCAGGCTGAACCCCAGTAGAGGGCATGTAGAAGGCAGCCGATCGGTGATTCTCTCTTATCATTGATGTTTCTGTCTCTCCTTCTCCCTTCCTCTCTCTGAAACCAATAAAAACATTTTTTTAAAAAGATTTTTTTGACTTTATGATGGTGTGAAAGCAACACACATTCAGTACACATCCAGTAGAAACCATACTTCAAATTTTGAATTCGGATCTTTTCCCAGGCTACTGGTGTACAGTATGATAGCCTGTCATGATATTGGGCAGCAACAGTGAACTGGAGCTCCCACTTTCACACAGGATCACAAGAGTAAACAACCAATACTCTATAATATACTGTGTTACGTGTATTTTTTTAATATTCTGTTCTGAGTTAGCCTAAGCTAAGCTCAGATGTTCGGTAGGTTAGGTGCATTAAATGCATTTTCAGCCCTGGCTGGGTAGCTCGGTTGGTTAGAGTGTCCTCCTGATACCAAGATAGTGCGTTTGATCTCCTGCCAGGGCACATACAAAATACAATCAGTGAATGCATAAATAAGTGGAACAGAAAATCGATGTTTCTCTCTCTCTCTTGCTCTCTCTCTAACATCAATAAATAAATGCAAAAAAAAATTTAAATGCATTTTCAACTTATGATGTTTGCAACTTACGAGAGGTTTATAGGGATGTAACACCATCATAAGTCAAGGAGCATCTATATAAGCTGCAGATCACAGACAGGTAGTTACTTACGCAAGGTCATCCAGTTCAGTAAGGGTCAGAGCTAAAATAGCATGAAGAATTTTAAAAAAGGGAGATGCCTGTATTCTTTGTAACCAGGCCTGACAGTATGGGTATAAATTTTCCTAGTTATTTATTATTTGCTCACGTCATAGAGGACCAACTGTGTAGTGTTTCTTCTCATTCTGTTGTATTAGCAAACATTTTCATTGTCCAGATTGTCCTCGTGTATGGAAATGAGCATATGCAGCCTGTTTAATTTTGTATTTGTAAATCTGACTTGATTCCCTTTTTGGCAACAGCTACTGTCTAGAGAAAAGAAAAGATTTTTCTTTGTCTCTTTAAAGTGGCAGAAATATTGGAGCAAGTAATAAAGATGGAAAGCATTAATTACATACTTCTAAGAATTTAAAGGTCAGACAAGCTAAATGTGTATGTTTTACTCACTGGAATGTCTGTCTGCTGATAGTGTGCCAGGATTCACTTTGTTCCTCCAATAAAAGCACACATTTCAGATAGCCATCAACTTACTTTGGTTTCCAAAAATTATACCAGATTGTTGCTTTAGTTGCTATATATCTTAAAAGTTTAGGGCTCACATTTCTGACATTAATGTGATTTGTTTTATGATCCAACCCCTTTGGCCATGTTTGGTTACTATGTCTCATTTTGATTTCCTCTGTTCTCCCCTCAGCTTATGTTGGAGTCTGTCAGCTGCTGCTATGTACATGTCAGGCTAGTGACTTGTAATGTTTATTAATACAATGTCAGTCTTGCTGTTGAAAAAACTGTGATGCTTCTCAGAAGGTTGCGATAGAACGAAGCGTTTGATTTCCAGAACCTGTCTGCACTGCATGGTGAATACATTCTCAGATGTTATGCAGTTCACTGACCTGACAGTTATGGAACCCCGCCTGGGACCCCATTTCAGCAGGACATATTTGAACAGAAACAGTTTGCAAAACTTTATACACTTAAACTCCTGCCAAGGCAAACTGTTAGCCACTTGAGTTTGTTATAAATACCCAGTGGCAGTGGTTGGAAGTAGCCCACGGTGTGTTTTATATTCTGAACTGAATGTGAATGTCTTTGCGGTTATATAGAGTAGTAAATAATTGAGTTTGATTAGGGAGAGGGACCTCATTATCCCCCACCTGTGCCCAGCTGGAAGGGGAGGGTCGAAATGAAGCCATTAGCTGTCTCTCTTACTGGCATCTCAAAGAGCTCAAATACATCTGTGTCTTATTTTCTTTTCTGGCACAATCAGTCGAGCAAGCTAAGCAGGCATGACCGGATTTGGCAAGTCCCAAGGACTCTGGCAAAGATACACAAGGAGAAGGCGGAGGGCAGTCATTTTGGCTTCTCACTGCCCATTAGTCTAGCGAGTTATGTTTTTGGAAAATGTCTGTTTTGAAAAAGAGTACTTTATCCAATGTCAAACATCGCATACTCATACAATACGCTTTGATCTTTAAAAAAAAATTGTCATTGCGAGGGGAAACAAAATGTGGCATTCGCACTAGTGTAAACTCTCTTTATGGATAAAGTAATACCCAACGGGCTTGCTTTAAAGCAGGCATGCTACAGTTATTGCAAAGCTTTCTCTTGCTCATATATTTTCATTTTGTGCCTTGAAGTGCTAGAGAATGAACATGCATGGAATTGGGACCAGAGCAGGCTGGGAACTAGAGGGGTGTGTCTTCATCTCTGTTATGAACTGGTCAGGACTGGAGCATCGAATGCTACTCTTGGCAACCTTTTCCCACTTCCACAAACTGACACTGGCTCGTAAAACCATGGCATTCTCCAAGGGCTTTTCAGTAGGGACCTTATAAGTCATAGGGTTAGTTCAGAGTTGGGACATTTATAATCAAATTGAACTTGTTACAGGGAAGTTGAACTTTTCCATAGATTGCTCAGTGGTTCTGATCTGGAGGATATGCTCCCTGGAAGCCTCTTCTTCCCAAGCCCCCAGGACTGCCTTCTGGGCTGCAGAGAGGTTTAAAACCAAAGCTTTGGAGTCTGGCTGACCTGTGTCCAAGTCCTGACTCCTCCACTGATTAGCTGTGTAACTCCAGGCAAGGGTCCTAACCTTACCAAACTTTAATTCCTCCTTGATAATAAAATGGGACTGATAACAGCACCTACTTTTTCTGGGAAGATTAAATGAACAAAGCACATCCTCAGTAAATGTTGACTACTGTCATTGTCTCATCATTATATATCACTTCTTCGTACATATAAAGAGCCCGTAGTTATTATATTAACTTGCTTAGTAAGCATTTTTTATATACAGGTATCGTGCTAGCTACTTTAGAAGTATTTAGCCCTCACACTAGTCTTATAGCCTAAAATTAATATATTTTGTAGATGAGGAGACTGAAAGTTAGAGAGATTATATCATTTACCCAAGGAAGGCAGAGCTAGGACTCCATAGCAGGCTCCGTTGTAGAGCTTACTTCACTGCCTCCTGGTAAACCATCTTTCTGAGCATGTCGTAGAGCTAAATGATGACTGTGTTTTGAGACCTCTCCACTAAGAAGCTTCTCTGACCCCCTCACCTCTACCCGCTGGGTTAAGTGCCCCTGTGCTTTCGCACTTCTCTGAGCTGGCTTCCATCTTTGCGCTCATCACACAGAACTATAATTCTTGGTTTGCTTCTTTTTCTCTCCCACTGGACTGTGCTAGTTGGGTTGGGAATCATATTGTTGATTTCTGAATCCAAAATAGGGTCTTTAATAGATGAGTGACCACAGGTAAATTTCCTAATGCCTCCAGACTTAGTTTTTATAAAATGGATATAATAATAGTAAAATCTGCATTAGTTAATGTAGATTTTTAAAGCTTAATCAGCATCTGGCACATAGTAATTGTTCAACAGATAGTAGCTGCTGCTATTATTGTTATAACTGTTGAATAATATCTTGCGCTTTTCAGATCAAAAGGCTCTTAGTCCCATTGAATTTCTCTGCAGTACCACCATGATTTTTCCTTCCATCATCCCCATCCACAGCCAATGAGTTAAGCTGAGGTGGAACACGCCTGCTTCTCGTTTCCTCTCTCAAAAAGGAAAACCTTGACAGTGGAGCCTAGAGTGCTCTCCTTTGAGCTTCAAGGGGGTTTTGATGCCTGGGCCAGAGAGAGGCTGCTTGCTGATAGTGCCCTGCATATTGCCACCATGCCCAGCAAATTGCACATTGTAATGGCCCTGTGTTGCCGATTTAAAAGCTGTGAGGGTTTCCCTGGCCTGTGTGGCTCAGTTGGTTGGAGTGTCGTCCATACACTGAAAGGTCACGGGTTCGATTTCCAGTCAGGGCACATACCCAGGTTGAGGCATGCAGGAAGCAAATGATCCATGTTTCTCTCTCCCACTCCCTAAAATCAGCTAAAAAATAAATAGACAAGAAAACAACAACACAAAACTGTGAGGGTTCAGATCCATCCTCCCAAATACGCAATCTCTACTGAGGGGCTAGGGGAGAGGGAACAAGTGGGCCTCTTCTCTTGGAGTGGTGACTTGGGACAAAGGGAACCATAAGAAAACGAACGTTTATGAACTCCTTTTACTGTTTGCCAGCCTTGGTGCCAGGTGCTTGGCATTCATTGACCGTTTTATCCTCCTGACAGTTGTGTAGGGAAGTGCCCTCCTCATTTCACGGATGCAGCTGAGGTTCCACATGTTGAGGCAATATTCGGTTAGCCATGGAACCAGGATTGGAACCAAAGGGATTTAACTCCCAGCCCATGCGTTTCCTCTAATATGTTGCCTTCCAACTTGGGTTCTGGTTCCAGCTCACTCCCTATAAATAAGCTTTTTAGATAAAGACCTGTGCCCCTGCTTCCCCTCTGTGCCCCATCACTTCTAGTTTAGTGCTTGGTAGAGAAATGCTTGTTGTGTTAGGTTAATGCTGGTATAAACACTTCCTGCTGGTAACTGGCTTTGCACTGGGACAGCGCTGAATTCCTCAAGTGAGAAATCTCTTTTTAAAACGCCCATACGTTTCTCAGTGGTTACGAGACTTGACAGGACCTAACTTTGAATTGACTGAAGCACTCCTGGCCGTTTAGTCAGCTCCCTGAAGTGGCGCTTCAGTCTACACCCAGCGCAGGCAGCCCAGGGAGCTGCGGCAGGGCAGCTGCTTCTCAGTGGCAGTGCCCTAGGGTGCCCTGCGCTGGCAGAAAACAGGCTGTCTACCCACAAGAGGAGCAGGAGGAGGAGCAGTTTCTGAGTCAAGACTCTGGGTTTGCGGCCCGCCTGCCTGTCCATCGTCCACCTGTCCATCTGCGGGCTAGTCTCCACCATCCCAGGTCACAACTCCGAGACTGGAATGCAGCGCCACGAGGAAGGGAGGCAGGACTAGCACCCTTCCCACCTGCCACTAGCATTTCCCCTAAGATCCTGGTCTTCTCAATCTCAGGCCCAATGCTCAGCATTGAATAAAAGCAGCCTTAAAAGATGTATTTCAATAGACTTTTTAGAAAGCCCATAAAAAATCCTGGATATGAAGAAATGAGGCATAAAACTCAGAATGTTTGGAAGTCAAGCTGAAAATTGTGGTAGCAAGTCTCCCTATCCATTTATTAAATGGGAGCGGAACTTAACAGTTGCACCTCGATGGGTTCTGAGAACCACTTCCATTCTGTACTCTTGTGTTTTAGAAACATTTTACCCCCGTAAGTGCTGTAGACTTGGAACAGGGTCCAAAGTTGGCACCCATCCGAAGGGAGAGAAGTGTGGAGTGCGAGACTGACCGGAGGAAACTTTCATTAGGTCTGCCCGAGTGTGCAGTGTGTGGGTCACAACCCTGCTCTCCTTTTAATGTGCACGTGTTTACCACAATGGAGCCCCAGAGGAAGATAGCGTGCACCCGAGAAGGCACATTCTGAGCCGTGCGTGCCCCTTCCCTTCACTGTTGTTTTCATTTTCCTCTCGTGAACCTTGCTACCCTGGCTTCAGCACGGAGGCTGTAAAGGAAGATGGAGAGCCGAGTTACCTCAGAATGATCACTATCGTTAACATTCACGGGTGGTTCACTTATCATTCCTGACTGCACAGACATGGCAGCCGCTCGGAAGCGTCCGCAGGTGTAGCATGGTGATACATATTACATTGTGCCACAATGGATTTATGTATTCTGTAACAAAAGAAAAGTGTAATGAAAAAATACAGAAGGTAATCCTTTATTCCTCCACCACACAATTTATCAGTAATGCCTGTGGATGATAAGTGCCAGGGATTTCCTCGGCTTGCTCTAACCTTGTCACCCAGGTACGTTTTGGTAAAATGGCAGAAAAATACAGACTAGGGATTTTCCCCCGCTCAAAAATCTTTTAAAAGGACACTTTTAATTTATGGAAGTTAGTCCAAACACAAGGCTTCCTTTTGAGCTTTTAGTCTGCCTGTGCTGAAAAAGATAAACATATTGGTTGGGAATAATGCTATCAGCCAGCGGCAGATTAGGAGAGAATGTAAGCAGTTTATAAGCAGACACATCTAAAATGGTTCAGGTGGAACCCAGGTGGATGGAAGTTCAGGAGACCCAGCCCAGTGCAGTGTGTGAGTACCCGAGAACTTGTGTTCCCTTTTAGGCCCTACTCATCCATCGCCCAACATATTGTCACAGATGGAGCGCACCCTGGCTTCTGAGGAGAGAGCAGGGGAAGCAAGTCTGAACGCGGATGATTGGCATTCGTTCCAAACACACACTGGCCTAGCGCCAGAGCAAATACCCCCAAGTTTATAAATGCACAAGGCACTTTACATTTCAGTACTCTTGCCAAAGTATCACTTACTGCATCACTCCCTAAATATAGTTTTTAAAAAAAGAGCTATTTCTTATTTTGCTTTGATCAGTAAAATAAACTTTTAAAGATTGTTCTGGGATGGGGTCCAGCTTCTGAGGTAAAGAATGGCCATGGCTCAGGCTGATTCAGTAACGGAGTGTTCGGTAAAATTAGCTTGACAGTTCTCAGGCCTGCTGTTCGATAGCAAGAACTTGACCAAGTTAAAATGAATGATCGTGCTGGCTAGACCAGCGTCGGCTTTTGCTTTTTAACAAATGGAATGTCAAGGATTAAACAGCAAGCCGTGTGGAGAGGAGGGGTGTGGAGATGTCTTTGTATTAGGGAAGCAAATTGGGTCCTTGGTTTGGAGATCAGCCCCTAGCCCCTGTGGCAAGCCAGCCACCTGGTTGGGTCCAAGCGAGGGCTAAGGCCCCTTCCAGCCTCTCCTACCACCAGGAAGCTCTCCCCTGGCTTGGCTTGGGGCTTGGCTTTTGTTTCCGATTCCTTGTCAATCTGAAGTTCTGCCATGTTTTTTGGCCACGTGCCCCTTTGAGATTCTTATGGGGAATGGGAATGCAACCAAACTCCTTGTGGCAATTCCCATGTTCCATAGTTGGAAACTCGGGTCCCATTTGTTACACGAGCTTCTTGGAATTGGCCCGTTTTGTCCCAGTGCCCACGCATAGTGAGGAGTATCTGTGATGCTTGTTATTGCAATTACAGTCTTAGCGAAGTTGTGTCTCAACAAAGGTGGGCTTCTGTTTTTAGGGTACTTGTTCCTTACCAGTTTTTTCCTATCTAGATGTGAACCCCACCCCCGCTTAGGTTCGACTGGCTACAGGCTTACAAGTAGTGATATGTTAGTATTTTGCCTTGTAATTATTTATGCTTCAGCTAATATTTTGTTTGACCTTTTAGGACTAGGTAGATTAAAACCTTCCTACTGAAGTGTACCTAGAGTATATTTTTAAAATATATAAATATAGGGTGTTTCTTTTACTGGCTAGTTAAGAAGAGCATTTTCTTTTCCTTATTCTAAATTGCTTTGGGCTGTCAGATGCCCCCGCCCCCATACACACAAACACATACATGACATTTTTCCTCCCAGGCTCCATGAGCTTTAATATGATGGCAGTGTCTGCCTGCAGTGACATCTACTGACACAAGCCAAGTTTATCGTTTGTCAATCCTTGCTGCAGGATTTGGCTTGGGAGCCGGTATGAGTGACCCACACAGACCAATTAGATTCAATTTGAGATAATTTAGAAAAACCTTCCATAACTCTGACCTCTCTTTCACTTGGGACTGTTCATACTAGAATGCTTTCCTGTCTCTGTCTCTGTCTCTCTCTTATTAGAAGTAGCTCTTTTCAACCTGTTTTTAAATAATTGGCACTTTGATTTACACTTATTAAAACTTTCTTAAACACAGTGAAGACTGCAATATACCATCCCTCTGGTTGAGTGTTGGTGATGATTTAATATTTGTCTTTTCCTACAGAAATGCTGCTCATGGATTCTCCCTTATTCAGGTGGACAACACAAAGGTCACTATGAAAGAAATATTGCTGAAGGCAGTGAAGAGAAGAAAAGGATCTCAGAAAATTTCAGGTAGCATAATTAAATTATACCCTGGCAATATAAGCTAAAACCTTGGTTAAAAGTGCTTGGTTTGTGCATGCATGTGCTTGCATGTGCATGTGTGCATGTGTGTGTGATGGCTGGCTTCTAGATGTTCCAGATATTGCTGCTAGAAAGTTTGGTTAGCAGGTCTACAGTAAACAAAGTGATTTATTTTTATCTTTTTTGCTTAATCCTCACCGAAGGATATTTTTCCATTGATTTTTTAGAGAGAGTGCAAAGGAGGGGGAGAGACAGAGACACACATCGATTGGTTGCCTCTCACATGCACCCTGACCAGGGCAGGGGATTGAACCTGCAACCAAGGTACATGCCCTTGACCAGAATAAACCAGGGACGCTTCAGTCCGCAGGTCAACGCTCTATCCACTGAGCCAAACGGGCGCAAGCATGTCAAACTCGCATGCTTGGGCTAGGACAACAAAGTGATTTTTAAGTTCCCCCTAAGCCTAAAGAAGGTACTGGGTCAGTGGCATATGTGAGAAGAATGTGTTCATATTGATTATGAAGCTTTGTCATTAATGATTTGTGATAGATTAAGACAAAGCTACTTGAGCTTACTATTAGTTGGTGTAAAACTATCTTGAAAACCAAATCAGTCCTAAATTTGCAGTAATTCTTCTAATTTCATGTTTTCACATAATTTTCAGTGGAGGAAACTTTTAATTTGTAGTGCTTGCAGTATGAAATAAAAGGGAAAAATGCATTTTTACCAAATGAGGACAACTGTAAAAAAAAATTTTTTTTAAGATAAATCAATTGATTCACAGAAATGTCTGTTAATCTCTAATTTCTCATTACCCAACTTTATACAGAAATTAAGCTTATGGCATTAGCTATGGGATTTAAAAGATATGGAAAAAAATATTACCAATATAGAGAAAGAATTATTTTGAAAAATAGCTAAAAGGTTTGTCAGACCACAGACATCTTTAATATAAATCAACCTACATATGACATGTCAGGTATCTTAGCTTTGTAAGTAAATGAAACTTCTTAAACACCTTTGGTTTCATCTTTTGGAAAGGAAAAACATCATTGTTCAGGTTGAAGAAAATAGGTTTGTGTTCTTTTTAAGGGGAGGCATATAATCTGTTCCAGATTTAATTAGCTATCTTTAGATGAAAGCTGAAGTTTTAATAAAAGTTAGAAGAGATAACACAGTGAAGGACACGGATGAGCTGTCTCAAGGCCATATTCCAGGGGAACGATAAGAGCTGTAAAAAATGGCAGAGGAGAGCAATTGAATGGAGCAATGAAAATCTGATTCTCATAAAAGAGAGAGAGAGAGAGATGCTGGTAGGGGCGGTTGTAGATGAGACCTGCTAGCGTCTGCAAGCAATTTGGATGCTTGCCAGGAGTCATTGTTCACCCTCGGCTGTGGCGGCTCCGTCCAGATGTGCCAACTGCACGTTTCGGCTTTTGCCAGCTGACTGCGCCGTTTGATAACCAGCTCTCTGGATGCCCATCACTGGCCGCAGAGATAGAATTAAATGATGATGATCTTCCCACAAGTTGGGAGAGGAAACAATGCATATAAATCTTGATTTCATCTCAGCATGAGAAGTCTTTATCCATCATCACTCATAATGAACAAGTCGTTAGCTGGGATGAATGGTGTTCTGGTTTTTCCAAACACCTCTTTTGTTCATTTTTTGGGTGACTTTTATCCATTGCATGGGGGTCAAACCTCTTTGCATTTAGGGATGATTGAAGAGACATACCCTCCCCTTCCCAGGGGAAAGTAGCTACTTTGGAGTTCTAGGTGCCAATCGAATAGCATTTAAAGAGCTCCAGATATTTAAAGATATTTATTAAGCATTCATCTTCCTTTAGGGTCCTTATTTTTTCTCATGTTTTGTTCCTGAATTTTTTTACATAACAGTGTATTTTGTGACAGATCTCTTATAGTCTAAGATAGCATTATCCAAGAGGAGGTAGAACTAACTTTTTAAACCTTCTTAATAGAAATTGTGCTGTCACAGATAGACCATGAAACTTCCTGAGATACCGCTATCCCTCTGTCCCAGCCATCTCTGTCCAATTGGATATCTACCTGTTTTCTGTGTTTATCCCCAGCAACCATGTTTATCATACACACATTTATTTATGTTCACCTCCGTATGCATGTCCTGATATTTCCGTCAGAGTCTTTGCCATATCGTTGGCCAAGAGTTAGGACTCATTATCCGAAAAACAGTGACCTGCATTATTTATTCCTTTCATACTAGGGAAGTTGATTGAGATTGGTGCATTTACATAAATTACTGTCCATTTTCTTCATCCAAAAAGCTTTTTAAAATAAGAAGCCCTTGCTATTCCTTTATTAAGTCTGGCCTCATGAAATAGAAGGATCTGCAGTTTGGCAAAGAAGTTTAGTTAACATCAATTTGGGAAAGGCAGGGTGTATTTTGTATTGTTGAACTTTGTATTGTGGAGTGGACTTGTTTTGGAGGGTGATTAATGAAAAGACAAAAATCCTCTTGTCAGAGGCAAACACAAATACGTTTACTTAAAAAAGAGAAAAAATTATGTTAATGCTCACAGTTGGCTGTGAAATACTTACTACTTACCCATTATGACACATGAACTTAGTTATGAACTTGGTGGCAGATGTCAGGCTAGCAACGCTCATCGGAACTTCCTCAGCCTCTAGCACAGTGACCTCCTCAGTCTTTGTAAGAGAGCGCCTGGCTCCCCTGCATGAGAGAGCTCGGCCCTCTCGTCAGACAGCTTCACCTGTTTGAGTTCAGAATGCACTGGTCTCTCTGCTACTCTTTCCTGACTTCAGTGAGAGGGCAGACAGACCACTTGAGATGACACGTGTGCCGTGTGGAGTTGCCAGTTCTCGCACTGTTTGTTCATTAGGGGTTAGTTGCCTTTGACAGGCTGACAGTGAACTTCTGTTGCTTACCCACAAACCTTTAACTTCATCTTTTTTCCAGACTGACGACTCTCCTTTTAATAATAATGATAAATTGAAAACTATTTCATTATTAAACCAAGATGTAGGCCTCATGGCTGTCCTAATGTTTAAATACTCTGCTGCCCTTCCCTCTGGCACTCTCTCCCCAGTTTTCATTTGTAAAAAAATCAGAAGGTGATAGATATTTGAGCAAAGAATTCTTCTTTGTTCAGGTAAATAGCTTTGTCAATGGAAACCCGCGGGGTTTTAAAATATTTTTGCTTTTGGGGGGGAGAATATCATTATAGACACTTGTAGTTGTTCTAAAATTTAAAGTTGCATTTGTAATTATTTCATCAAATCACACTATTTATGAACACTGCAGGGTTTTTCTATTAATATTCATGTACTGAACTGAAGTAAGCTTTTCACAGTGTGTTCCAGTCAGTTCTCTGCTAAGGCCCATTTTTTAAATGTCTCTTTTAAAGTTTCTCTCCAGCTTTGCATTTTATTACTGACCTACTTGACATTTGGAATCTACCTGTACTGGCAGAAAGTCTCCACGGTTTAAGAAAAATGTAAATGGAGAATCCAATTTTAGAAGAATTAGCTGAAACCTCTTTACTAATTTTAACAGTTGGGTGGGTGTGTTTTTGACATAATGAAAAGTAGCCTGTCAAGTCCCCTGCTTTAGCTGGTAAAATACACTGACCTTTTATTTAGTGGGTAAAGGCCTGAGTTCATCAAGTTCTCCCTTTGTCAAGTTCATCCTCACAATCAGTGACCTTCTGAGCTTCTTAGTATTTTGTTGTTTAAAAATGCTGTTTTCCAGCAACCCTGACCAGGCTGCTGAAGCATGAGGCTGGATATGACAGACACTTGAGAAACTGAAGCAGATCCAATTTCAGTTCCCACATTGATGCAGAAATACTACATAGGTGTCTCCTGATCTACAAAAGAGAGAAGGCTTCAAAGTGGGGTATTCTGAGCAGAATTGTTTTCTGCCCGCTCTATTTCAGTATTTGTTGTCATTATGAAGTGGGGGTGTTTATCATCTGCTGCAAAGTTGAACCAGAAGCATCTTTACTTTTTTTTGTCCATTCTCTCCTTTTAATATGAAAGGCAAAACTTTTCCTCTTGAAAAGTTCTTACAATGTTGTTAATAAAACTTAGGATATTCATTCCTACTTCCCCTTACAAAATTTCATCTAGGATTTGAAACATAAATGTTCATTTTGTCAAGTGGAGTCCCTCTTAACATCTCTGTTTAGAGTCATAGACCACCTTATTGCTTGCTAATTTACTGTGTTTTCACAAGACCCCTAGGCTGTCACCAAAGACATAGTCTGGTCTAGGACTTCTCAAACATTCCCTAAAGCACTGCTAGGAGCAGAGAGGGGTTGTGAACATCTACCATCAGTGCAGGGTTCGTGTCTGAGGGACAGACAGCTAATGATGACATCATCGCATTCTCAGTTTATCTTCAAAATTCATGTAAAATGTGTGTATTTATCCATAATGTATTTGTAGCTCTGTTGTACATTCACACATTGTGTCTCCCATGTGCCGACCTGTGCCGGGTGCAGGGAGACAGTGGTGAGGCAGATCTACAAGGCCCTGGCTGAGGAGGACCTTACAGTCTAGGACAGTGATGGTGAACCTATGACACGCGTGTCAGAGGTGACACGCGAACTCATTTTTTTGGTTGATTTTTCTTTGTTAACTGGCATTTAAATATATAAAATAAATATCAAACATATAAATCTTTGTTTTACTATGGTTGCAAATATCAAAAAATTTCTATATGTGACACGGCACCAGAGTTAAGTTAGGGTTTTTCAAAATGCTGACACGCCGAGCTCAAAAGGTTCGCCATCACTGGTCTAGGAGGAGAGTCATTGTAAGGGGCTGAGAGAGAATAACAAGATGTGGGAGCTTGTGGTCTAGTATAGGATGCTCAGGGAACTGCTCCCTGAGAAATTGACATTTACACTGTGACCTTCACATTTAAGCCAGGAAGAGCTGGGGAGGGGCAATGACTGTTAAAGCTCACTATATTTTAATATAAAAAGAACATTGCTTTGCAGTCGATTTACTTAACTCTCTTTCCCCCAACTTAAAAAAAAAAGGTAGTAAAATTGACACTAGAATTCTTCCCTGTGCTAACTCCCCACGGTATCCATTAGCGAATCCTACCAGTTTTACCTCCTGAGTATATCCTGAATCCATTCAGTCTTTTCCATCTCCATCGGATGAATTCAGATCCACGTGACTTCACCCGGACTGTTGAAATAGCACCCAGCTGGTTCCTGCCCCTGCTCTTGGCCCCCTCCAGCTCCTGTCTACACAGCAGCCAGAGAGATTGGTTAAAATATAAATCAGATCATATCTGCTCCAAACCCTTCAGTGATTTCCAGTTGCATTTACAATAAAATCCAAACTGTGACCACTGAGATACACTGCGGCCCAAAGACAGTGTGACAGAGGAATACAGGCCAGCTGAGAACGCAGGCAGCCAGGGGGGGATGCGGAGCCTGTACCCCATTAGAGCCGGGACCAGGGCCCTGTACAATAGACTGGCAGCAATAGGGTCAGTCTCTGACTCGCTCCCTGCAGCACCTCACACAGGAGGCCTTACTTCATACCAGAGAGACCTAGAAAGTTGTATACAAATCAATTTGTTATTTATCAAGAAGGTTTAAAGGGGATTTGTGTGTCTTCCCCAAGGTCTCTTCCAATGGGGTAAAAGCAGATTATTGAGTGCCTTTGTGCACTTAAAGATATTACCTCATTTAATTTTCACAACACCCCTAGAAGGTAGATTTTATTATGCTTCTTTTACAGATGAGACTTTAGAAATGTTAAAAAGTGGGAAAACAATGTGCATCTTAGAATTAAGGGACTATGATAACTATATGTGTAGTCATATACAGTACTTAGCTCTCTGAGCCACCCTTTCTTCAGCTCTAAGCGAAATTAAAGTTACCAAATTTCCACAGTAAGTAAATGGCAGATTCTAAATGGGAGCCCAGGCTTTTTTGACCTCAAAGCCCATACTCTTTTTATTGTACCATGTTGCTTATTAGAACCCTAATGGGAGAACAAATTTAAAATTCTGTAAACAGAAATGTTCATTGATTCTAAGATCTAAATGCACCAGGGAAGTGCAGCATTTAAAGGAACCCTGTGGTGAATCTGGATATAAAGCCAGGAATTCTTTTGTAATTGCACAGTTTGTCTGTATTGGTGTCAGTTTTAATGTTGTATGTCTAGCTTTCTTAAAGCAACATACACCTGTCCTGAGCTGCCCTATGGAAAGAGAAACCCATATGTTTTAAATGGAGTAGGATTTTTAACACTCTTCTAACCTGAAATGCTCTCCAAAGGCTACAATAAGGTAAAGAATCTGCCATCTGTAGGGTTGAAAAGAGTCCTACTTCATGTGTAATTGTAAAGACAGAAAATTCAGTAATATTTCTTCCATGAAAGTAGTTGTGAACCAGAGACGTGTGGTTTTCTTATGCTGTAGCCAGTAATCCTTTTAAAAAAGAAGAAAGCTGAAGAAAAGGTACATAGGACTGTTTAAATGTTCTCTGTTAAAAAAAAAAAAAAAGGCAGGAATTTCTGCAGAAAACTGCTCCTCCTCATGAAAAAACAAATAACCATGCTGATACCACTCATGCTTGGGGCTGGGTAAGTAATAAAAACCTGCTACTGGGTGTCCAGTGACCCAGTGGAAGGTGATACAGTAAATTGGGACGGCTAAGGGGTCTAAATGTATAACTCGGAGTGCCCCAGGCCAGACACTGCAAGTTAAATATTCCTCCCTGCCTCCTCTCTCTCAGTTCATCCCACCTGTGCTTCCCCTGTCTGGAGAGCTCTGAGGCCCCCGATGGATCTTCTTGAGTATAGAGGAGTGCACGTTAAAGATGGCATTGCAGCCAACTGTTTTACCCAGAAAACCTGGAGATTTAGAGAATTTATGTCAAGCAAAAATCTTTTGGAACCACTTTAGAGACCCAATTATTTTAGAAGGGTGTTATGAGCTCTTGCAAGTGCCACATCAGAAAAACTTGAAATATATCATTCGCCAAAACTACATTTGACCAGCATTTACTCTTCCTGCTAGTCACTAATCTTTCCGAAGTTCCTTTTCATCACAAAATCTATGCATTCACTCCATCCGGGGCAGTCACCGGGATAGATTAGGTTAAGAAAAAGCAGAATGAAAGGAAGAGAAAAGCCATATTCCCGTGAGAGGCTATGTAGTGGTCTAGGAGGCAGGCATCTTCTAGAGTCAGAGGACTTTTCCCTGGGTGCACTAGGGACAGTCCCAGAGCACCACTAATTTAATAACAACTTTTCCGGATTAAAAAAAAGAAACACTACTACATTATATGTACATATTGATTACAAGCTGTATCCTGATTTTAGAAATGTTAGAAAATGGGGAGATAAGTATCCTAGAATAAGAAACTATCTGAGCCTTCCTTTTCTAAGCTGCAACAAGGGAGAGGTTGAGGTAGGAAAGGGCCACGTGTGCGGCTCTGAGGTCAGCAGTCACCATCCAGTGCTGCCTGCTCTGTGCCAGCCACTGTACTAGAAAACGGGTTCAGAAGAGGAGGCAGGAAATCTGGTAAGTCCACAAGTGGAAATATACAAGCTGCTAAAGCAGCACACAGAGGGGATGCTTAAAACCACTGGGTGAGGTGGGGACTGAGAAAAGATGCTCTGGAATAAGTGATTTCTTTGGCAGGTTTTGAAGATGAATTAGAACTTTGGCAGATGGGTGAGTGAGAAGAAGAACATTCCAGACAGAGATGTTTTGAGATGTAGTCACAAAACATAGACATTTCCAATTCCTAGAGCAGGAAGAGGGCGGAGGATAAGCTGCAGAAGCTAAGCAGGGGCCAGATCTGATCAGGCCAGGCCTGATAGTGCACTCAGAAACAGAGGAGGCCCTGGCCGGTGTGGATCAGTCGGTTGGAGTATTGTATTGTCCCACCATACATCAAGGGGTGGTGGGTTCAGTTCCCGATCAGGGCACATACACTTGTTGCAGGTTCACTTCCCAATTGGGTCTCTCTCTCTCTCTCCCTCTCTCTCTCTCTTCCTCCCTCTCTCTCTCTCTGAAATCAATTTTAAAAAACAATAAACAGAAGAGGTGCATCCATTTGCTGGGGCTTATCATGCAGGAAGCACTGTGTAGGCACTAGACGTTTTGTAGAGGCCAAGAAGTGGTCCTTACCCTCAAGACACGTACGGTTTTGTTGGGAAGACAAACCAATAGGCAGTTACAAAACCATGCACATGATGAGTGGAAGTAAGTATAGGGATCTGGATGCACATTGTGGGAGGGGAGCCCTAGTCTGTTTTTAGGGAGTCAGGGAGGACTCTCCTGAGCAAATTCCCTGGCTGGTCCCCGAAGAGAAGTAGAAACTGTCCAGGTGCCAAGGGACGGGAAAGGCATTCCGGCTGAAGGGGCACAGTGGGAGAGCCTGATGCCTCTGGACACTGCACGGAGCCCAGTAAAATAACGCAGTGGAGTGGGAGTTGGGAGGGTGGGGAACAATGAGGCTGAAGTGGTCATTTGGGACCAGATTGTGTTTGTAAACTGTTGAATTTGAACTTTATTCTGATGCAGAGGGAGAACCATTGAAAGGAGAGCGACATAGTCATAATTTCTAAGAAAACACCATCGGTGTTAAAAAATGGATTAGAGGGCATAAAACAGGAGGCGGGGACACGGTGAGGAGCTCCTGAGTACGCTCTCCAACGTACCCTACGCCCTGGACTGGGGTGTGGAGAGTGGGTGGTGCTCGGCTCAGGAAGCAGAGGGATGGACACCTGGGAAGTGGCTTCTTTTATTAGAGCTACAGCACAGTTTGGGGGAATCGAAGCAGCTTGGAGTTGCCGCCAGTTCTCCTGGTGTTAATATTAAAACAAGATAGAGGTAAAAGGTTCTTAAAGATTTTTAAAATAAATTTAAATACTTGTTTGGGGAAAATATAACATTTTGGAGGTGTGTGAAGTAAAAAGTGAAGTGGTTTCCTCTTGTAAATCTTTTGGGGTTTTGGTATTCCCATGCAGATATACATATAAGCAGTACGTTTGTTTTTTTTTGGGGGGGGGGGCGCAGGATCCTGTTTTCTTATTTCTCAAAATCTAGCAGAGTGCCTGTCAAATAGAGGACAGTCAATAAATGGTAAATGAACCCATGAAAATGTATCTGCATAAATGTTTTTATTAATGATTCCATGCAAGGTATGTGATTTTGCATTCTTTTACTCAATATGTCATAAGCATTCTCTATTAGAGTGACCACTGCATTTTTATCATTCTGGTTAAATTTATTTTACTATGAGATTGCTTATCAGAGGTTTGCTTATTTAAAATGTTGAGAAAAATAAATTGCCCTTCAGAAAGTTTATACCCATTCTTTGACATTCGGAGATTATATGAGAGCACCTCTTTCCCCACCCCCTTCCCAACCCGGGAACTTATCAATCTTTAATTTTTGTCAAACTGATGGTTAGTGGTTAATACCTAGTTTTAATTTGCATTTCTGGGTTTTTAGTGTAGTTAAGCGTTGGTAAATGTTTTTATTAGCCATTTATCTTTCTAAAAGGTGGTTCTTAAGTCGTTGTTTTAGTGGAAAGAGGGATTGAGAGAAGTCTCATTTCAGGAAATGATTTTTAAGAAGTACCATGTAGTTTAGAATACAGTTCTCCGCAGCTCACCTCCCCCTTTCCTGCTTAAGCAGGTGTGTGTACACACAAACACACACACACACATGCACACACGCTTCAGTATGTACAGAAAGGCCAGCATTTCACTTGTTTGCCTGCTGCCCTTGGTTCACCAGCAAAGCTTTATGTTTAAAGAGAGCCAGCTGGTAATTCACTAGACTCCAGTTCAGCTCATTTGAGACCTTATGTTTTTACCTGCTTGCTTTGTCATCAAAACTAGTTTAAAAAATAGATTTCCTGTTAAGTAGTTTATTTTAGTCTGGTACACTTAGAAAATGCATCACAATCTGGAAATCAGAAGTGTAGACAACAAAGTTGTTACCTCTTAACAGGTTTATGTGGGGAGGCACATCTAAGGACACGTCTGGCAGCATTATGAACAGCACTGGCACCAAGGGCAGCTGTAGGGGGTTAATGGGGACCCTGCATCATTCCTTGCCATGTGCCTGGTGAGTAAACTCCTAGAAGTTTCTGGGAATCGGAGCAAGTGGAGAAAAGGCTGCAACCAATAATCAGTGTCACAAAGTGGGGATGACTAATTTGCTGAGAAGACCGTTGAGACAGATGTTTAATTAGCTGAAGTCAGAGTGGATAAATTGGGAGAGGACTGCCTATGCAGAAAGACACCTTTTCCCCCTCATCTCTCATTTAACTTGTTGTTGTTGTTGTTCTTACCATTTTCTTTTTGAAGGCAGCATCCTCAGTTTGGGGGAAGCTGGGGAGGGGAGTAGAGAAAAAGTACCCTTTGGTTACATCTACTGAACATGTACTGTATTCCAGATATTTTCTATTTAACCTTTACAAAGACCGTGTGAGATGGGCAATATCTCTTTCTTGATGGTTGAGAAAACGGAGGTTGCCTGCATGTTTGTGTGTATTGTGTATGTGTGTGTTTTACTAATGAGTCATGTAGATGAGATTTGAACCTAGACCCCTTGATTCTTGAGCCCAGTGTTCTGTTCTTTGTACTTAAATGTACTGTGTATGAGGGAATTTTCTGGAGTAAAAGTAATAGTCTCAATATTGACAGGAGAGCTAGTGCACACTGGTGAAGGCATTTGTCAGAACTATCACATGGCACTTGTAAGATGTGTGCCTATCACTGTGTGTAAATTTTCCCAAAAACTAAAAGGAGAATCTTAAACAAATATTAAACACCAGTTAATGTTACGCACACTGAAGGGTTTAGGAGTGAATGTAGTGACGTCTGCTCCTTACTTTGAAATGCATTTTTTTAAAAAAAGGATGGACTGATGAATAGATATGTGATAAAGCAAATAGAATAAAATGTTAATTGTAGGATGCAGGTGGTGGGTCCGTGGGTTTGCAGTGTACTGTTCTTTCAACTTTTCTGTAATTTAAAAATGTTCCTAGTAAATCTAATCAGCAAAATGAACTGATGAACGGAGTGGATCCAGAGACATGGACGCATGGAGCAGAGTGCAGAATCTCGGAGGGAAGGCGGGGGAGGGTGGGTGCGTGGGGAGTAATCAACCAAGAACCTTGTATGCATATATGCATGGCAAAAAAAGGCCTGGGGTGGGGGCCGGCTGGAGGGGGTTAATGGGGGACAGGGGGAGAGGACGTATGTAATACTTTCAACAATAAAGATTTTAAAAATAAATAAAAATGTTCATAGTAAAATAGTATAGAAATCATAAAATCAAAAATACATAATTAAGATTTCATATATATAAATTTCTGAATTGACAAATATATGTTCTGGTGGCATAGAAAGCACTAATTTTTACTTCTTTTGTGGGATATTTTATTTTTCATTACTTCATATGTTACATGACATCTTGAGGTCACAGATTTTTCCATTGACCTGTGGTTTTATTTTTTAAAATCTTTAATGTTGAAAGCATTACATAGGTCCTCTTTTTTTTCCCCTTAACCTCTTCCAGCCAGCTCCACCCCCACCCCCAGACCCTCACCATCCCATTGTCTGTGTCCACGGGTTATGCATATATGCATACAAGTCCATTGGTTGATCTCTTCCCACCCACCCTCCCCTGCCTTCCCTCTGAGGTTCAGCAGTCTGTTCATGCTTCTATGACTCTGGGTCTATTGTTTTTAATAAATATTTATTGTTGAAAATATTACATATGTCCCTTCTTGCCCCCCATTGCCCTCTCCCACCCCCCTCCCCACCAAGCCTTCACCACCCTATTGTCTGTGTTTGTGAGTTACGCATATATGCATATGAGTTCATTGGTTGATCTCTTCCCCACCTTCACCCTCCTCTGCCTTCCCCCTGAGGTTTGACAGTCTGTGGGATGTTTTTATGTCTCTGGGTCTATTTTTGTTCATCAGTTTATTTGGTTCATTTGATTCCTCATATGAGGGAGATCATGTGATACTTGTGTTTCTTTAACTGGCTTATTTCACTCAGCATAATACTCTCCAGGTCCATCCATGCTGTTGCAAATGGTAAGGGTTCTTTATTTTTTATTGCTGAGTAGTATTCCATTGTGTAGATGTACCACAGTTTTTTAATCCACTCATCTGCTGATGGGCACTTAAGCTGTTTCCAAGTCTTAGCTATTGGAAATTGCACTGCTATGAACACAGGGATGCATATGTTCTTTCTGGTGAGTGTTTCCGGTTTCTTAGGGTATATTCCTAGAAGTGGGATGACTGGGTCAAATGGCAGTTCCATTTTTAATTTCTTGAAGAAACTCCATACTGTTTTCCACAGTGGATGCACCAGTCTGCATTCCCACCAGCAGTGTACTAGGGTTCCCTTTTCTCCACAACCTCGGCAACACTTAGCATTGGTTGATTTGTTGATGATAGCCGTTCTGACAGGTATATGGTGATATTGTCGTTTTCATTTGCATCTCTCAGATAATTAGTGACTTTGAGCATTTTTTTATGTCTCTTGGCTTTCTGTATGTCCACTTTGGAGACGTGTCTATTTAGGTCCTTTGCCTATTTTTCAATTGGATTGTTTGTCTTCCTTTTGTTAAGTTGTGTGAGCTCCCTATATATTTTGGAGATTATCCCCATCTCAGATGTATCGTTGGCAAATATGTTCTTCCATGTAGTGGGCTCTCTTGTTATTTTGATGATGGTTCTGACCTGTGATTTTAATTAGCATATACAGTTATGAATATAATAATAATTGTTACTATTTACTGAATATTCAAACTCTTGATTCTTAAAACATTTAATTCTTGAAACAGCCTTTTGAATTGGTTATTTGTGTTTTATAAATGAGAAAAGTAAAGCTCAGAGAGGATACAGGACTTATCCAAGGTCATATAGCCAGTAAGTTGGGGAGCTGGCATTCACACCCCAGATGTAAGACTCCAAAGCTTATATTCCTAACCACTGTGCGGTACTTCCTATCACTGGTTAAGGTTATAGGATCCACAGCTCAATGGAGGCAGGTATGTTTTTCTCCCTGGAAACACCAAGTGCAGTTGGACATGGCAATATGATTCATTGGAAAGGGACATAGGCTCTGGAACCAAATCACCCCAGCTGTACCTTTCACACAAGCTGTGCAGTTAGGCAAGTCATCAAGCCTTTCTAACCTGAGTTATCTTTTCTGTCTGTCAGGGTAATAATACCTACCTTGTAGGGTTTTTGTTTTGACTGACTGCATGTAAAACACTTAATCCATAGTAAGTGCTCAGCGGATGTCAGCTCCTTTACGCCTATTGCCACTACCACGTCAGGCACACCATAAAACCTGGCTTTTTAGGATTTTATTTACTTCCTTTTCTACCCATACAGCTTGACCTTTGCCTGCACCTTTTGTTTTCCAATGAATTAAGTCTATAGAAAGCTGATGGCCTGTGATAGAACCAGCCGTTTGAATTGTGCTGGATACGGATCTGCTGGAAGCACCCTTTACTCTGAACAAGGAGAAAACTAGATCCGGAGAGTCAACTCCAATGACTGTTGACTAACCAGAAAACCCATTCTGTGTACGTGGGTGTGGGTTAATGATCACAGGCTCATTTATCATAGAGCTTATTTCAGCGATTTTAATTTACTGTGCCAAAGGTTCTAGACTAAAGGTAAAGTGGACAAGCTACAATTGCCTGAAACAAACATGTTTACAAGTGATTTTTAGGAGCCTTAGTATTAACAGTTGAGTGGCTCACAGAGTCTATCGCTTCTTCTCAGAAAACATTTAAAAGAGGGAATGTAATCAAACACCAGTATGATTTCTGGGGGAATGATGACGGAAGTGACAGAAAGGCTGGGAGTGCTGCGCCTGCCCCTCACATCCATGAGGAAGCAGAAGGCCCTCTTTCTTCAGGAGGCCGTGTATGTGTCTGTGCTGCTAGGAGCTGTAAGGAAAACTCTGCCACTACCAAGACTGAGTTTAGCCACTTTCGATGAAAAACCATCCCTTTAGAAAGAAGAGCTAGCCTACTGCAGGAACCTTTTCCAAGACCAGCCCAGGGACTAAGACACCTGACTTCTGTCTCCCTGCCTTCAGAGACCTGCCTGGGGCTGGTCTTCCCCCATGAACAATTTAAAGGGCAGCTTTAACCATTGCAATTCCAACTTTCCACAAGTTTTTCCTTGTTGAGTAAGTTGCAGATACTGGTACTTTCTGCAACAGCTTTAAATGCATGAGGGAAACAAAAGAAAAAAGAAAAATGCTTCAGCAGTGAGGGTATTTCTTTTTCTGTCTTACACTGACAGTAATGCCCCGAGACAAAGATGACTTGAAATCAGGAAGAGAGGTTGGAGTGGCACTGTGAGGCAGGTCTAGGCAAAGACCTGACGGCGCCCACTTCTCTCGTTACCTTGCTGCTCATCGCAGGAGGGCAGTCAGCAAGGGCATGGAGAGCACTGTGCCATCGAACCAGCGTTTCAAACAGAAAGTCAGCGAGATGTGATTAAAGCCAAATGCTGCAAAGGTGCAAGGTGGTCTATTGGAGCTCCTCCATCTTCCCCCCAAACTGTCACCACATAATCACAGAAATAGCAAATCATAACAGAACCCCAGCTTTCCTTTTGTTGTTAATCCTCACCCGAGGATATTTTTTCCATTGGTTTTTAGAGAGAGTGGAAGCGAGGGGGAGAGACAGAAAGAGAGAAACATCGATGTGAGATGGACACATCAATTGGTTGCCTACTGTACGCACCCTGACCAGGGCTGGGGATTGAGCCTACAGTAGAGGTATGTGCCCTTGACTGGAATCGAACCCGCGAGCCTTCAGTCCGCAGGCTGACGCTCTAACCACTAGGAAAACTGGCTAGGGCCCCAGCTTTCCTTTATTTTTTTTGCACACTACATTTAATTTTAATGGAACAATATGAATTAAGATAACGTTAAAACGAAGTATGATTTAAGTGTAAAAATCTTTAGGGTCATGCAGCTCTCTCAAGCAGTGTGTCCAAAACCAAATTCATCACTCAATAAATATTTATGAAGTCTACTACATTCCAGGCAGTGAATAAGGATGACAGGGCCTCTTCCAAGAGAGCTTTAATTCTGGTAGGGGAGATGGCCAATACAAAGTAAGCATACCAACAAGATGCATTTGATAGGTCGTCTTACCTCCAGCTTTTAGTTGTCCATTTTCTGATAAGCAGGACTCGGTGAGTCCCAGTTTTTTTTAGTTTCCCTCCTGAAGGGACTCTCTCTTGCCCAGGATCGGCATTTCCTCAGTCTTTCCACTTGAGCATCTCCTAATTGACTCCCAACCCCACTCCCTGCAGCAGGGACAAGCGGACAGGGCAGCAGTGGCTGGGTGAATTCATGAGTGGAGAGTGACTCCATCTGGATCAATAGTGGAAACTAAGAGGTATGGGCCATATCTCAGCCTTGGAAACTGCTAGGGAGAGCACTGTGCCTTGCATCAGAGGCACTGTGGGCCGGCCCCAGTAGGTTCCTATACAGTGATCTTTTTTTTTTTTTATGTTTTATTGATTTTTTACAGAGAGGAAGGGAGAAGGATAGAGAGTTAGAAACATCGATCAGCTGCCTCCTGCACACTCCCTACTGGGGATGTGCCCGCAACCAAGGTACATGCCCTTGGTCAGAATCGAACCTAGGATCCTTGAGTCCGAAGGCTGATGCTCTGTCCACTGAGCCAAACCGGTTAGGGCCCTATACAGTGATCTTGCTAGATGTTACTGAGTACCTTTCCAAGGAGAAGGATGAGAACTCACCATTTCTTAGGGAGAGGGTTTCGCATAGATAGGGGTGAGCTTTCATATGAGTAAGGTGAAAGCCCTTTGTGGAGAAAAACAGGTTTCTTTTTGTTTGCCAGCACCGTAGCTGGCCTAGAGTTTGTGGCTAATACATTTCGTGGAATGAACTAAGGAGAAGCAGTGAAAGCTGGTCTGTGGCCCACAGCTACTTCACCCCCTGCTAGCCCAGGCCCAAGGCTGACCACTTTCTGGTCAGGAAGAGATTCACTGTACTTTGATTATTAGAGATCAAACTTCCTCTGAGAATTAAATCATCGAATGAAAATGTAAATGTCTTAAAAGTGAAATGCAGCGCACATCAGTTGAAATTAGTTGCCTCCTAGGTTTCCTTAATGACATGAATCTCTAATGAATCCTTGGGGAGTCAGAAGAGTATACTAAAAACAGGCATTTTAAGCATTGGTAATCAAGTGTGGGTACCCAGCAGGAGGAAACTGCTGCACACACTGTATCACTGAAAAAGAAAATTAAAGCAAACTCACTTCTGAAAGAGGAGGAGAGTACACGCTAAATCCTCATCTTCCGAGGTAGAAGTAATTGTTGCTGCCTGATATTTTCAGTGATGTTTAAAACAGCTGAATAGGAATGCTAATGAAATAGGAAGGTAAGCCCTAGATGGATTGGCTCAATGGATAGAGTGTCGGCCTGCGGACCAAAGGGTCCTAGGTTCGATTCCAGTCAAGGGTACGTACCTCAGTTGCAGGCTCCTTCCTGGCCGGGGCTGTGTTTTTCTCACATCGATATTTCTCTCTGTCTTTCCCTCTCTCTTCCACTCTCTCTAAAAATCAATAAAAAAATATCCTCGAGTGAGGATTTAAAAAAAAAAATAGGAAGGTGAGTACCAGAAGAAATAGCCAAAAAGTTTAAACTAATTGCCTGTAAGAAGGGATTCAGGGATGGGCAGGAAATTAACTGGTTTTCATTATAGGACTTCTAGTATCATTTACTTTTAAAACTATACATACATGTTACTTTGGTAAAACTAAAAATAGTTCTTAAAATTTGTGAGAAGACAGCTTACTTTCAAATTCTAGAGCAGCTTAAAAATATTTCTCTTTCTCTTACTTACATGGACTTGCTCTATTTGGAAACTTCCTTTCTCCTAAAGCCACAATCTATTTCATTGTGTTGGATGTCAGTTTTCTGGGAGAACATTGTTATGAAATAGTTGCTTTCCATTATAAACATTTCAAACCTTTTAAGGCCAAAGTGTTATATGAGTATAACCTTTATATTGTGATTTTGTCAACATTTTTCTCTGTGACCTGTATTTTCCGTAGGTTAAAGCACAAGCTGTTAGCTGAGTACTCCGTCCCAGTCTAAGGATGACTAATATCTCAAATATAAACGAAAACAGCTACTTTTCCATAATATTGGAATCACAAACAGCTGACACATGTACATTTTGACAATTTTATTTTAATTGGGACAAAAATTGGTTTGCTGAATCTACTAATCCGGTTCAGTGTATCATCTAACTTGTGGAGAGGTAGAGCAGAGGTCATGGAAAAGCCCACTGAGCTGGAATGGAGCTGTCCCGAAAGGCTTGAACTTCTTTGAAAACCCTGTGATGAGCCCCGTCTGTGCCAGGAACACAAAGTCTTAAGGGCCTGGCCCGGCTGCTGCCAGGGCGCCTGAGCCTCGCTGACAGCCATTGTGCTCTCTCCAGCGGAGAGACTAGGAGCACCACCCCATTGTCTCCCGAAAGCCTGACTCACTGCTCTCTCCCTCTCTGCAGCCCTTGGAGGATTTATTTCAGGCATGACTGTTTCAGATGGCCGAAAGCTCATGCTACCACTACTATCTGGTGACCTTGATCAGGTCATTGTAAAATAAGGTCACAACTAGATGACAGGCTGCTGGTTGGTAGCCTTAACTCTGGAGCTGAATACCTGGTTCTGGAAGCATCTCCCTGGTCGCACTCTTGCTCCTGTTAGCCTGTTTGAACCTCATTTCCTCATGTATAAATGAGAATAATAATATCGTCTTTATAACATTATTGTAAGAATTAAATAGAAATCTATTTCAAACACCAAGCACTTAGCTGTTATTATTTTATTACTCAATAAATGTTAGTTCTGTCCCCTCACTTGGATGTCACTGTTATGAGACCCGGTCATATGCAGTTTTGTGATATCAAACTTTTTTATGAGTATGACTGTTTTGAGTCATGGTTCAACAGAGACTCTAACTGCTAAGGAACCCAGCTCAGATGTAGCCCCCATTAGGTATGGCCCAGAATGTGTGCATCTGTCTGCCCAGCTGCTCATCTGAGCTTTTCCAGGGGTCTGAGGCCCCTTGTCAGAGCAGCAAAGCACCAGCGAGAACATAGGTGTGCGCATGGAGAAATGACCCACATTCCTCTGGAGCGCTCTGCATCTGGGGCTGGATGTGCACAAGGGTTAAAAGCTGGAGAAACTTTCGTCATAAATTTTCTCTTCAGCAGGACTTCCCTGTGAACATCTGACATTAGCAGAGAGGAAATGCTGATTGGCCTCAGAGTCAGCTGAAGGAGACAGGAGCTGCGGTGGAAGCTGCTGGATTTACTGTTATTAGCAAGGCAAATGGAAAGCCAGCAGGGCAGCCCAGCTCCCAGATAATAGATCTAGCAAGAAGGAAAACTCCCAGAAAGGAAAATGGCTGGCAGCCATGACTCCTCTTTTTCCATTTTTCCATTGCTTTTACCTGTTCGTCTTGTGTGTTTAGCACAAGGAGAAGTATGTTTTAGCATCTTAGGTTATAAGCCACAATTGGCTTAACATAAAAATTTAGCTTCTTATCTGTTTGAGTTGAACATGGTGAAATGTGCAAAATTGTATTAATATAGTAATAATTGCCATTTATTGAGTACAATGTGCTTTACATGTGTAATTATCTCATTGAATCTATAAACAACCTCATGAGTTAAAAATTATCATCCCCAACTTGGAGGTAAGAAAACAATGCTTCAAGTTAGCTGAAGCTGGGGTTTGAACCCTGCCGTTAAGGTTTACCAATCTGGTGGAATGTATTGAGGCAAGAGCCCAAATGTCTGTGATGAGGCCACACCGGGTACTGGCAATAAGAAAGGCACTTACTGAGGCTGGTGTCCTGACTTGAAAATACAGCCCTAGTTGGTACCATAGTGGTTGGAAGGAAGATGGACAGGCAGAGAGGAGCAGAGTTGGCAGGTGGAGCTGATCTCTGAAGGGTCCCTGCACCCAAAACAGGGAGCAGGGCAGATGGACCACAAGGACCGAGGAGGAACTGTAGTTCTTGGCAGCAAGGACCAAGGACGCAGATGATGCTCAGCAATGAAGGGCGACAGTACAGAGAGCCGGGTCCTGACAGGGTCAAGTAAACAACACAAGTGAGCAAAAATTCTATTGTCAAAATTACAATAGAAAAAAATCCCTTACAGATGCCCATACTGGTTTTTTTCATTAAATCCAACACGACTAGTTTTTTTTCTCTAGCATTAGAACAGATGAAAACTAAAAATTCCTGTCTTTAAATGCTAAGATCAAACTTGGTACAGAAAGACACACTCTAAGAGAAGCCAGAAAGCTGAGACATCTCCATCTTCCCAGTTAATTCAGTTAGTCACTCATCAGATATTTAGCAAGTTCTGTAGTTGCAAAGATGAATAAGACTCCTGCCTCACACTCACCCTCTTGGGTTTCATTGACTCACTGAGAATCATGGCAGGTGGAATTCTCCAAACTCTTTCAAGTGTTCTCTGGTCATGTCTCCCCCTCCACCCCCCTCCCCTTCATTTTTATCAAGCAAGTGTAGGTGGATTCAGATAAATGTATCATTTATGCACAAGGAAATTCAGGCTGGTGGGTGGCGTCACAGGGCAGGCACGATTTTCAGGGAGGTACACTGAGAACCTAGCAGGACACCAGGCCTGGGGGCAGGTGGGCCAAGGGCAAGGGCAAGGGCAAGGGCATTTACCTGAAGGAGACATGAAGGCCAAGACTGGATTAAAACAAAAGAAGCCTTGTATTTAGTTGGCCCGAAAGTCAGAAATCCTCTTGCCTTGGAACAGAGTCTGCAGATGAGAAGCATGTTCAGTGTTGCACTTTCCCGAATGTGCAGAAAGGAAGCAGGTCAGTCTAGGAATCGGATAGGGCCTGATGTTGTCGTGGGCGTCAGTAGGAGAAAAGCATCATCATTGGAAACCCAGTTAAAAGGGAAAAGCTGGTTTGAGAAGGAAAGTTAAAAAAGTTCATAGTTGATTGTCGTGTGAAATTAAAAGCAAGTAAGTGCTTGGAGTTCTATTTGTTTCTGCAGAGATAGGCCCACGCCATTCATTTTCAATGGTGCTTAGGACCTGCTGTCTCACCCAGGGCTGGAACCCCTTCCACCACGGCCACTGGCACCCAGCTGCTTAGAGGACACTGTCCCCCCTGGTGCCTCACTGAATCTGCTCAGCAGCCTGTCTGGTCCATGCAACTGTTATCCTCATTTTACCAAGGAGGAGACTGAGGTTCAGAGAGGATGTGGTTCACCCAAGCCAGTCTCCGGCTTGCACGGATTTGAATGGAAGTCTTCAGATTCCACAGTATCATACCAAAGTCTGATGATCAAAAACATTTGGCCTCAAGCTTGTTCTGCATTGACTCGGGCTGGAGTCACCGTGTTTATATAGCTCAGAAAAGGCCGCAGACAAATGAAGTCTCCTTTTTGTTCCTTTTGTTTTTGTCCCTAGGTGCTTGTGACTAAATTCACTAATTTCACTGGCTGTCAAGGCTGTGTTAAGGAAAATGGGTTTGAACTGCTGTGGTTTTTGAGTACTGGACTGGATGTCAGAAACCTTTGCCATCACGGGGAATTCTGTCACTCTGGATTTACTATCTGTTCGCCGCAGCCGAATTCCTCAGCAGTGTGATTTAGCGCCTGGCTCCCCATCAGCCAGTTTTGGCATTTATTTGAATGCATTACCCCACTGGTTTCCATAAACTATTTTACAATTGTTTAAAATAAGTGACTGTTTATTTCCACAAAAACCATCTGTATTTCTTTACAGAGCAACAGATAACTGTATGTAGAATTTGGTAATGTCGCAGTGACTCAAGTTAAGAAACACAGATTGGATTGAAAAATTGGATGCTAAGGGATAGTGTTAAAGGCTTCCATCCTTCCTAACAAGTGAAATCTGGATTTGAAGGAGGAAAAAATTTTTCTTTCTCACAAGTACTATCAGGCCTCCCTTCTCCAAAGGAAAGTGCATTCATGGCAGGTCGGTGACAGGATGTGGACTATTAGCGTTCCTCGTGGTAGCGAAGTGTGTGCCCCTTTCAGCACTCCCTCTGCCTGAGACAAGCCGTGTGGAGACGATTCTGTCCAGTGGCTTCCAGTCTTCTCCGGGTTTTGCAGTTTGGGGTTTCCATGACTACGCCTTCTTGCTCTGATGTTGAGTGGTTTCCATTGAGCCCTGTGTGTTGCAGCTCAGAGAACTCTGGTACAAAGCACCTTGGGACAGGTTGTTGTGGCGAGGGACCCAAACGGATTGGGATGGGGACTCCCATTATCCAGCCAGTGTCCAAAGCAGCAGGGTCTCAGCTTGACCCACACCAGCTCCATCCATCCCCAGGACACGCAGGTAGAGCTGGGGCATTATTGAGAGTCTCCAAGCAGCGGGACATTTGGAGTCAGACGGAGTTGGAGCTTCAAGTCTGCTTTGGAGGAAGAGGTAGTCAGGGTGGTAGCCAAGCAGGCTTATAACCATTATATCGTCCCAAATGTGTTGGGGTCAGCAGAGGTTGCCAGGCACCCCCTAGAACGAACACACACACACACACACACACACACACACCAATGTTGAGTTTAGGGCAGGGATCAAATCCATACTTCCCTACACCCAGTTTGCAGAGGACACACCACCTCTATTCTCAAAGCCTGAGTGGCGCCCTAGCTGGTTTGGCTCAGTGGATAGAGAATTGGCCTACAGACTGAAGGGTCCCAGGTTCAATTTCCCTAGAACGAACACACACACACACACACACACACACCCCACAATGTTGAGTTTAGGGCAGGGATCAAATCCATACTTCCCTACACCCAGTTTGCAGAGGACACACCACCTCTATTCTCAAAGCCTGAGTGGCGCCCTAGCTGGTTTGGCTCAGTGGATAGAGAATTGGCCTACAGACTGAAGGGTCCCAGGTTCAATTCTGATCAAGGGCACATTCCTGGGTTGTGGGTTCAATCCCCAATAAGGGGTGTGCAAGAGGCAGCCGATCGATGATTCTCTCTCATCATTGATGTTTCTATCTCTCTCTCCCTCTCCCTTCCTCTCTGAAACCAATAAAAACATATTAAAAAAAAAAAAAGCCTGAGGGGAGGTGTCAGGACTGCCGTAGAGGGAGGTTGAGTAGGTCAGAGAAAGACACTACAGAGTCACCCTTGGGTTTCCACAGCCCACGTGGAATCTGTGAGGAGGACGTGGCCGGCACAGTTGTCTGGACTGGGGGATAGAGCAGTACATGGGCACTCTGACCTTTGGTCCTCCGGTCCTGGCCTCTCTGGGAACAGAACTCTGCGCACCAGCAACCCAGCCTCAGATGCTCCAGTCCTCTTCACCTTTGCTCCTTTGAGCAGCTCTGGAAGTCTCTGTGGTCCAATCCATGGCTTGACTGGACCACAGGGAACCCCTGAACATCCTAGGATCAATGCTATTTTAGTTCCTGGCTCCTAAGGTGTCTCCTCAGCCGCTGCTGAGCCCCTGTAATCTATGGGGAGCCAGAGACAGTGAGAGAAGGCCCCGAGGCCACAGTCCCTAATCTGCTCTAGCTGGAATCACCTCTAAAATTGTTCCACCTCATTTTTTAAAATTGGATTTTTAATGACAAAAGTAATGCCTGTATATGCCCACTGTCAAAAATCCAAACAAGATAGAAGTCTATAAAGTAGAAAGCCAAAGCCTTCACCTTTGCTATTACCCCGTCCTACACCCAGAGTTAATTCTAGTCAACAGAGCAACTGTGAGAACAGTTCAGCTCATTTCCTTTCAAATTGGGTTGGGCTAAATGTGCAGCAAATTTGCACTCACACATATAAATGCACATATTGCTGGGTTTGACTTTATCCAACTGGAGCATACTCCATACAGTCTGTATATTTTTATTTAATAATGTATCATAGAAATCTTCCCATGTCTTATTAACTTAGCTTAATTTTTTAACAGCTACATAACATCCCAGTGTACATTTATACTGTAATTTATTTAATAGTTTCCTACTGGAGAAATTTGGATTGTGCTATTTTTGATACTAAAACAGTGAACATCTTTGAACATACATCATTGTGTGCTTGGAGTAATGTTTCTCAGGATAGATTCCTTTGTTGGGTCAAGGTTGTTCAATTTGAAATGCCACCTCGTTGAAGTCATTGTATCTAACAGAGATTATTGAGCACCTATAAAGAGCCGAGCTCTGGGAATGCGGAGTTGGGTTTTTTCCAAAGTCTCTCCACCTCCATCTTTAAACAGTGCCCTGACTGGAGAAGGGTGAGGGTAGAACAACAACAAATAGACAAAATTGCTTCTCATCCAGCATGCTCTGTGCACAGACAGAGGCAAAGCCCGAGGAAGTCGGGATGAAAAAGCTCTTGATTCTGACATGGATTCGGGCAAGGCTGCAGGGAGGAGGGGAGATGCCAAAAGGTGTGCCTTCCTCCTCCTCCCAGGAGCCCATCTGTGAGGCTGGGTATTCAAGAAGAAATCCGTTCTAAAGAATTATGATGCTCCTGCATTTTCTCCTACACAAAGAAGGAAATCTCGGCTGTACGCCCTTTCCTTTCCTCCTCTTGGCACTTTCTGATTGATGATTGGAAATGATGGCAATACATAAACTATTTTTCTTTTTATTTTATGACCTGGTAATAGCAGTAACATATTTCCAGTAAATGTTTTCTATCGCAATAAAAAAGTTGTAACAGGACTAGAAATGGGTATAGTTAAACCCTAAAGAAATCACACTTTCAGAACTGTGCATTGAGGCAGTAACTCTGTAAATCATTTAACTTAGGAAAGGGCCCCCTCCCTGGGAAAAAATCAGGGCAAGCAGCTGGTGTTCAGGTTTAGTGCTCCTGGGATAGGTACCTGCTGTTAGGGCTGGGGGCTATCAATTTTAACCCCCTCAAGACCAACTACCCCCTCTGTCTTCCCTCCTCATCTCCCAACCCAGATTTCGCTCCTTTCTGAACTGATAAATCATCTCAACTTACAATTTCTTTTTTTCAACCTGAAGGTCAAGAAGATTGTAGAATCTCTTTCTGGAATACAGCATAGGAGTATGGTTATGAGCACAGGCCCTGGGGCAGTGGTTCTCAACCTTCCTAATGCCGCGACCCTTTAATACAGTTCTTCATGTTGTGGTGACCCCCAACCATAAAATTATTTCCGTTGCTACTTCATAACTGTAATTTTGCTACTGTTATGAATCGTCATGTAAATATCTGATATGCAGGATGTATTTTCATTGTTACAAAATAGAACATAATTAAAGCATAGTGATTAATCACAAAAACAATATGTAATTATATATGTGTTTTCCGATGGTCTTAGGCGACCCCTGTGAAAGGGTCGTTTGACCCCCAAAGGGGTCACGACCCACAGGTTGAGAACCGCTGCTCTGGGGTCACCACGGGCACATGACGTAACTACTTTACTTTTTTTTTTTCTCCTCTGTAAGTGGGGTTTATATAGGGCCTACCTCAGAGAGCGTTATGATTAGAGAGCTAATGCACCCAAGGCGTTTTGTTAAGAGCCAGGTTAGACCTCGGTGTCAGTCACTGTAGTTTTCAAAAAAGAGCACCCTGATGATCTTGTTAACTTTGCGCAGTGGTATAACAGGCGACAGCTGTTGAGTGTTCATTGGTCCTGTGTATTTTGTCACGCATCGTCTTTGCAGTTACTCCAGGAAGGTTTAGATCACCTAACTTACTGAGTGTCACATAGCTTGTAAAAGAGCCAAGATTTTAATCCAACTCTTTTTTACTCCAAAACCCAGGCTCTGCAACCGCCACATGTCCACCTTTTAGGACTAGATACTCAGTAGGACCCGAGATGGTGGAACTTGGAGCAGTTCTGTCTCACTCCAGACGTGACCGCCTTTGGCTGATAAAGCTTTGGAGTGCAATGTTGAGAGCCTGTGCTCTCGAACCGTGAGGGTGAGGCAAAAAAAGCATTTCCTTTCCCTAATTGCAGGCAGAGCAGCCTGCCCCCCTCAGTTGATCCTTGTTTTGGCTTTGTTACTCTTTTTTGTTTGTTTGTTTGTTTGTTTTGTTACTCTTAAGAGGATGAATAGCAGCTGCTTCTTCTGTGTCTGGTGTCCTTAACATGCCCTAAAAATTAGGCCTCTCCACCCTTGGTCTTTAATTTCTGATTCCAGCTGACACCTTCATTAATGGTCCAGTGCAAGCTTTCTGTCGACTTGAGGACGACTGTGTAAAAGTGGTTTTGCTGTCCTATCAATAATAGTCATAATTTCCCCAATACTCTCATCAGCAGTGAATTGAGTCTTGCAGCAAAGAAATGGAAACCCCAGTGCAGTGGTTTTAAAGTGATTTGTCTTGTAGACGGCGTCTTGTTTCAGTAAAATCAGGTCAGTGCAGACTGCTGGGTCAGACGCAAGTCTGATGAAAATTAGTTGGAGGAAATTGATCATTTGAACCTTAGGTTATTTTTAGCTACTACAGCTTTTTAATATCTCTGTTTTTATTTACTTACATTTGTTTTAATAAACTTTAACCATCACTGCCAGGCAAATTAAATGTCTTCGCCATTTCAGCCAAGCCGTGGATAAGAAGAAAGACTGCTCTCTCCACCCCACAGTAGCACGGCCTTCCCTTCACAGCTTTGGGATTTGCGGTCGTTATGGCGTTGTTTAAACACTTACACCCACTCCTCATCCTCCGGCCATTTCTGGGGTTTGTTTATTGCACAGACTGGCCCCTTGACCAGTCTGTTCTTCATTGCTATTGAAAGTTAATGGGGGCAAAATTGCATTCCCAAACATTTGAACCTGCAGTGGCCAAGGCCGAACTTAGTTGATCTCTGGTGATCGGTTCAATTTAGTTACGATTTTTTGCCATTAGGCTGGGGCTGAATGATGGTGATTTGGTTGAGGCCAAATGTCTGAAGAAAATTGGCTCTCTGATAAGAGTGCTGTTATCAGAGGGGGCTACCTTCTCATTTACATTTAGATGAGTATTGATTATTTATTTACTCAGAGAAGTGAGATTCGTTTCCAATCTTATCTTTCTCGTCTCTGCTTGTCAGCAGAAAGAGAGATAGAGCTCCTGACATCAGGCCAAGATAACAGCACTTTGTAGTAAAGATAAAAGTTGGAATGGGCCTTTTTCTAGTCTTGACTGAAAGGATAAGTTTTAAAAATTAGAACTGATGGGTCATGCTTTCAAAACCCTTCCTGAAGGTTTTGCAGTTTAACTAGGCAGGAGAATTGGTTTATTGGAACAGCCTTGGTCTTTCTTCTTTTGTAATAGGAATTGTATTTAATTCGATTATATTCAGCTGTTTCACTGAGAGCAAATTGTGTATTGGCTCAGAAGAGGCTAAAGTGTGACCTTATTGTCATGTCAGCTTGTTCCTTTTTTATTATTTAAATTCCAAATTATCCCATCTGAGCCTCAGAGAGGGTATAAGCTGCCGTGGTTATCACTTGAATATAATTCGGTGCTTATATTAAGATCAAGCAGAAAATGATTATAGTCGCCCCTAGAGGAAGAGTTATAAGCGATGGGACTGACATTTTAGAATAGCTGATGTTGGGTCTGAGCTCTGATATTGACGCGTCAGCTTGTCAGTGATGGCTTTGGCTCAGTGAGGAAACCGCATTCAGCCGGCCTGCCATGGCGCAGACAAGGCTTGGCACAGTTCGCTCCAAATGGGTCTCCCTGCCGCCAGTCTTCTGCAGCCCATTGTCAGCAGCGCCACCAGAAGAGTCTTACAAAATATGTAGCTGATTGTGTCAACCCCTTGCTCGGTTAGCATGTGTTGCTTTTATAAGAGAGAATCCAAACCTTGACCAACAGTCTGGGTCAAGTATCCCAGCTGCCGCTTCCCCTCCTACCCCCACCGACCCTGGGCCTTTTGCACGTGCTGTTTCCTCTAGGAATTCACTAATTCCCTCTTCTTCCCCTGGCTCCAAGTCCTCCTTCAAGACTGCGTTCAGATGTTTCCACCTCAGGAAGGGGACGTTCATTGTCCCCTCTTCTGTGTTCCCACGGCACCTTGTCCTGACCAGGGGAAGAGCACTGTTGGGCCTTTGCAACTTCTCTGCTCATGTGTGTCTTGCTGCCTCCCCAGCCTGCTTGAGGGCAGGAATCAGTGGTTATTCACCTGTGTCTGGAACAGTGTCGATGTTCAAGAAAAGTTTGTTAACTGGATGTATGGATGGCATTATAACACCATATATCTTTTTTTAAAAATATATTTTATGATTTTTTTACAGAGAGGAAGGGAGAGAGATAGAGAGTTAGAAACATCGATGAGAGAGAAACATCGATCAGCTGCCTCCTGCACACCTCCTACTGGGGATGTGCCCACAACCCAGGTACATGCCCTTGACCGGAATCGAACCTGGGACCCTTCAGTCCACAGGCCGACGCTCTATCCACTGAGCCAAACCGGTTTCGGCCATATATCTTTTGATATCTCTGCTGCTCTGGTTGGTTCTGTGGGTTCAGACATTTACTCACCACTTTTAGACCATATTTGTAGGACCTGGGAGACTAGGGAGCTTGAGGAACCCTGGCTGCTGAACAAGTCTCTAGTCTGAAATGCTGTCCGTGGCTTAAAGGCAAGCTGGTTTAAACAGATATGCTCCCTCTCCCACCCCACACGCCTCCTTGGACACTTTGATGCCAGCATTCCCTGCCACCGTGCCTCTTCCCTTAATGAGGCTGTTAGTCTGTTGTGACTTTGGACTAGGGATCTGCCTGCATCACATCACAGTGGCTTCTGTTCCGGCCTGTACTTGCAATAAGACTAGTAGCGGCCGTCATTGCGCTCTCCGCTAAGGGAGTCGAGGATTGTCTCAATCCTCATAGCAACCTTCGGAGGGAAGTTCTGTTATCCTTGTTTACAGATGAGAAAATACGCAAGAGACGAGTAACTTTCCCAGAATGCATTGTTACCCCCTGAGAGGGTACAGACACCAGGAGTTTTCTGCTCAGAATCCAGCCTTGCCTCTTACTTGCTCACACTTAACCTTCTGCTGGCTACTTTCAGATTAAAGCAGCTCTTTAAGCTGGCGAATGGAAAATAGTTGGCATGAAGGTGTATGCATGAGAGTGGTCAGCCTTTGACTTTATCATTTGTCCTCAAAGAATACATGAGCTGAAAATTACATCAAGGAAAATGGAAAATAAAGATTCAGAGAGTGAAATGATGCAGAAATGTGTGCCCAGTCATCATTCAGGCCACAACGTTTAGAGCTGAACTTCCTAATGGGCAAAGGAGAAAGGGACACAGTATCAGTTAGTTACATGATTTATGTTCAACTGTCACTAAATACAGAAAAGCCCGGCAAGTATGGCTCAGAGGTTGAGCGTCGACCCAGGAACCAAGAGGTCACTGGTTCGATTCCTGGTCAGGGCATATATGCGAGGTGCAGTCGCCATCCCCAGTAGAGGGCATGCAGGAGGCAGCCAATCAATGATGTTTCTCTCTCCTCCATGTTTCTGTCTCTCTATCTCCCTTTCTCTCTCTCTAAAATATCAATAAAAACATTTAAAAATATATAAAATAAATAAAATAAAAATACAGGAGAGCAAACCCATTGCTCCAAGGAAGTACAGTGCTTCCTGCTGCCGAGGTCTGAAGGTCATTTCTCCTGTGGGTCTTTAGAAACAAGGCACAGAACGATAGGGGCGATGGTGTGGCTTCTCTCTCTGGGCTTCTGCACTTGCTTCCCATTGGACTTGAACTCTCGGCCAGCTCTCAGCTATCAAGGTATTGCATACTGACGCCTTTTATGTTTCAGTCCAGAATTACAGAGACCGAGAAAACTGGACTAGCATGTATGCATCCCCCACCCAGCAGATACTACAGATTTTCTTTGAAATTTATGCACTGAGATGTTTGCCAAAATCCTGCTCGAGTATTAGAACTTGGAACCCTCCCAAAGTGCCCAGAGCAGTATTTTGTTCTAGCCCATTTGGTGGCATGGCATTACTGCAATAATGCGTCACTGGAGTGCCCGACAGATTTCCTTGTCACCGCAGAGGAACTGCTTCCCAGAATCTCCCTTTGTGTCCCCTCTGCTGTGAAGTGGAGGGCTTGCGGCTTCATGCGCAGCTGTGACATTTTAAAACCTCTTTCCAAAGGGTGGCTGTTGCCTTGAGAACTATGTCCTGTTCAGTGTGAAAGAGCCTTTTATATTTTATATAATCATTTCTTTGGCAGAAGTATATTAAAAGAAACTGACCTCACAGCTTGTCTTTTTAAAATGGTTTTGGCTGCTGTTTTTTCTTTCCTCCCATGTCAGCTGCCTAAAAATTAAACAAGCATTTTATAGAAACTATAGTTTGATAGATAGGAGGTCTGGGTTGTCATACTCTTGATTATAATCAACAGGCATTTATTAAGTACTTGTCATGAACAAGGCACTCTGGTTCGTATGAATATAGAGAGTGCAGGCCTGGAGAGCTCTGGGTATGAATCCTAGTTCCACCACTTCCTGTGAGATGTTGTGTGAGTTACTTAACTCTGTGAGTCACAGACCAGAATGCATACTCTTTAATCCTAGCGTGACAGTAAATGAAATGATCTGCATAGTACTTGGCACAAAATAGGCCCTGCTATGTTATGTTACGTGATCTTAGTATTGTTCCAGTCTCATGATGAGGAGTGATGATAGCTGACACTTAAATAGCACTATTAATGTACCAGACGCTGTTCTAACTGCTTTACAACTGTTAACTCATTGAATCCTCACAGGCCTCTGAGGTGGGACTCACAGGGCCAGACCGAGGTAATCTGGCCCCAAGTCCATGCCCTTCATCATCACGCTATATTGCTTCTGATCTCTACCCTGCCTTTACACAACATGGCCTGAAGTTATCAATCTGAATTTTTCAGGGGGAAATGTGTAAAATAGTCTTTCTATGTGAGATAAGTTACCCAGTGTTTGGGCAAGAGTTAGAGAGAAATTGATCTTTGGAACAGGGAGTTTTCCCTTTGGGTTTAGATCTTGAGTCTCGCCTACAGTTTAACCATCTACCTTCCCCAAAGTCAAGACCCATCAGTTGTTTGCTAAGTTCAAAAGTAGATTTCCAAGTTGTACTTTAGCTTTTATGGAAGAGCAGAGTACCCAAAGCAGATGATAGTCAAAATTTTAGTTACTAACAAGACTGGGCACACACAGGAATATTTTTAAGGACAGGCAGGAGGTAGTTTTCCTGGATGGATGGGAAGATAAGGCGATTCTGTCCTCACAAGGACCTGGGATACAGCCATAGCATGGGATATTTAGTATGTGTGGGTTTCATTAAAATAAATTATTTCAGATCATTTTCATTTTGAATTCATAGAAACCAGAAGTTAAGTGATTCAGAACCCAAATGAATCCACAAATCTATAAAAATCTATACGTATGCTATAAACTATGGCCTCTTTATAATTGGCCAGTAATTTATAGTTTGCAAGAGAAAGAAAGGTTCAAAACACACAGGCTTTAGAGTCAAAGATCCTTGGGTTTCATTTTTCTGTTTCTACTTCCGACCTTTGTGATCTTGGGCAGGTTACTTCATCCTGCCAACCTTCAGGGACCCAGTCTGGCAAAGGGGTATAATAATATCTACTACCTAGAGTTGCTGCGAGGATTCAGTAAGGTAGCATATATAGAGTGCTTGGCATGTATGGTCATTCAGTATATGAGAGTCATCATCATACTAAGCTTCAAGGGGGAAGTCCTAAAGTTACTTTCCAGAAACAAACTATTTCAATAGAAATATCTGCAACACCCAAGAAACAAGAAAGTAAATGTTGAATGATGGCATTTATGGCTTTGAGAGTGGTGCAGGCACTTGTGTTTAGGGATACAGGACCCTTCTTAGTACTCCCTACCTACCCTGGTTTCCCTCATCCATGTTTCCCAGGCAGCTGCAGTGCCTGGAAGGAGAAAGTGTACAAAGGAGACCAGCCTGAAGTCCACCCTAATGCAGCCACATGTTGGCTCCCAGCAATCAGGAGAGGGGCCGCTTACTTTAATCCAGCTGTCAGGTAGACAGCTTGAGAAGCCCAATGCCCTGTACACTGCCCTCGAAGTCACAGGAAGCATGCTAGGTTGCAGGGTTACTTAAGATGAAAATATCGATCTACATAAACTGATAATGTCTAATTTGGATTAAATTTTGCATATAAAAGACCCATTGCAGATGCCATGATGTGTGATAATTATAGTATCCTCAGAAAAATGGCATAGTAAGAAATCAGAGGGCTTGTAAGTGTATACGATGTTTAATAAGTTATAAAAGTAGCCTTTATTTAGTATAAGAAATGTGAAAAATACGTAATAACACCAAAGAGAAAGAAAAGCACTCATTTCCCCACTATGACCACTACTCACATTTTGGAAATAACCTTTCAGTATTTTTCCCCCTGTGACTTTACATATATTTTTCATAATTGCAATCTTTCTGCACATATTGTTATAATTTTCTGTTTCATAAAGTAACATATTATAAACATCTATATATATAAAAGCCCAGCGACCCTTACAGTGGAACGACCGGTCGCTATGACATGAACTGACCACCAGGGGGCAGACACTCAATGCAAGAGCTGCCCCCTGGTGGTCAGTGTGCTCCCACAGCAAGAGCACCACTCAGCCAGAAGCTGGGCTCACGGATGTCACCAGCCATGGCAGACGCCTTTCCTGCCTCCACGGCAGCACTAAGGAGCAGGCAGGCGGCAGTTAGGAGCACGAAGTCCCAGGTTGCGAGAGGATGTCCAACTGCCGGTTAAGGGCTTAAACCGGCAGTTGGACATCCCCCGAGGGGTCCCAGATTGCGAGAGGGCGCAGGCCAAGCTGAGGGACACCTCCTTCTCCCCCCTGTGCACGAATTTTGTGTATCGGGCCTCTAGTGTTTTATAAGATTAAATATTTTTGCGACGTTACCATTAATATCTTCACAGTACTTCACAGTATTTTGTTTAACCAGGTATTTCACAGTATTTTATTACATCTAGGTTATTCCCTATCATGAAAAAATGATTTATTATAGCTAAACTTTGTACCCAGATATCTCTGTAAATTCATAGAAGTGGATGTCAGTGCCTCACACACAGTGTTGCTGGGAGTTATTGGGGATGAGAGCTCATATAACAGGCCAGTGTCTTGGAAAGCAGCTTCGGGGGTGAGGGTGCCCCAGCTGTGAACAGTGGCTCAGGGACGGGGAAGGAGAGGGTGCATAGGAATCTCTCACCAGCTAGGTTTTCTTAAAGTTCAGCTGGGCACGATTTTCCTGTGATTACTCCCACCAGTGAATGTGAAGGCTGCAGTGACCAGCAGAAAGTGTGTTTGATGATTGACAAATGTTATCACAGATGGGTGACAGATACCAAGAATTACCTGTGTTCCCATACCTTTATTTAATTTTTTTGAAATTAAATTGAACTATGTGTAATGTTGAAATGGGTACATTCTTGACCTGAATATAGTGTATGAGAGTTTATAAGAATGGTGTAGACTTCTGAGCATGTACTTGCTTAAATACATAGTTATATGTGTTTTGAGCATTGTTTACTTTATAACAGTTTAAAAGCTGTAAGTATTGTTTAAAAAAAAAAAAAAGGACTGAATGTATGTAAGAACTCTGAGAACTGACAGAGTGTTGATGAAATTAAGTTAGAGAGCAGCTCAGATATACCGTGAATCTACGTGCTACAGTGAGCATAGGATATGGGAGAGGAGAATGGCTGAGATGAGTCAGATGCTCTGCCTGAGAAAGGAGAAGGCTGGCTAAGTGACAGCCGCTGAAGAACAGTCTAAAAAGATGTGTTCTGCCTGGGAGGCCTCTGCTGCTCCCTCCGATCTCTCACCTCTCCTGTCTGACCAAACACGCCTTTCATGGCCAAAACAGTAAGAGTTTCTTACGCCTCTAATCTTTTCAGTAACCATTCGCAACAGGAGCAGTCTTTTGACTCTGATCATTGGACCCGTTAGGTGTTATCTGAGAAGAACAAGATTGTCATTTGGCTTGACAAAGAAATACATGAGTAAATGTATAAAACACCCCAGTGTTTTATCAAGATCTGCCAGAACCCCCTGTGTGACAGGCATAGCTAGGATTCCAGGTTTCTAGGATTATTAAACCTGTATCTTTGTGTTTTCACAAATGTTTCAACAAAAAACATGAATCAGCATCCATTGTCCTTCTATCACCGAAACCCAGAAACCTGAGTTTTGTGTGTGTTTTAAAAAAAGGAATTTTGGGGCTGTTATTATATTAGAGTTCTAAACATACCTTATTCCTGCTTATAATTGATTTTTCATTCTTATTTAATGATTATTAATAAGTACTTTTTGTAGGAATGAGTATTTTTCCTTACTTAGAGTACTTAGAATATATCATCTCTATTGTTCATAATAAGCCTTCAAGGTGATAAGCACTCCTTATTAGGAAACAGGCTCAGAAAAAGGTAGGTTACCTCTCACATCTGAGAAACCATGTGGCTATGTTGTGATTCCAGGTCAGTCTGACTCAAAAGCCATCTACCTCTCACCTTGGGGAGAACTGAGCGAAAACAGGCCCAATAATAGAACAGACACGTGTGTGAAACCTTGTGCGGAAAATACCCAAACTCTTTCCATCTTGGATAGCTAGACCCTCAAGACAGACGCCAGCATTTTCCTAATGCTTTAACAGCTTTTTGCCAGTATGCGGTGTTTTTTCCATGTTAAATACACTGTTTCAGACTTCCTCCCCTCCTCCTGCCCCTTTGATCTTCCAGGCCCTCAGTACCGCCTGGAGAAGCAGAGTGAGCCCAATGTCGCCGTGGACCTGGAGAGCACTTTGGAGAGCCAGAGCGTGTGGGAGTTCTGCCTGGTCCGCGAGAACAGTACGTTGGCCTCCTCACTCCATGCTTGTTTTGTCCCTTCCAAACATGCTTAGGAGTCATGTGTTGGGGTCGCTAGCCCGGTTTACCGAGGCCCGTGGTTGGCAAACCGTGGCTTGCGAGCCACATGTGGCTCTTTGGCCCCTTGAGTGCGGCTCTTCCACAAAATACCACGTGGGGGCGCGCACGTACAGTGCGATTGAAACTTCGTGGCCCATGCGCAGAAGTCAGTATTTTGTGGAGGAGCCACACTCAAGGGGCCAAAGAGCCGCATGTGGCTCGCGAGCGGTTTGCCGAGCCGCAGTTTGCCGACCACTGCCCTAGGCAGATTTCAAGTAACTGTTTTTCAAGGCAGACCTCAGCCTTCCTGCCAAAAGTGTACCCCAAAATGAAATGATTGATTTCATGCTTTTTTTTTTGGTAAAAAGTCTGCATCCTGTTTAGCCCTCTGTGATTTATATATTTTTTATTAAACTGTATCTTCCTAAATTAGAATCAGTCCTGGAAAACAGCTTAGAAATAGGAGGCCTTTTCTGAGGCGAAGGCTGTTTTGTATATAAGCAACTGGCCCTGTCACTATCACTGTGTAGACAAACATCAGGGTTTAGAAAATCCTGACCATTTGCATACTTTTAGCAGGAGGCAGTGTAGTGGTTCCTAGTGCTATCTTGTGAGCCTCTTTAAAACTGCAGTTAGTCTCCTTTCATTCTCCCTTCTGAGTTTCTGGGTTGTGAATCTTTGCCATTCCTCTCCTCTGTGCTCCCACTGACTTTAGGAGCAAGTGACATGTGGAAATGGAGATTGTGTAGCCAGCTCTCCTTCGTTCCTGCTTCAGGGCCTTTACACAGGCTGTTTCTTCTGTGCGGAGCACTCTTACCCCCACTCTGGCTGTTTGTCATCCTTCGTCTCATTTAAATGTCACATTTTCAAAGAGGCCATCTGTGGTCTTCCTTCCCCCCTCATTTGGGTCCCCCATTATACATAGAACATACTTTTTATTCATTGCATATATGTTTCTGTTTATAATTATATATTTTCCTCAATTATCTTTCTCCCACAAGATTTTCCAGGTCTATGAGGGCATCCCTGATCCATACCAAGTTGCCCTTCATTAATTTAACCAGTATTTACCCCTCACCCACTATAGGCCATGTACTATAGAAGCTTAGTGAATATATAGGGTCAGGCAAAGTAGGTTTATGGTTGTGAGTACGTGAAACAGTTTATTCTTGTGTTATTTATAAATTATTGTATTATTTTCCATACGAATAACTGTAGACCTACTTTTGCCCCACCCTGTAGATTGAATGAGTGATCAATGGCAGTTTTTTCGTCATGTCACTGACCCTCTACACAAGGCTGCTGCTCTTTAACCAGGGCCCTGACAGCCTCTTCTAGGGAGGCATGTGCAAAACTCACCAGGGAGGTGAAGTGGGGTCAGTGTGTACCCAACATTTCTGCTTTTGGAAATCTGTCTTGAGAAAATATTTTAAATGCAATAAAGATATATGTATAATGATAGGTGTTAGATGTTTATAATATTTCTATAATATTTCTATATATATAGTATCTGTATAGTACCCCTATATGGGAAAATTATGCAGGGCATCACCTTTTGGTAAAGCAAAGCTAAGTAATAATTAAAACTGATTAAAATATACAAATCATAGAAAATTATTACTGGCCGGTATCTGGGAGAAGATTGAACTAAAAGAGGCAAGATTAACACCTAGAACCAATTTTTCCTGATATCATTTGAATTTGAAGGCTGCAATATTTAAAGAAAATTTTGCAGCTTTTTAATTCATATATTGTAAAAGAAGAAAGGCCAAAAATCAATAAGCTAAAGCATTTAGCTCAAGAAATTAGAAAACAAACAGGAAAAGAAAACTAGAATAAAAGGAAGGAAGCAGTAAAGATAAGAGCAGAAATTAATGAAATAGGAAATTTAAGGACAGCAAAACCAAACATTGGTTCTTTGAAAAGACTAACAAACTTGCTAAACCTTTGAGGAAATGGGTCAGAAACATGGAAGAGTAACAAATACCAGAGAAACACAAATAGTAACAGAAATAAAAAGAGTTACAGTACAGATCTGCAGTCACTAAATAGATAATACAAGATTATTTTGAAAAACTCCATACCAAAAATTGTGAAAATGTAGATGAAAAAGGAAAAAATCCTAGAAAAAACAACTTACCAAAATTGACACAGGAAGAAATAGAAACTTGAATATTCTCATAACTATTTTTTTAAATATATTTTATTGATTTTTTATAGAGAGGAAGGGAGAGGGATAGAGAGTTAGAAACATCGATGAGAGAGAAACATCGATCAGCTGCCTCCTGCACACTCCCCACTGGGGATATGCCCGCAACCAAGGTACATGCCCTTGACTGGAATCGAACCTGGGATCTTTCAGTCCGCAGGCCGACGCTCTATCCACTGAGCCAAACCAGTTAGGGTCCACTGAGCCAAACCGGTTAGGGCCTCATAACTATTTTTAAAAATTGAGTTCATGATTAAAAACCTTGCCACAAAGAAAACTCAATCCCAGACAACTTTACTGGCTAGTTTTACCAAATACTTAAGGAAAAAACGATTCCAGTCTTACATCAGCTGTTCAAAAGAGTAGAAAAAGAGGTTACACTCTCCAATTCATTTTACAAGGCTGTCATAATCTTACCAAACCCTAATAAAGACCATACAAGACAAAATATTTTCAGACCAATCTTAAATAAATGCAAATATCCTAAACAAAATATTAACAAACTGAATTCAGCATTATATTAAAATAATGTAACATTCCCAAGTTGGTTTTATTCTAGGAGTACAAGGTTTAGTTTAGCAATAAAAAATCCCAGTCGGTATAATTTGCCACAGTAACAGATTAAAAGGAGAACAGCCATCTCAGGAGATGTGGAATACTGTTCGATCATTATAAGTTGTGTTTACCAAGAGTTTTCATTATGAGAAAAATAACTTTGATGTAATATTAAGAGGGAAAATTGTCAAGGATACAAAATAACACAGCTAGACTAATCTCAACTATGTAAAATCAAAACAAACAAACCAAAAACATGGAAGAAAAATTGGAAGGAAAATGCCAAAATATTAATAGTGGTTGTCTCTGATTAGCAAGATTCTGGGTAATTCATTTTTCATCCTCTTTATACTTGTACTTTCCAGAGATTCTAAAATAAGCATGCATGACTTTCTAAGAAGAAAAAGCAAGCAAATAATAAGGGCAAGTTCACATAGATACCGATTACATCATGAGAGTGCCTCTTAGTTTCATAATCCTTTGGACTGATCACACCCAAGGAAGAATTATAACAACACATTCCTTTGTATCTTGCTTACCTGATTTTCTTACCTGATATAAATGGGTAATCCCTCCCTTCCTGTCATTTTCTTTCATTCTTTAAAGAAAATCAATCTCTCTCTCTCTCTCTCTCTCTCTCTCTCTTTTTCCCACTCAACCAAAGATATGGTGATTTTTTTAAAATCGGTTTTAGAGAGAGAGGAAGGGGGAGGGAAAAAGAGAGAGAGAAACATCAGTGTGGGAGAAAAACATCTATGAGTAGCCTCCCATACACGCCGAGGTGGGAGATCAAACCCACAACCTTTTGGTCTATGGGACAGCGCTCTAACCAACTGAGCCACCCAACCAGGGCTAAAGAATCTCATCTTTTAAGCATAGTAGGGGAACTAATTCGCATAATAGGAACTCTATAGTGGATTCTGTTTCAGAATGTTGACTCCTTGTTATATGAATAAGATAAAATTTATTTATTAGTGTCTTGGCAGATATTTTGGATATGTAACACTTATTCATGTAAAAGAATTTTCCAGATAACAAAGTGTGTCTGTGGTGAAAACTTAGCCTCTCTCCTCTCCCCTAATTCCCTTCCCAGAGACAAGTTGTTCCCAGTTTCTTTGATAACTTTCCAGGGATTATCTGTGTATATGCAAGTATATTCTGTATATGTACGTGAATACACACACACACATATATACAGTTGGCCCTCTGGATCCACAGGTTTAGCCTCTGCAAATTTAATTGAAAATATTCTTGCCCGGCCGAAGTGGCTCAGTTGGTTGAGCATCATCCCATGAACCAAAAGATTACTGGTTCAGTTCCTGGTCAGGGCACATGTCTGGGTTAAAGGCTCCATCTCCAGTAGGGGTTGTGCAGGAGGCAGCCAATTGATGTTTCTCTCTCACTCCCTCTCCCTTCCTCTCTCTATAAAATCAATAAAAACATATTTTTAAAAAGAAAATATTTTGAAAAAAATGTTATGTTATTGCTGACACTTACTATGTAATTAGGTCTACAGTGGTTGTACCTGTACTGAAACAAACTTTTTCTAGTCATTATTCCCTAAACAATATAGTATAAATATTTACATAGCATTTATATTGTATTAGGTATTATAAGTAATCTGGAGATGATTTAAAGTTTATGGCAAGGATGTGCAAAGGTTATATGCAAATGCTACACCATTTTATGTAAGGGACTTTAGCATCCAAAATTTTGGTTTCCACCGGGAGTCCTGAAGCCAATCCCACACAGATACCAAAAGACAACAAGAACTTATGCACACACATTTGTATTCCTCTCTTTTAAAAAAACAAATGACAGCTGACTGTCATCATTGTTCTCCATTTTTATTTTGTCATTTTGACAAATATTGTAGAGATTATTCCACATTAATCCGCATATTACTTCACCTCTTTCTTTTCTTAGCTCTTGCATAGTATTCCACAGTATACTGTGACTCCAAATTAGTTTTTCTTTGTTTGTTTCTTTGTTTTTAAGATGAGGCCCAACTTTCTTATACGAGGAAAGAGAAGCTGTGAGAATTGATGGATAAAGCTTTGACATCTGGGCTCTTGTTCTTACTGCACTTCTAAACATGAGCTTAGTTTTAAGTAACTTGTGTGACATCTGTGAGCTTTGGCATTGCCATCTTAAAGGATTGGCAAGAAATTCCAGTTCTTACACTCTGAGTTAAGATTATTGTGGTAGTGAAAGAAGACTTTAACAGCATTTACAAAGGGCACGAGGCAGTGAATGGTTTGGAATCAATAGAATATTATAACTAGTTTTTGTAAAATGGAAGTAAATTATAAAAGCAGTTTATTCTTTCTATAGAAAAAGTTTTTTAAAATTTAAATAGAAATTTCAATCAAGAACCAAGTATTGTTCTCTGGTAGCTACCTATGAAAAAGTTGGATTGAGGTTTTTAAAAATTTCAAAAATAGAATTTTTTAAATCTTCTCTTGGTATATTTGATTAGGACAGGTTTACTATCCTTAAAGCTAATTTGAAGTGGACTAAATTATGAGCATCTATTATGCAGTGTTTAAGAAAATGATATCAAAACAGACACTTCGCATGCTGCCCCTGACACTTACTAGGCTGTGTGAACTTGGACAGTTTAACTTCTCTATCTGCCCTCATAAGGTTGTTAGGAGGATTCAATGAGTTTTAATAATCATAAAGCTCTTAGAATGGTTCCTGGCACATAGTAAACACTCAATAAATGTTTGAAAGAGCAGCATTGGAAGGAAGGAAGGAAGGAAGGAAGGAAGGAAGGAAGGAAGGAAGGAAGGAAGGAAGGAAGAAATAGCATATCTGTGGCTGACAGAGCAGAGAGGCCACAGTTAGTTATGGAGGTCTAGAATCAGAACTATCAGGGCCCTGAAGGAGGTGTGTAATGGGGAGAGGGAGAGAGGGTGGTGAACGGGGCAAGTCTGTGAATCTGGGTCACAGGACCAGAGAACTTGGAGCAGGGTGCTTTCCAGCCAGTGTGTTTTAGTGTTCTAGAAGAGATGTGCACTTTATAAGTAAAACCGTTTGATTGGGGAGACTGCCATAGGGTGGATGTATATAGCCTTTCAATTTTTCTTCTGAGGAGGAATGGGGCCTCACTTTTTATGTCAATGACATCAAAAGATGTTTTTTTAATGATTTATTCAGGCCTTCTATTGTAAGGAATTGTGCTAGACCTTCTTAAAAAGGGCTCTCTTATAATTTTCACAACCATCCTATAAGATGTTATTCTAACTATAGAGAAAGGTTGTGTCTTGCCCCAAGTTAGCTCGCTGGTAAATGATAGAACCAGAATTCTAAGTCAGCTGTCTGATTTCAAAGCCCATCCTGAGATTGTTGACAAAACAACCTACATTTTCAACCTTAAGGATGGTGGTGACAATTGTCTTTATACTCTGTGAGAGGAGAAGCTTGCAAATGAAGCTGATATGACAAGAGTTTCTGCCTAGGGACTGAGAGTTAACATTTGTACTTGGATCTTGGCCTAAATAAGAAAATGACAAGCCAGAGTCCTGAGCTTTCCAGTTGGATTCTTGTCTGATAATCTACTACATCCTTCAGCCAACTGTCTGCAGCAAGCTGGAATCAGACCAGCAGGAAGCATGAGTACATTATGGAAAAGATGTAATGTAGGAAGACTGCCATTCTTGTCCAAGCATTTGTGTAAATCCTGGCACCAAACTGAGCCTCAATTTCCTTTTCTGCCAGATGTTGCCAGTGACCTTTTCTCTTACCCACTAATCATATGTGGGTAACCCTTCAGGTCCTTAGAAGAAAGATGCATCATGAACCAACTTGTCCTTTCCACAGCTTTAAGAGAGACACTTGGGACTAAAATAGGCCTGAAATTCCACTGGCTTTATGGAATACCAACAAAATGTCGGACGCAGTGTCTTTCCTGTCTTATCACTCAGTAGCCTGTCCTTACTGTCGTTCAGCATCGTGCTTAAAAGCCCGGCCTTTAGAGTCAGGCAGACCCTGGGTGAACCACTGCAGCCTCTGACATGGGGCAAATCACGTCCTTTCTGAGCCTCAGTTTCCAGTGTAAAAGGAGGTTGAATCATTTTCACAGGTTTTTTTGAGATTTGAATAAGATACAAATGGTCTCCTTATAACAACCTTTTAGGCCAGGGTGGTCGTCATCTGTAATTTATAGAAGAAACTGATACTTAGAGGGGCGATTTGCTCATCACATGAATAATCATTGGGGGCCTGGAAAACCATGTCTTCTGCTGATTAGTAGGGAGCAAAGGGTCCCAGCCCCACACCAGGCACCCATGCCAGGGTTCCAGAGCTGTGAAGAGAAGTCCCTGTAACTATGGGTTGTAAAAACCAGCAGGGATTGTGGCTGAGGGACACGGAGGCTGCCAGACACCCAGGCACACAAATGTGCTCGGACTCCATACCTCTGAGCTCCAACACCGGGTGGCTCTGGGGGACTCAGATACATACAGGGAGGAATTGCATTATCTGGCATTGGGCAGGAACTCAGGGGCAGCTTTCTCCCAGATCAACCTTAAGGATGGTGGTGACAATTGTCTTTATACTCTGTGAGAGGAGAAGCTTGCAAATGAAGCTGATATGACAAGAGTTTCTGCCTAGGGACTGAGAGTTAACATTTGTACTTGGATCTTGGCCTAAATAAGAAAATGACAAGCCAGAGTCCTGAGCTTTCCAGTTGGATTCTTGTCTGATAATCTACTACATCCTTCAGCCAACTGTCTGCAGCAAGCTGGAATCAGACCAGCAGGAAGCATGAGTACATTATGGAAAAGATGTAATGTAGGAAGACTGCCATTCTTGTCCAAGCATTTGTGTAAATCCTGGCACCAAACTGAGCCTCAATTTCCTTTTCTGCCAGATGTTGCCAGTGACCTTTTCTCTTACCCACTAATCATATGTGGGTAACCCTTCAGGTCCTTAGAAGAAAGATGCATCATGAACCAACTTGTCCTTTCCACAGCTTTAAGAGAGACACTTGGGACTAAAATAGGCCTGAAATTCCACTGGCTTTATGGAATACCAACAAAATGTCGGACGCAGTGTCTTTCCTGTCTTATCACTCAGTAGCCTGTCCTTACTGTCGTTCAGCATCGTGCTTAAAAGCCCGGCCTTTAGAGTCAGGCAGACCCTGGGTGAACCACTGCAGCCTCTGACATGGGGCAAATCACGTCCTTTCTGAGCCTCAGTTTCCAGTGTAAAAGGAGGTTGAATCATTTTCACAGGTTTTTTTGAGATTTGAATAAGATACAAATGGTCTCCTTATAACAACCTTTTAGGCCAGGGTGGTCGTCATCTGTAATTTATAGAAGAAACTGATACTTAGAGGGGCGATTTGCTCATCACATGAATAATCATTGGGGGCCTGGAAAACCATGTCTTCTGCTGATTAGTAGGGAGCAAAGGGTCCCAGCCCCACACCAGGCACCCATGCCAGGGTTCCAGAGCTGTGAAGAGAAGTCCCTGTAACTATGGGTTGTAAAAACCAGCAGGGATTGTGGCTGAGGGACACGAAGGCTGCCAGACACCCAGGCACACAAATGTGCTCGGACTCCATACCTCTGAGCTCCAACACCGGGTGGCTCTGGGGGACTCAGATACATACAGGGAGGAATTGCATTATCTGGCATTGGGCAGGAACTCAGGGGCAGCTTTCTCCCAGAGAGGGGTGCTCGCAGGGGTCAGTGTTCCTGTGCTGGGACCTCCCCTGTCGCAGGGCTGACTGGCAGCCATATCTGTTTGCCCTGGGTATTCCGTGAGACCCCTCCCCATCCAATTTGCAGCCCCACCCAAGCTGTTTGCAGCAACTTTTCCATATGAATGGCCTGTCCTGCCTCAGGCTTCAGACTTTGCTAAAATCTCTCAAACAAGCTGAAGTTGACGATAGCATGCCCAAAACCTATCAATAAAAGGCCCAAGACCCAGCACTACCACCAGCCTTCCTTGCTTTACAACTGGGCCTCACCTCCTGCAAAGCAGCTCTCCTACTGTAGTTGCAGCTGGTCCTCACAGCCAGTTGGCCTGGAGGCCAACTCCTCTCAGAGACACCAATAGCAATCAATGCTCAACTACAAGACTGTGCACACAGTCCACACAGGAGTGCGCCTAGAGTGCCCAGCTCAGGTGCCTGGGTAGGCTGAGCCACCAGACCCTAAAGGACATCTACTGTACAAGGCCTCTCTACCAATTCCAGGAGACATAGTAGCTCTACCTAATACATAGAAACAAACACAGGGAAGCAGCCAAAATGTGGAGACAAAGAAACATGTCACAAATGAAAGAAATGGAAGCAAGCAAACTACTGGATACAGAGTTCAAAACCATGGTTATAAGGTTACTCAGTGATCTTCATGAGACTTTCAAGGATCTTAGTGAGAATGTCAAAAACATGAAAAAGGTCCAGTCAGAAATTACGCGTACACTAACTGAAATAAAGAACAGTTTACGGGTATTCAACAGTAGAGTAGAGGATTCCGAGAATCAAGTCAATGATGTGGAATATGAGGAAGCAGAAAACACCCAACAGAAGAGCAAAAAGAAAAAAAAATCCAAAAATATGAAGATGGTGTAAGGAGCCTCTGGGACAACTTCAATACAGCATTTGCATTCTGGGGGTACCAGAAGGAGATGAGAGAGAGCAAGATATTGAAAACCTATTTAAAGAAATAATGACAGAAAACTTCCCCTACCTGCTGAAAAAAAAAAATAGACCTACAAGTCCAGGAATCACAGAGAGTCCCAAACAAGAGGAACCCACAGAGGACCACACCAAGATGCATTATAATTAAAATGCCAAAAGGTTAAAGACAAAGAAAGAATCTTAAAAGCAGCAAGAGAAAAGCAGTTACCTACAAGGGAGCGCCCATATGACTGTCAGCTGATGTCTCAACAGAAACTTTGTAGGCCAGAAGGGAGTGACAAGAAATACTCAGAGTGATGAATAGTAAGGTCCTACAACCAAGATTACTCTACTCAGCAAAGCTCTCATTTAGAATTGAAGGTCAGATAAAGAGCTTCACAAACAAGAAAAAACTAAAGGAGTTCATCACCACCAAACCAGTATTATATGAAATGTTGAAGGGTATTATTGAATAAAAAGAAGAGATAAAAATATGAACAATAAAATGGCAACAAATACATATCTAACAATGAAATTTAAAAATCAAAATAAATGAACAAGAAATCTAATGAACAAAATAAACTGGTGAATAAAACAGAATCAGAGGCATGGAAACATGGAACAGATTGACGCATCTGAGAGGGAATTGGGGGAGGCAGAGTGGGAAGAGACTAACCAAAGATCTTACCTATGGACATAGACAGTAGGGTGGTGAAGGCCCGGGGTGGGGCAGGAACCAGGTGGAGTGGGGTGATGGGGGAAAGAGGGGGGACATCTGTAATACTCTCAACAATAAAGATTTAAAAAAAAAAAAAGAAAGTCATAGAAAAAGAAACAAATGGTTGTCAATAAATTGTGAAGGAAAAAAAACACATAGGTGAGTGCAATGCACAATGCAAGTATTGGCCATTCCTAGTGTCTGTCTGTGTGCCTAAGACACAAGGCCAGCACCCGTGCCCGGCGGGGTGGGGCTGGAACTGGGTGGAGGGGGGCAGTGGGGAGTAAAAGGGGGGACATCTGTAATACTCTCAAAAATAAAGATTTTAAAAATAAATAAATTGTGAAGTAAAAAAAAAAACACACATAGGTGAGTGCAATGCACAGTGCAAGTATTGGCTATTCCTAGTGTCCGTCTGTGTGCCTGAGACACAAGGCCAGCGCCTGTGCCCGGAAACACCACAGCTAGTCTGCGCATGTGTGTGCTGGCCTTTCCCTCGTTATTCCTGTTTTCCCTCTAGCCTCTTAGACTTCCCACAGGCCCCTTGGGCAGTGGCCAGCACCGGGGATAGGTGATACCCAGGCAAAAACCAGTGCTGACCTGCTACTAGAAGCAAAGTGTGCCCTGTCCACACCTACTTCTTCAGTAATGAGTGTCTGGATTGTGCTATGTGGGCTGAAAAATTCCACATGAATTGCATTTTTCACTCTCTCCCTTTCTTGAAAGCCCCCCCCTTTTCATTTTATCATTAGGTAGTAATTAGTATTCAAGGGAAATTGGTCTTAATATATTAAAATTGGTTAAGTGCATTTAGACCTGTACCACAGCCAATGTCTTATTGGAAAATGTAATTGGGGACTCTGTGTATGTAATTAATTGAATTACAATTAAGAACTTTCATTAAGCGATACACTGGTACATTAGAGCAGTAAGGAAACATGTTTGACGAGCCACAAACCCCGAATGGGCTCTAAGTGAGGGCACAGGGATTTGTATCCCGCTGGTCCGCTCCTGGCCCCAGACTCCGCCTGCAGCCCGTGGCTAATGGTTTGGTGGTGCATCGGGGACATTTCTGCAGTGACTCCCCTGATCGAGGTGGGGTTCTTCCAGCATGAGTGCCCTCATCCCTGACTCCAGAGTCAGGGGAGTGATGCCTCAGTGTTGAGCAGATGTAACAGTTCTTAGATATTTTGTTGTTGTAAACGAATATTGTATTTTGACTTGTAAATTATCAAAAGTGCCCAGGCTCCTTAGAGGACCCCATTGCTTCTTGCATTTTGAACAGTAGCAAAAGCATATCAGAGGAAGAGGAAGTGATGGGAATTCTGTCATCAACCTAAATTCCAAGCAAACCTGCAATGAATCAGTGGTTCAGACCCCGAATGGTCATCCATCATCCTAGGGTGGTCGGCTTCACTCTGGGCACACATTTGTTCATTGATGGCATCCTCCTCTGGGCCGGCCACTGTGCTGGGCGGTGGAGAGGAGCCCCCACATCATGAAGCCCGCAGTTGTGAAAAGTGCTATGAAGGGTATAAAAGAGCGTTTAGCAGGGGCTGGAGCTGGTGAGAGTAGGAGGAGAAAACCTCCTTGAGGAAGAATAAAAAGGAGTGAGATAATGAGTAAGGGAAGAATGGTCCAGGACAAGGAACTGCTCGGAATGAATGAATGAAGCAGAGTGAAATGAGCAAGGGAGGGAGTGCTGAGAAAAGAGACTGAGGGATGGCAGGGCCTAGAATCAGAGCCTAAAGGCCCCCCTCCATGATCTGCTCTTTTTAGAAATTCCACAAACCTGAAACCATTTCTTTCTGATCAGCTCATAAAACAGGATTGCTCTGATTTATTGAGGGGCTGAAATCTCCCTGTGGAAAGGCTCTAACTCCAAGTGTTTAATCAATTAGGCACTGGCAGCAGGGCTCTCCACCCTGGTCACAGCCTGGCAGATTCAGTGAAGGGCGTATCCCACTGTGTGGTCCCGACGGCTTTGAGGAGATTACTGCAGAGGGGCACGCATGCGTGTGCGTGCTTGTGTTAAAGTATATCACCTATTGATTATTTTTTAGAGACCAGCAAAGATGACTAGTAGCCAAAGGGAAGTGTTTAATAGAAGAGAAGTTTGGGGCTTATGAGGCTTTGGGGACTTAAAAGGCCTTTGGAAGGAAAAAAAAAGTGATGGATGTAGAAGCTAAGGGAGAGTTTTCCTCCATGACTCGTGCATCCTGCTTTGAGTCTTACAGGAGAGAGTATTAGCTTCTATCCCTGATTCTTTGTTCTGGCGAGGCCAGCCATGATTGTGTTCTCCTTAGATACTTTGGTGACTCATGGATTTGTACATCCCCAGCCCGTCTGAGGAACATGTGTACCCAAAGGGTGGTGTGGTTAAGGGCACGTTTTTGGAATTAGACCTACGTAGGTACAGTTCCTACTTCCAGCTTATACTAGTTACACGGCTATACTAGCAGGATGACATTCTCTAAACTAACAGGGGCTTCATTTTCCTCACCTATAAAAAGAGATAATATTCAACTTAAAAGGGCTTGAGAAAATTACATGAGCTACTATACTTAAAGGGCTAAGCATTGTGTCTGGCACATAGTAAACACTCAGTAAATGTTAACTGCTCTGATAGTTGTTGACATGGGATCCCAGTCTGGTAAGGCGTCTGAATGGAAAGCTAGAAATAATGTGTTAGGTTCGACATAAACACAGCGATGGCATACAAACTCAGGTAGTGTTACGCTTAACCTGTGTTGCAGCAAACTTCATTCATGCCCCCAGCAGCATTTATTAAACATCTACTATGTGCTCTGTAGGATAGAATGTTCCTGCCCTCAAAGGAACTCATTGTCCAGAGGAGGAGTACAGATGATTATCATGTAAGAGGCTTACAATACGAGCCTTCAGGGCTGCAGGGTTTCAGGAGAGAGCTCAGGGAAGATTCTAGACTCTACCTTGAAGTATATAAATATTAAAGAATGGAAAGGACATTCTGGCCAGATGGTATAAACCAAGCAAAGTCCAGTTTGGCTCAAGTAGAGATTTTTCTGTGTGAGGAGTAGCAATAAGGCTTCATGACAGATGGGGCAGAAGAGGTGTTAGTCTTCATCTGGCCAGTGACTTGCCCAACAGCATTTACTCTGCACCAGCCCTGAGCTGGACATGCCTCTTCCTCTGAAGAGCTTCTCACCTGCACCCCCCACCACTCTTTGCTCCAGCCAAATGCAAGCTCTTGCTGTTCCCACTATATATGCTCATGTTGGGGTCCAGCCCCAGCAGGTCCAGGGGTTCCCAAAGGTGTAGACGGAGTCGGTGAAGAAGGAATGACATGGAGACAGCGTTCAGTTGATCAGCAGCCTAGCCAGGTTCTCTAGCCAGGTTCTAGCCAGGTTCTCCAGCCAGGTTCTGTCTTTATTCTCCTGTTACATCTGTATTTATACCAGTTGATTTTAATCCTATCCATTCTATTCCAAAGGTTAGGGCGTTTGTTATCTCCATTCCAATATCTCTACTCTATTGTTCTGTTAAGCTACAAGGAAGTAACTGAAGGAGATTATCCTAAGTAAAGATTATGTAGCTTAAGCGTGATTGTTTGTAGTTGAAGTGATTAATTACCCGCCTGGCACTTAGTTAAGGGGTGTTACAGATTTATTCCCTTCCTTAGTCCTGTTAATCCCTAACTCCAGGGAAAAAATCTCCACCTGGGGAAACAACCTTTCTTGGAGAGGTGACCTTGGTTAAAGCACATAGCACTAAGAAGGGGAGCAAACATATTAAGAACAGTATGCCATATACGCCAGGTCCCTTGTAACATATGCTGTGCAGATGTTTCTTCCCTGCAGCGACTGTGTCAAGCAGCAAGGATGGACCGGCTTCCAGCAAATTCCCCCTTTTTTATTTTTTAAATGATAGCACGTGTAAATCAGCCGCCACTTCTCGGATTGGGTCAATAGCCTTTCAGATAACAGGGGTGTGACTGGCAACCAATCAATGTTTTTCGCTAAAAAGCATATCGGCTCCCCACATGCTCACACTTTGTGGGCTTCGTGTCTTTCCCACACTATTCCTTCTAAGGATTGTCTGTTCCCTTTCCATCATCCTGGAACCCTGCCACCCTCCTGTGTTCCTAAAGCCCAGGAGAGGCAACAGCATCGTCTTGCTGCAGGGAATGTGAAGGTGAAGATGTAACAAGGCCATCGATCTTCTGGTCCAGTTACAGAGTTGCCATCGATCTTTTTGGAGAAGGAAGATTGAAGTTGCTTTAACTTATAACTAGATTAGAGCTTTTGAACTTAGTCTAAGCTTCTTTCAACCAACCATAAAATGAAGTTTAAAGTCCCATGTAGTTTGTATCTGGGAACACAAAACACCTGCCAGTAGCATGCAGTAAGTTCATCTGAGCTTTGATTTAACGAGTAGTGCCCATTTGTCTGAGAGTCACGTGTACCTGTGTTTCTCTCAGTTCCAGTAAAAATGCTGTTTTAAACTGTAAAGCAGTGTTAGTTAAAATTAGTCTTGATCACCTGACAGCAGGTTGTTACTCTTAGAATGTGTGTAGAAGCTTTCTGTCTGTGTTTGTTGTCAGGTATGTAACACAGATAGATACACAGCTGTACCTGCACTTTTATGTCTCATCATGGTTGTCCACATGGACACCCAGGGACAGGAAAACATGGCAGGTTCTCAACTATTTGGTCTTAGGACTGCTTTACACTCAGAACTATTGAAGACCCCAAAGAGCGTATGTTTATTGGGTTATATCTACTTGTTAGGAATAAAAACAGAAAAATTTACAGAATAAATAATAACTTTTATGAAAAATACCTGTTTTAAAATCTTAATGAGAAGATTGGGACTGTTTTGTTTTCTTTCCCTGAGAGCATTTATTTTTGTTTCATCAGGGAAATAAATTATTGACTAGTCACCTGAACCAGTGGGCACTGTTTTATATTTTTGCAAATTTCTGTAATGTCTGACTTGATGGAAGGCACCTGGACTTGCATATCGACTCTCTTTTTTTAATTGAGAGAGGGAGGGAGGGGGAGAGAGAGTGGGAGATCAATGTGAGAGAGATACATTGACACCTAGGTATGTGTTCTGACTGGGAATCGAACCCGCAACCTTCTGGTGCATGGGACAGTGCTCCAACTAACTGAGCCACACCAGCCAGGGCTGCAGATCTGCTTCTGCGCGCAGTCTGTTACAGTACATTGTTTCCGTTGAAGTATATGAAGAAAATTTGCCCTAACACAGATACGTTGTTGGAAAGGGGAGAAGTATTTCAATAGCCTTTCAGATAACAGGGGCTATTAATTTTCATTACGATACCCAAACTTGAATGATACTTTCTTAAAGGTTAGTTGCAATGTGGACTCAGAACCATATCGATGAACTTATTACTTTGTGCACTTGTAAGGGAATGGGCATGAAAAGGGCAAATACTGTCTTATGTTATTATGATGAAAATAGTATTGAGGTTTTGGACCCCTGGTGGGTTCTTGGGGACCTTTCCCCCCAGTGGGGCCTGGACTACACTCCAGAACCACTGGTTGACAGTTTACAGTCCCCACAGTCTCTCTCCTGCTGCTGCCTGTAGGAATGTGGTGAGATGGGAGGGGAAGGGGACGACAGCGGACAGAACATGGTGGACTCCAGAGTCCAATAGGTCCGTCCCAGCTCTGCCTCTGCCTGCCGGAGAACCTTGGGCAAGGCTTTGACCCACTCTTGACCGTGGTGTCAGCGTTAAGATTTGAATCTACATCTCTGAACTCTGTCTCTCATTCTTTCCAGTATTATTAAGCCCCAAGGCCACTTCCCAGCCAGTGGCTCTCTTTCTCTCAGCACCTCTTTCTTTCTGGCTGCGAGCCCTAGACTTCCCCTGCCACCTCCTTCACCTCCTCTCTGCTTTCCTTTACCCTGTCCTGCCCTGGTCCGGCTTTGCCATTAAGAGCAGTGCCATTGCCTGCTTCCTCCTTGCTAATTCCTTAAGAGCTAAGCTTCGTCTCGGGTTTCTGCTGTCCCTTGCACCATTCCACGTTGCTCTAGAGAGCTAAGCTTCTTCATCTCGGGTTTCTGCTGTCCCTTGCACCATTCCACGTTGTGAATGGACTCTCCGTCATTCTTCCGGAGCCTGTTGTCAGACCATTTGAGGTCTGGTGCTTGAGTCACGTTTAGGCCCCGCCCCAAAATTTGATCTATCACAATACATCTTTGAGTTATTGCAGCTCGAGCGTTTTGACACAATACATTATGGTAATCCATGGCACATAGAGACATTAACACTCCCGACTTTGACAAAGTACATCATGAAGTCTTTGAAGGCACCATTACAATTCATCTTGTCATTCACCAGGAGCCCCAGTTCAGCGTTAATGTAGATGAACACAGTGTGGCTTTTGTTTCATTTAATTGCTTGTGACCTTTTTAATTGCTAATTTAACAAAATACCAAAGGGTTGGTTAGATTTCAATTAAATTAACAGTTTGGGGAGTGTTTTTTGTTAATATATTTATTTTTAAGACATTCTGGTTCTCTCTCGTTTGTACGTTGAGTAGATAAAAATGCCTTCTCTTGAGCAGGAGTGGGTTTTTGAATGTGAAGCTGATAGCACAGTAATGATTTTAATGTGCACATGGGGCAGTGCCGAGTATATTTCACGTGTGGCTGGGTTTGCTCCTTCCTGGAAGGATGTAAACAGTAAAGGTCTTAGACTTTTCTGGCCCGGAAAACATGCTTCTGGGTAAGGACCTGCTTCCGGTGTTTGTCTTTAGATAGGGTCTGCTGCCTGAGCCGGTTATTGGGCATTTCTCTCTGCCTTGTACTGTTTTCTTTGTGTTCCATAGCAAGTCTGTAAGCTCCTGAAGACCAGGAACCCGGCCTTACCCTCACCAGTGTTCCTCCGCAGTCTAGCGCACAGCTGGCCTGGCGGGGGGCGGCAGGGAGGGGGCAGGTCGCAGGCTGGCTGGTCCGTACACACACACCTCCCCTCCAAGCAGCACTCCTGAACCTACACGGAGAAAGGGCTCTGGAACTCCGAGACCAGAAGTCGTTCCATTCAGCAGGTGACCTGCTTTGGCGTGAGCAGCATGCATGGAAGCAAGAGCAGGGCTGTTTCTTCCTTCTCTGCTCCCCCAGGTGCTGTTGCCCTCTAATCATGAAAGCAAACATGCCCCTTGTCAGCTGGGGCAAGACTCAGAGCCCACCCAAGTATCAGGGGACCTAAATCCTCACATGGGACTTGAATTTACACTGTCGGAGAGTAGAAGGTCAATGCAAGAAGCATTAGTGTGTGGAGCCAGCTCCAGCTATATCAGTCTTGAACAAAATTAATATAAGGACATTGACAGGCCTTGCTGGTTATTCCATAGCTTTAAGACCTCCACTAAAATCCTATCGTCTCATCTGCCCATTATTAACATTTCAGCAAAATATAAAGTTTTCATTAATCTCCCACAGCAAATTTAGGAGTGAAAACTGGCACTTGTTTGAGCTTTTAGGACTACATTAGCTGGTGTATTAAACAAAATATGTCATTCTTCAGTAGCTTCTGTAAGAAGCTAAATCAATTTCCAACTATATTTATGCACCACTTTATCTAAAAGCATCTGAATTATCATTTACAGCTAAGATGCTTTATTAGCAGCTGGCATTGAAATTGCTCAGTAAAAAATTATATGTCACGTTATAGTAATTTTTAAATTGGTTTTAATCCAACATCATAAAAATGTAAAACTCTTAAGTGTGGTGTGTTGTTTTGGTGGGGTTTTTTTAGTAATTGGCATTTTAGTATAATGAGCTATTATCTCTTTCCAAATCAAGAACCTTCAATATTTAGAAAATACTAATTAATAAAGAAAACAGAAATTCTTGAACTAAGTTATATCTAATAATGGCATTTTCTCAAAAAAGATAGCTTGAAATTATTTTTAAAACATGAAAGGATTTTAATATTTCACCAAACTTCTCCACAGTTCTCATATATATGTAAGGTTCTAGAGTAGAAATAAACACATCTTGGCAGTTCTGTTTCAGTCAGATATGCATTGGAGAAAGCAAGTGATTATTCAAAACTCTAAATTCTCACCAGCCTCCGTTAGAGATGTGGACAGTCCCCAGGAGACGGGTGGTCATGGTGGTGGCATCTCTATCCAAAATCATAGGCGTTCCACAGAAGGGAAGCAGGGCTCCCCGTGGCCCTGGCAGATGTTGAGTGCAGCTCTGCTGATCCTAGCCATGTGACGTTGGTTAAGTCCCTCTGCCTCTCTGATCCTCACCTTCCTGTGGACATGGCACCTGGTACTCATCCAGTACATTTTTATTGAGCACTTGCTTTATCCTGTGCATGGCAGCACTGGCAGGGTCCGGGCTACAGGGGCGAGTAAAGCAGCCATCGTGCCTGCCCTCTTGGGGTTACCGTCGAATGGCAGAGACAGGTAATTACTCTCTGTGATAAGTATTCTGAGGAAAATGTGGGGTGCAATGACAGGGGAGCTGGACTAGACTTGGGGGCCTTGGGTCAGGAACAGTTCCCTGGGTGTCACCTGAGCTAAGCTCTTCAGGAAGAACAGGGAGGAGCCTGGAGGAATAGGCCAGGAGGGAGTAAAATAGGAGATGGGTGACCTGGGCAGAGAGAGCAACATGTGCCAACACTGAGGTGGGACTGTGTCACAGGCGGGCAGTGAACGGCCACTGAGGGTGAGGCTTGGTCCTCATTGAGAGGAAGCCTTATTGTAGGGGCTGGAGTGGTCCACGCTGGGAATAAGTGCAGTGTTTGGGAAGCCAGTGCACACCTCCGAATGCAGGAGTTCAGGGGGAGGCATCAGGAAGCAACTTGGACTTAAAAGCTTGCCCGTCGCTGTGGCCAGGTGGCTCGGTTGGTTGGTGCGTTGTTCCCATGCACCAAAAAGGTGATGGGTTCATCTCCCGGTCAGGGCACATACCTACATTGTGGGTTTGATCCCTGGTCAGGGCATGTATGGGAGGCAACCAATCAATGTTTTTCTCTCTTTTCCTCTCTCAAATCAATAAAAACATATCCTCGGTTGAGGATTAAAAAAAAAGCTCATCCTGTAAGCAATACTGTGGGAAGGAAAAGCGTGTAGTTGTCAGGCTACCAGTTATGTAACAGATGTTCCTGTTTTGTACCCAAATCTTGAGTTTGTAACTACTCCAACTCTAACCACGGAGTTCTCTCTGGCTCTTTCGGTGGACCCATCTCTAGCTGCTCAGCCCAAGGCTGGCTGGCCTCTGCTAGCAGGTGCTCCCTCCCACTGGTGAGTGGCACCAGCAGCTGCACCTTCAGGACAACTCATTTCAAACTCTGCAGGGTGAGAGAGTTTAGCTTTGGTTATTGTGATCTTAGACATGTGACTTCACCTCGAAAGCCTCAGATTCCCAAAGCCTCAGATGAGCAATGACAGCCAGTTGTCATGAGGTTTCGCATGTGTAAAGCACTTTACCATGCCTGCTGTGTAGCAAGCACTCATATGTCCTAGCTTCTGTTTGTTTATTTATTTAGCAGAATTTAGTGAGAGCATGCCAGTTGCCTGTACGGCTTACAGGAGAAGACACAGAGATGAAGAACAAACTTTACTGGCCCCCACAAAGCTTCCGAATTAGGACAAGAGCAACCACTCAGCAACTCCAGTGCCAGGCTGAACGTGATCCTCTATGACAGTAGAATAAAAATCATCGTGACTGCCCTGGCTCGTTCGGCTCAGTTGATAGAGCGTCAGACTGCAGACTGAAGGGTCCCAGGTTTGATTCCAGTCAAGGGCACATGCCTGGGCTGTGGGCTCAATCCCCTTTAGGGGGTGTGCAGGAGGCAACCAATCAATGATTGTCTCTCATCATTGATGTTTCTCTCTCTCTCTCTCTCTCTCTCTCTCTTCTGCCTTCTCTGAAATCAATAAAAAAAATATAAAAAATAATCATGACTGCTGCTTATTAAGCATAGTATGTGTTAGATTTTTAAAACACATTTTGACATTCTGTGTATGGCAAAGACGGGGGTTCAGAGAGCCGGTCGCTGCCATAGATCATGCAGCAAGTTAGAGGCAGAGCTAGGAACTGAGCCCAGGTCTCCCTGGCTCCAGGGTCCAGTAGGAATGGAATTCAGCAGAAGGTGGAGTCATGACTGCTGCTTATTAAGCATAGTATGTGTTAGATTTTTAAAACACATTTTGACATTCTGTGTATGGCAAAGACGGGGGTTCAGAGAGCCGGTCGCTGCCATAGATCATGCAGCAAGTTAGAGGCAGAGCTAGGAACTGAGCCCAGGTCTCCCTGGCTCCAGGGTCCAGTAGGAATGGAATTCAGCAGAAGGTGGAGTTTGGGCTAGCCTGCCTGGGTGGGGTCTTGACAGGTGCAGGGTAAGGGTGGAAAGGGTGTTCTAGGCCAAGGGTACCACATGAGCAAAGGCCCAGAAGTAGAAAAACTTGCATCTGTGTGCAGTCTGGGGAGTCTGGGAGTTGCTGAGAGAAGGTATATGTGAGGCGTGACAAGTAAAATTGAAAATGTTTGTTTCAGCCAGATTATGGACAGTCTTGACTACTTGGCTGAAAAAAGTGTGCATCATTCAGGAAGCCCTGGGAAGCCAGGGACGATTTTTCAGTACCAGTTGTCTTACTTGTCGCCAGTGTCACATATCAGAGTACTTAGCATGCACAGAGCTCTCACTAAACATTTGATGAGTGAATAAACGATCAAAGCCTTAGAAAGATGAATGGGAAAGCCCTGTGGTGGCTGGATTGCAAAGGGAGCCTGGTGGCCAGAAGGCCAGTGGGAGACTGTTCCAGCCATCGCGGGTGAGCTGGCTCGTGCCTGCATCCACGCAGACTGGGGCGCAGGAATGCAAGCTGATATTTGAGAATCTCAGAAAGGACGGGATTCTTCAAGAAGTATAGATTACTTTTATGATCAGGAAAATTAATATTAGAAAAAGAAACGAGAAATGTGACCACCCATGCTTTGTGGTTTTGACTTTCTCTTGTGGAGACGGAGAGCTGCTGGTGAGCAGGAGTGTTTCTCGCCTTCAGTACCCCCACTGCCTGGCCCAGGGCCTGCCACAGAAGAGGCTGTGTTTGTGGAATTAATTGTTGAGTGATTAATATGTTACCGTTCTCTGTTTACTGGAATGGCATTATTAAGTCATCGCTCAGCCTTTTCTTCTCCAAATTAAATAGCCCATATTATTTTAATTTATCCCAAAGCATTTTAAGCAGACAACATTTGCCAAGCCTCATGTATCTTTATGTGTTAAACTGCTTTTTCCTCTCCAGGTTCAAGGGCAGACGGGGTTTGTGAGGAGGATTCGCAAATTGACATAGCTACAGTACAGGATATGCTTAGCAGCCACCATTACAAGTCATTCAAAGTCAGCATGATCCACAGACTGCGATTCACAACCGACGTACAGTTAGGTAAGTGCATGAACAGGTGATGAAGTGAACCCTTTATGTCAGTGGTCAGTGTAGAGATGGGGAAAGAAACAACATACAACTTTTATGTGACCTGAACGACTGACGGTAATTTGTTTTCAGAGAAAATGTTTAAACAATGAAATTTAAAGTACCTCCTTTTCCCCAGCCGAGTGCTCTGTCTTGTCTTCTTTTTTTATGAAGCAGAAGATTAGAAATAGAACTAACTTGAGACTCTTTTCAAACCGATTGACTTCTGCGAGGTTCCATAATTCTTCTCATTCTGTAATTCTCTTACTTGCCATGCTGAGACTGCTGGTAGCACTGCCTTTTCCTACTCCGTGGATTCATTGCCTCGTCACTCATGCACTTACTTATTCGGGAAGCTTTACAGTGATCTCAGAAGTTGTATTTGGATTCTCACCAGATAATTCGGAACTAACTTCCAACTAATATTTGGTGTTAATGTGTTCCCATCTAAATTTCTGTTTTGACTTAAACCTAACAGGAGTAGAAAAAGTGTCACAGCAGTCAACAGAATATTAATACCTCCCTGTCGTCATGGCTGTCATGTGCAGGTATCCGCTGTGTAGTAGGCCCTGTGCTAAGTGCTTCACGTGCACTACTTAACCACCTAGAAGGGAGTGCGTTTACCGTCCCCGTCTAACAGAGAAGGTAGATAAGGGGCAGAGAGGTGAAGGCTTACGCTCAAGCTCACACAGCAGGTAGGTTGGTGGTGTCAGGAACAGAACGCTGGTCTGGCCAATGGGAGTGCACCTGCTCCCTAACAGGTGGGAGGAGGGGGGCCTGGGTGGATGCCTGGCTTAGTCAGAGAGCTGGACTGCCACTGACCTCTGCCACGCTGCCCCTGCCTGGGCCTCGTTCGCTTCATGCATAAAGGGAGAAGGCTTGGAGTCTGACTCGAAGGCTCACGACTTACGGTTCTCATAAATGCTTTGTATGTGTCTTATCATAAAATCTTTTCTAATGTTGGCATTAGTCTTGCTAATTGTAATAAAGCCTGAAAAATATCTTAATAATTTCTTCCCAACTTGACTGACAGGAGCTTGAAATATGCTGACAGTACAGCTTAGTAACTAAAAGATGAGCGTCAGGATCACAACTGGTTTAAGTTGTGGCTCCATCAGTAACCAGCCATGTTAGGCAAGTGTCTTCATCTTTCCGAGCTCAGTTCCATTCTGCTTAAGTGGGAGTGTTAGTGGTACCAGCTTCCGCCGTGGAACAAGCCAGCGGTCCACATAAAGCCCTGAGCACAGGGCCTGGCGGCTGCTAAACTCTGAAGGTGAGGACTGTTGGTGGAGAAGCAACATGGGGAAGCACTTAGAGGACAGACTCAGGACTTAGAGGCCTGGGTCCAAACCCTGGCTCGCTAATTAGCTGTATCATCACAGGCAGATGACTCAGAATTTCCGTCTCCACATTTGTAAAATGAAGATAATAGTCCCGCATAGATGGGGTAATTGTGGGGATGGAATGTCACAGCACATGCAGAATACTTAGCAAGGCAAGTGCTCAGTGAACACCAGCTGCTGAGATGATGGTGATTCCAACAAACTCAGCACATGAATTAGCACCCAGTAACTTCGAACCAAAACAAAGAATCCACTCTTCTTCCCCCTCTCTAGACTGTTTATTCCTCACACAAAAAACTAAATCTCTAAAGTGGTAAAAAAATAAAATAAAATGCTTATTTAATGTTGATTCTTAAAACATAAAGTTTCTTCAGGGGTGTTCTTCCTGGGGATGCTTTTGCTGGTATGTCTCCTAGAAATAAAAATAAAAGACTGCTCAAAAAGAAACCAGGTCCAGAAAGGGGGGCAAAGGTACAGACTGTATGATTCCATTTATATAGCATTCAAACATACACAAAAACAATCTGTGTGGAAGTAATGATGGTGGTTATCCTGGGAGCCCAGACTGAAGGGGCTTCTGAGACACTGATAAAGTTCTGTGCCTTATCTGGGTGCTGATTACATGAGTCTGTAGACTTTGTGGAAAAGTCAAGCATACATACTCTTATGATTTATGTACTTTCGGTTGGTATGTTTTCAGTGAAAAGTTTACTAAAATAAGGATGCTACTCTGACATCCAGTTTGCGTGTGCCTGAATGCAGTGCCTTCCCAGTAACAAAGGGTCTGTTTTCTCTGAGTGGGTTTAGTTTTAAGAAGCTCAATAAATAGCCAGAGTGCAGCCAAGATAAAGGTCCAGGAGAGAAGGCAGGGGTTTTCCCAGGTGAGCATAATCAGCAAATCCACTGACCCCCAAAGTGAAAAGGAGCGCAAACTTGGTTTCTGGGCTTCTTCCCCCTAATTTTTTCTCAAGGCAAAAAGCCAAACTTTAATTCATCAGATTCCGACCTGAATATTTATTTAAAGGAAAAGGTCCAGGGACCCTGGCAGGGTAGTTCAGTTGGTTATAGCGTTGTCCCGATACACCAAGGTTGCGGGTTCAGTCCCCTGTCAGGGCACATACAAGAATCAACCAATTAATGCAGAAATAAGTGGAGCAACAAATCGATATTTCTCTCTCTTTTAAAATTAAAAAAAAAAAAAAAAAAAAAAAAGGTAGTATAAAGGAAAAGGTCCAGAAAAGGATCTGTGAGAAGAGCCTCGCTTTGCAGTCAGGACTGGGTGTGAATCCCAGCATTACTACCTGCCTGCAGTGTCACCTTGGACAAGTCCCTCCCCTGGTTAATCTTAATTCTTGTCATTTAAAAAATGTGAGTTACATTTACCTTTCAAGATTGTATGAAAATGGCCCATAGAAGCTGTATTCTCAATGGTAGCTTATCTTAGTGTTATTATTGTCAGTAATATTTATTTTGCTTATTACTTTCTCTTCTATTTCACCATCTTGAAAACATGTAACCAGATCGCTCGGATTAGGTAGTGGCTCTACTGTAGCCACAGTGGAGACGTCTCCGGTAGAAATGGCTGACAGTGATACAAGCATCTCTCCCTAGAGCGGAGGTTCTCAGAAAAGAAGTGACTAGAGGCCAGGTCCCAGGCGCCTCTGGATGCTTCCAGTGGTGCACATGGCTCCCTCTGGTGGAACATCACAGCTCTGAGATGCTTCTAAAATGTGTCAGAATGTTTCTATTATGCATTTAAGTTCAATCTTTAGCATTATAAGTAGAAACTGCATTAATTAGTCCTAAGAAATTTTTTGACAAATAAACTGTGCCCTGAGTCCTGTACCATGAAGTGAATAAATACACTCATTTCCTATTCCCATGTACAAGTTCAGATATGTAACTTAAGACCCTGTCTCCCTCCTTGCAAAGCAGATAATAACACCCTTTCATTCTGACAACAACAAACACCTGCACACAGCGATCCAGAAATCCTTCCTTCCTGAAACAGAATCCACCACAAAATAAACAGCACACCCTTTATGAGCATTCAAATGAGCAGCTGGACCCTGAGATCAGTAAATAATTTATTTATTTCAACTGACTAGCGAGGTGCTTCAGATCTTTCCTGACAGTGATGGATGGCCGCCTCCGCTCGCCCGCCCTGTCAGTCAGAGCAGAGGTTCACTTGCCCCCTGTGGTAGGTTCCTAAGTGTAAGTGTCTGTGTGCGCATTCACCCAGCCGTGCTGCCGAGTCCACAGAAAACCACCGACCACTCGGCCTCCGTGGTCCTCACACGGCAGGGGCCGGGGTTCCCAGCCCCGGTGCCAGCTCAGCTCTTGTCTTCTGAGGGCAGTGGTGGCCGCTGCTCCACTTTTACCACCTGCCGCTGATTTCTGCTGTCGGGATGAGAGAGTCAAACTTTGATCTGCAGGACCCAAACTTAAACCAGTTTTCTGCCAGACTTTTCTAATAATTGAAAAGTTTTGGGGTATCTGTTAATGAAATCTATGGCAAAGATCTAATCTTTGTGAAGAGTATTCACAAGAAGAATTATAATTTTTTAAAGCAGTTATGGTTTATCAAGGGCTTACTAGGTGCCGAGCATTTGCTGATCACTCTCTTACATGCTTTGTCTCCTGTAATTATAGCACTCTCATTAGCTAGTGCTGATATTATCTCCATATTTCATCTCAGGAAACTGGGGTGTAGGGAAGAATCTAGTAAGTAATGAAGCCAGAATCAGAACCCAAGTCTGTCTGAGGCCGAGTCTTATGGCTAACTACTATCTTATGCCTTGAATGCGAATAGACATTGCACTAATACTCTAGTTCTATAACAGTTTCCAGTGTACAGTGAACTTTCACCCCTGTTACCTTATTTAATCCACACAGCACACTGATGATGTTCTTTCCATTTCATACCTGAGGAAACAGGCTTGGAGGAGTTAATGAAATACTGTGATGTAGACAAAGCACTTAGCATTTCCTGGCACAGCGCTATTACTTCATAGGTACTGACTCCCATTCCCTCACCCCGAGCCACCAGATATACAGTGGGATATCCAGTCCCAGTCGGAGAACTGGGACTGAACCCCAATCCATATGCTAAACCCAGCCCCTCAGGCCACAGATGCCTCAGTCTAATAACTTGCCTGCACAAAGGAAGTGATTACTTCTCTTTGACCAGTTTTAAATTTTCTGCACATCCCTCGCTCTTCCCTCATCCTGGCCTGCGGAGCTGTGTCAGTGTGGCTTGGGTGCCACTATTTCACCCTCCATTCACATTGTTAGTCAGTTGCTGCACTTCCCTCTGGGCCTGGACCTGACCTCGGAATCCTTCCCAGCACAGCCCTCTGAACGGCCCCTGCCAATCACTGGAGCTGGTTCTGAAGTCGAAATTGATTTGCCATCCCTGCTCTGGAAAGCTCACCAAACAAAGTCGCTATGCCTAACCATTCCTGTATTTCCTGAAAACATTCTTGGAATATTTTGTCTTGTCTGCTTCCCCTGTGTTGGGCCTAGAAGTACAGATGCCCGTAAGTGTAGGCTTTGCTTGAGCTTGTACCAAGTCGGGGTTTCTTTCATTACTTGATCTTCCATTTGCCTGATTCTGTGTGGCTGACCATGGGATCAGGTGCTAAGACATGGGTGATACCCAAACATGCCCAGATGGCAGGGGGAAGTAGGTTTGGGGAAAACGGAAACTAAAAGGGTCAGATGGAGAATACCAGCCATGATCTAGAAAGCCCACAGTATTCTGTCAAGGAGTATTTGTTGGGCTGGCTGGCAGAAGCTGGATTATGATGCACCTGCCCAGGGGACACTCAGAAATCCATATAAAAAAACAGGCAGAGAGGACAAGGACATCCCATGTTCACCTCTCATTCACACGGTGCCTTGGAGCAGTACTTCCTTTCCTGACCCTGCATCAGAACCACCAAGTCCCTGACCCATCCCAGACCTGCCGGCCCAGAATCTCCCCTTAATTGTGGGGTTCAGGAAACAGCCTCAGAGCATTCAAAGGACTTTCTTGCCTCTTATCTCTTTGTCCAAGGCTTGTTTTTCCTGACTGGGCAGGCAGCCTGGTTTTCCTGACAGTCTCAGTCTGGGAAATGCTTCGATAATTGTGCCACTTGCACTAACTTGATTCCTTCACCATATCATTTGTCAATAGAGACTGTCTCCGAGTCACCAAAAGGAAACATAATATACCTTGAATTCAGACCATGATACGAATACATAATAAATCATCTGTGTCATATTGCATATATAGCCTAACAATTCTGTATAGGTTACACAAATTCTGTGTTGGATTTCCAGATAAAGACTATATTATGCCCAGCCAGTGTGGCTTAGTGGTTGAGCGTCAACCTATGAACCAGAAGGTCATAGTTCGATTCCGGTCAGGGCACATGCCCAGGTTGTGGGCTTGATCCCCAGTAGGGGGCATGCAGGAGGCCAGCCGATCATGATTCTCTCTCATCATTGGTGCTTCTATCTCTCTCTCTCCCTCTCCTTTCCTCTCTGGAATCAATAAAAATATTTTTAAACAAAGACTATACTATAAAATAACCTCTACCAAAAGGTTACCTCCATTATCTCTTCATAAAACAATCCACATGTATAATCACAATACTTGTGATCACAGTAGTTATTTATCAAAATTACCAATAGCACATATCGTAGAGAAGGCAGTGAGCTTTCATCTCATAAACCCGCTCCAGTCAGGTTTGTAAGGGCTGCCCAGAGCATTATGCTGAGGCAGCATCTTGAACGCGTCCCCAGGCAGCATAAAGAAACTCTGTGATTGATTAAAAATGTCTGCCCTGGGCCTGAGCATGATGGGAGGCAGCATATTTGCCATCTCTTGTCTTCCCTGGTTTATCTGTCCGATCTCCGTTATTATTTAACTCCCTAGTTAATATCTATAAGTCAGCATTCAAGGAAGGCCTTATTACAGAGTTATTTTTTCATATACAATGTGCAGACTTAAACACATTAGCAACACAAGACTGTGTGCGTGAAAGCAAACAGCTGTGCCTGGGCTTGATTACTCCTCGGGCTCCCGCTGATGCTAAAAGTAGATCTCTGTGGCTGTGTGGGCAAAATGTTCGCCCTGTTATTTTCTGATGGGATACCTATGGTGTATAGTTGAAGTAATTACATAATCTGGCAATGCATGTTCTTAAGAAGTGGATTGATCCTCCTTCCACATTTCTGTTTCATTTTCTTTTTGAATACTAAGGAGATAACCCTTCTCCATTCAAAGACAGGAGACATGCATTAAAATGATCAGGAGACATGCATCCCGCTTGGCTCCAAAATCCCCGGGTCCATTGAGTCTTTTGAGGATGACAATTTAGTATTAAGTGATGGTTCTGTCCCTGCTGTGGCAACATTTTCTGAACCAAAATTTAGACTAGAACATAAAAAACACTAATGAACTTAGGAGAGCAAGACAGATACTATCCAGTTCCTTTACCCCATCAGTGCTTAACGCAGTGATGGGGCTGAAGGGAAATCTGCCTGGGAATGTCGGGAACTCGGGGGGGGGGGGGTTTTTTTCTGTACTTTCCTCTAGTTGCCTGCTCCCAGATCTGCTTTTTTGAGAATTCCTGCTGAGTAATCCAGGTTGCTGATGACAATGTGTCAGGTTCCTCAGGTGGCTGAGAAAGAATTGAGAATTGGAAAAAGATGTGAACTGCTGGCATAATAGAATTAATGGGATAGGATATCTGAGAGGCCATCAAGGTTCTGTATTCTTTTAACCACTTCCTCTCCTTGGCACTTGAGCGCTGGCCACGTACCTGGGCCGGAATGTGGGAAGACCTGATGTTCCCACTCTATGGGTGATACTATAAATTATCTTAGGAAACGGCATTACTGCTTCCACTCACATCATAAGCTCACCTGAGGTGTCTGTTTACCAGGAGAATATTTAGTTTGGGACTCTAACTGCCCCAGTACAAAATCTTTGTAACTGCTTTCTCTACAGAGAGAAAGTAGCCCTCAGTTGAGAACAGGCGCTACTGGAATTAAACAGTCCCTGCTCTCGTTCTGTAAGCTCTGCCCTTATGCCAAGGGCTGTGTAGAGTGTTGCTGTACATTCATGGTCTCATTCATGTGTAGGCCGCCCCTTAGTTTGCATCAAGGCTCATGGTCTAGTCAAATACACTTAGAATTGTCACTGACCACACATTGGAATTGGCAGCTGTTAGCTAGGTTCCCAAATGGTTTCGGATGGTTACCCCCTCGAAGGAAACCGGTGATCCTGGGCTCCAGTACCCTCTTGATCTCAGGAACATCAGGCTCGCCAAGCTCGCATTTCATCTATTTTGGGTTCCTAACATGTTGCCGCGGCTGTGCTTTTTATATTGTAACTAGAAGCCCAGCGCGCAAAATCACGCGAGACCCAGACCCGGCGTGCTGCGGGACCCAGCGTCAAGCCCCTCCTGGTGACCGGTCTTGGTCATTACGGTGTTACGACCACTGGGTTTGTATTATTGATGCAGTTGATCACTGTGTGAATATACCCACTGTGTGAGCACTGCACAGTAAGACAGGAGAGCTGGTCTGTTTAAGCCCTGGCCAGATGGTATGGGGATGTGAATTATGGTCACAGATCTGTCATCAATGGGTGACATTAGACAAGTCGTGTCCCTGCCCTGAGCCTCCATTTCTTCTTATGGAGAATGAAAGCCCCAGACTAGGTGATCTCTGAGGTCTCGTTAAGCCCAAACAGCCTGCGTGTCTGATCCTGTGTGTAAATTCAGACAACTTGCAAAGACTTCCCTGACTGCTCTGTGGACGCTATCGATTGGCTGTGTAGATTCAGCGAAATCCACTCTGGCAAAGAGTTGTTCAGTGGCACTCCCGGGAGGCCTTCCCAGGCTTCCGCCGGCTCTAGGTAACTCGAAGACAAGAGGATTGTAGACTTGTACAAAAAGCTACTCCAGGATTTAACAACAGTGGGGATTTTGTAGTCTTAGGCTGAGAGTTGTAGGAAATTGATGAATGAACCACAGCTCGTGATGTCTGAGCAAATAAACAATAACTCAGGAAATACACTGAGGCATGTAAAGTCAAATGCTCTAATTTTTGCCAAGCTGGTGTTTTAGCTTCCTAGAGGGGCATTTTAAGTGTCTCTCACGGGAGGTGTGCTCCTGAGTCAAGCAGCCTCCTCTGGGACAGTAGGAAATAGCTGATGGGTCAGAACACACTAGGCTTAGTTTGATAGGCTGGGGTTCAGCCCAGCTTTGCCATTTGCTAACTTGATTCACCCTGGGCAAATGCATCATTTCCTTTTTCTGAGGTTCATCTTTAGTAATAATTTTAGGGATAATTGATGGAACCCTTTTTTATGTGCCAGGCACTTTACTTAAGTTTTTTTATGTGCTTATGCCATTCCATTTTCATGACACCCCAGGAACTGGTACTGTTGGTACCCTATTTTACAAAGGAGGGGGGTCAGGCTCGCTGAGGGAGAACAGGATAACATCAGTGGAAATGTGCTGGCAAAATCAAGATCTCCAGGTGAAAAACCTACAGGCCTTAGGCAGCGGTTCTCAACCTGTGGGTCGCAACCCCTTTGGCGGTCGAACGACCCTTTCACAGGGGTCACCTAAGACCATCCTGCATATCAGATATTTACATTACGATTCATAACAGTAGCAACATTACAGTGATGAAGTAGCAACGAAAATAATTTTATGGTTTAAAATCAAGATCTCCAGGTTAAAAACCTACAGGCCTTAGGCAGCGGTTTTCAACCTGTGGGTCGCAACCCCTTTGGCGGTCGAACGACCCTTTCACAGGGGTCACCTAAGACCATCCTGCATATCAGATATTTACATTACGATTCATAACAGTAGCAACATTACAGTGATGAAGTAGCAACGAAAATAATTTTATGGTTGGGGGTCACCACAACATGAGGAACTGTATTTAAAGGGCCAGAAGGTTGAGAACCACTGCCTTAGAGGATGGGGTTCCCCCGCATAAATGTTTCCACAGCTCCAGGTGTGAGAACATTTCTCCTGCTGTTGAGTTGCACTCTTGGAGGTCGCAGGGGAAAGGTGCCTGGTGACAGGAGGTTATTGTAAGGATTCGTGGGTATGAGGGCAGTGGTGTCCCCAGCTGCACGGTCGTGGACCCTGGTGCTTCCAAACCTGGGGTGTAGAGCAGGTCCCAGAGAGAATTCCCCTCACCCTCAGATTGCGGCCAGCAGTCCCTGTTCACACCCCTCTGTGCTCCCTCAGCCTCATTGTTCTGACCCTTGTCACTCGATCTGTGTCACAGCCCAGTGCCTAACTCCTGGTAATAATAGTCACGAGAATAGTAGTATGGGTCACTAGCTATGAATTAATCACCATGCCAAGCACTTTACAAGTCTTATTAATCCTACAAGTCCATGAGGCCGGTACATCACTATTCTGTAGCAACTTGGCCAAAGTCACACAGTTAGGAAGTAGGCAAGCTGATACCTGAACTCAGAACTCTGGGACCTGAAGTCCCTGCCCCTCACCTCTCTGCACTACTGCCTTTAAATCTAAAACGGGCCGCCACCGCCTTCCTGGCAGTGTGGTCTACACCAAGGACCCCGCGCTGGGGCTGCTCACAGGAGGTTCAGTCTGTGTTAGCGGAGGAGGACATGCAATGCTCGTTTCCTTGCATGGAAATCTCTGGTTAGTTAAAACAGGCAAGGGTCTCCTTGCAACGCTAAAGCCGTGGACAAATCATTTCCCCAGAGCAGTGGTTCTCAACCTTCTGGCCCTTTAAAATATATTTTATTGATTTTTCACAGAGAGGAAGGGAGAGGGACAGAGAGTTAGAAACATCGATGAGAGAGAAACATCGATCAGCTGCCTCCTGCACATTCCCTAATGGGTATGTGCCCGCAACCAAGGTACATGCCCTTGACCGGAATCGAACCTGGGACCACCTGGGACCCTTGAGTCCGCAGGCCGATGCTCTATCCACCGAGCCAAACCGGTCAGGGCAACCTTCTGGCCCTTTAAATACAGTTCCTCATGTTGTGACCCAACCATAAAATTATTTTCGTTGCTACTTCATCACTGTAATGTTGCTACTGTTATGAATCGTAATGTAAATATCTGATATGCAGGATGGTCTTAGGCGACCCCTGTGAAAGGGTCGTTCGACCGCCAAAGGGGTCGCAACCCACTGGTTGAGAACCGCTGCCCCAGAGAGTTGTGTCTACGGCCGAGTTGCATTTTTGTTTATTCTGAGCTGTCTTGTTAAGGAAGGATTTATATGCCGGCATTGATGTGGCACAGCCATCAGGCGGTGTTTTCTGCCCCTGACGGCGGTCTGATAGTTTGCTTCCAGTGAAGTTGGACTCCCCGTATCTGGAAGCTGTCAGAAGTGGGAGCATGAAAAGGTCATGGCAGATGGCTGAGGATCGGTGAGTGGGGGGAAACCTGGTAAAGGAGGCAAATGGCCTCGCTTGTTTCCGGGGGAAGGGACTGACCCTGGCCACTCTTGTTCCTTACCTGCCACGGCTGGTAGGGCGGAGCCTCCGGGCACCACTGTGAGGGAGGCACAGGTTGGGCGTAATGGAGCCCTTCCCAGCAGCTCAGTCTTGGGTACTGAGACCTGCCAGATGGAATAACCTTCAGTTGCCATCACTTGTCATGATTATCCGGGACAGAATTCAACCATGCTGAATTCTAATGGAAACCCCCAAAAAGTCAACTTTTTAAAAGATTTGGATTTATTTGGGTGAAATTTTATTTGGAAATTTATTACAGAAAAGGAAAGGATGTAGCCAGAGTTGACCACCGTTGCCAGTTTGCAGCATATCCTTCTCATCTCTTTTCTATAAATGTTTTTTCTGTACTTTTCACATGATGTAAGAATTTCTCCAAGTCAGGCTTTCCTCACACAGAATTTTTCTTGGTTGTGTTCTATTGCGTCATGGTTGGATTAACTAATCCTCTGTTGTTGGCCATTTAAGTTGGAGAAATACAAACTTAACAAAAGCAGGCTTCCCTTGTTTTCTTGGACGTATGTTTGTGATTTGAATTACTTAAAACTAGTGCATAGCAACACTTTGAGGAGTGCCTCTGCCTTTCTTTCAGTGGCTTTACTAAAACTTCAGTCAGGGAAATCAAAACCATGTTCAGCGTTCCAAAAAAACAAAAGAGTACTGATAGGATTTCATGCTCCCATTTCCCATGTATGAACAGAAATAGGTGTGCACTTATTGTCACATTTGAATATTTATTTGTTCCTTGATGAAAATTGAGCAAGAAGACTAAAACTGGGTGGGCAGAGTTCCTCATTATGTCCTCTTGACTCAACTGAATGAGTCTGTGCAGAGCAATGCAAAGAACCATATTTGGGAACCAAAAAGCTGTGGGTGTGAAAATGGCTTTTCCACTTAGAAGCTCTCCAGCCTTAGACAAGCACCTTCCCCTCCCCTGGGGTGTGCTGTGTGAACACCCGGCACAGTTCCTGTGGAATAGTGTAGTGGCTGAGAGGACACCCTCTGGAGCCGCATTGCCCGGCTTTCTCACTTTTTAGCTGTGCAATCTTGGACAAGTTACTTAACCTCCCTGTTCCAGTTTCCTCCTCTGTAAAATAGGAATAAGTGTAGTAACCAACTTTATAAGGTTGTGAGACTTGAATCAGGGTACACAAAGGGTTTCTAGCCATGCTTGGCACATGGTTGGTGCCAGTTAATGTTCACCCCTCTTTGCCCCTGGCCTGGACTGAGGCACCAGCCTCCTAACTGGTCTCCTCTCCACCAGGCTGCCTCCTCCTTCCAACCAAAAAGGAGACATCCATCGGACTCCCAGGTCAGGGACAAAAGAGGTCTCTGCTGCCAGGCTGGATTCTGCAGGCTCTCTCTTCAGCAGTGGGGGCTGGGTGTGCTCAGGAGCCTGGGCTCCTGCGTGGCCTGCCTCCGGCCCCCCGGGGCCAGAATTAGAGAGCTGCCACTTCTCCAGCCAGAGCCAGCAGGGTCCCGTGGGGCCGTGTGCCCTGCTTGAAGACGCTGAGACTCACACACACCTCAGGGAGGATGAGATTATTTAATTGTGCAAAAGGGTTTGTCCATCAGGAAAGATTCCCCTACAGGTTCCTTTAAATAGTGACTCCTCTAGGCAGGTGAGGGTTTTACAGATCATTAACTACTTGACTGAGAGCCTGCAGGGCAGAGAAACTTAAAACTCAAGTGTTGGGGGCCCCTGCCAATTACAGATCAATCCAAAATGAAGATAAAGTATCTCTGGAACTAGAAGTCAGTGGGAAATGTGATTTGATTCAGAAAAAAAAATCTGATTTACGCGCACCTTTTTCGGAACACGCCAATTGTTTAAGTGGTGTTCCACCTGCCTGCCCATCTTGAACCTAAGGCATTCGTCTCCCACGTCTTCATCCTCAAACCCCAGACTTGGGGTTCTCCTTCCTGAACAGTGACTGCACAATAACCCCAGGAAAGGGCGTCATTGGGAAAGTGTTCTTGTGGCTGCACAGAGCTTGGGCAATTGATGTGGAGATATAGCCTGTAATGGATGAACTATACTGTAACAATTTGCAGATAAAAATAATAGAAGTTAAAGTGTACTTTACATGATAAAAGAAAGATGAAAGAGGACTAAAGTCTGTTACATCTGAGATGGTTACAAAAGCCCTGCTTTGTGAAGTAGGCTCTGTTGAAAAGATTGATGCCATGGGGAGTGACCTTGGCTTGGAGCAGGAGCTGGTGATGTATGTATGAGCATCCCCCTGCTAAATGGACCCAGATTTGTAGCACTAATATACATGGGAGCCCAGAACCAAACTCAGGACGGCAATAAATCAACAGCCACTTTGGGTGTCATTTCTGGTTTATATTCCACTGTTGTTCTATCACTTTAATTCATGTCACTATCATCTTTTCATCTGGAACAGTTTTATATAATTTTCCAGTGGAGTTACCTGACAAATCCTATCAAATTAACAAGGTACATTAACAATATTGACTGACTACGGCTTCAGGAGTTACAGGGCCGTAGAACAAAATTTTAAAACCCTGTCTCTCTGGTGATGATTTTTTTCCCCCTTCTCTCTCTGAGAAAGAAATGTGGGCAGGGTCTGTTCCACAGAAGAGAGATGCGCATTTATTTTGCTCTGCTCATTTTGGCTTTTATAAATGTCAGAATAAGCAGAAGGAGAGGGGACCAAAACAAAACAAAACAAAACACTTGCTCCCAACAACCATGGCGTAAGTACTTCTCTTCTGTCAGGGAACTATAGAAATGTCCAGACCTTTAACAATTAATGACCAAATTGGAGGGAAGAGTATAACTGGGTGGTCATAATCTATTTTAAGTGAAATGTAATAAAATCGGTCTCCTGATACATTCTTGCCCTCCTGAAATCATCTAGACCTGAGCGTCCAGAGTCAATTGGACTTATGACATTATGCCTAATTGAAATATGGTGTCCCTGAAATATGTCTAATGACAAATTCCAGCATGCGATTAATAAAAAAATGCCAATTGTTTGTCTTTTCCAAAGACCACAGAATAATGGCCAGGGACGAGCAACCGTATTGACTGTCTCCGAAGACAGCTGATGAGACTCCCTGTAGTCTCCTGCCTTTGTCCTGTCTGTGGATTTCTTTATTCATAAGGTCAAATAGAACCGAATGGAGTCTATGGTAGACCTGAGCATTAGGATTTTGTTTGTATATGTTTTCTTTCTGTTTTGTTTTTTTAATTTGCTTTGAGACTATGGTCATTGTGAGGGTTTTGTGGGGTTTTTGTTGTTGTTATTGTTTTAATTGAACTGTTTTTTAATCTGCTTTTTCTTTTGGCCTACTAAGTTTTCTCACATCATATTGAAACATTTCTAAGGGTGATCCAGAGAATGAAATATATTAACTCTGCTTGTCTTTTCTATTACAGTGTGCACTTTTGATTGTTTTATTCCTAATATCTTTACTTCATTTTGCTCTTTTCACTTTAACCCTGACCTTTAAACTATGGCCTGAGAATTAATTACTTTCTAGACTCCATCTGGGGCCCACTCTGGCAGGCATGTTGAAGGTTTTTGTCTCACTTCATGAACAGAAATCCTCAGTTTTCAGCGGAAGAGGAGAGAGAGAGCATCTAGCCTGGGTTGTGTGTGTCAGGCTGAACCTATACTGCTCGTGACGAGGGAGCAGCGCTGTGCACGTCCACAGGGACCCGGGACACCCTCCGTCCTGGGCGCCACCTGCGTCCTGACACCTTTGCTTCCAGTCCCTGCGCAGTGTGGCACATCTGTCTCAATTCTGAGGGGGAACCCGAAGTGCCAGGATGTAACTTTCTGGATCCCTGTTATAAAGTCCTGTGGCATAAAGCCCACACCCCCTGCTGACTCTCCCTCAGTGGAGCGGTGACCTCCACAGCCTGAAGCCAGGCTCCAGCACGTAAACTTGGACGGCTTTATGTGAAGAACCTTTGATCCTCCTGCGACTTCCTTTAAGTCTAGCGTGGATAATGTCAGAGAAGGGAAGAGAGAGGTTTTTCCCATTTTTAGTTTGTGAGATTTTTCCAATTAGAAACTTCATTGGTAGCTTGGCTATTTAGGCTAATGTTACATATAGGTGATAGTACAGATTTATCTCCAACCCAGATCTTATTCTAAAATAACAACAAAAAAGACCACTGGGGAGGGCGGGGGGGAGACCACTGATGCCCCGCTGGGTGGCTCAGTTGGTTGGCACGTCATCCTGTAACCAAAACGGTTGCGGGTGTGATCCCGCATGCAGGAGGCAACCGATTGATGTTGCTCGCACATAGGAAACATCGTGTTCTCTCTCTCTCTCTTTCTCTCTCTCTCTCTAATCAAATATATATACATATATATTTCTTTATATCCTTGGGTGAAGATTACAAAAAAAAAAACACAGACCACTGATCATAATTGGTTTTTAAATGAGCCTTATAGTTTATGTGATTGGTAATATATAGATGATGTAGGATTAACACAGTGTAAGTAATTGTTTCTGTGTTATATCTACGAAGGCATATTTCTTAATACTTTTTTATGTAATTTTTGGTTGTCCACCCCCTCACCTCACCCACTCGAGAAACCAAACAAACTGTGCAGCTTCTGTGTGCCATTTGGAGTCTACTTATGTCTGTCTTAAGCCCATGGCCTTCCCCAGAGCCCTAAGAAAGAGCTCGTGTACCTCCAGTGTATGATTTACAAAGCAGGTCGAATGATTAAACTGAAATCACTTACACCTTCCACTTCTTGTGGCTTCTTTTTTTGTCCTCCCCTCGGCCTTACAGGTATCTCTGGAGACAAAGTAGAGATAGACCCTGTTACGAATCAGAAAGCCAGCACTAAGTTTTGGATTAAGCAGAAACCCATCTCAATCGATTCCGACCTGCTCTGTGCCTGTGACCTTGCTGAAGAAAAAAGCCCCAGTGAGTAGTCCCTTTTATTTATGTCTCCTTTCTCTCTCCCCCTCTCCCCTGTGTGCTGGGTGCCAGGAGAATATATTACCACCGTGTCCTTTTTTCCTTGGGTCTGTTTAATTCATTACCAGAAATTTCTTTTAATCAAATGGGATTGTGTTATGGTGCCCAGAGCCTGACATGGTCCCCCCCCTGCTCCGTCTTGATGGCAGCGGAGAACCTCACAGCTCCTGACCCCAGGAGCCTCGCCTGGGCGCCGGGGGAGGAGGGGCCTTCCTGCTGACTCTGTGCCGTCACCAGAGCCCTCATGTCACTTGGTGCTTCCTGCCTCTTCGCTTCCGGGGGACGTGGCCAGTTAGTCCTGGACCTGCCTTCCTTCCCTGCCAGATCGGGGAAGCGGGGGATTTCCTCTGTCAGCTGAAGACTAGATTTAGATATCCATCATGCTGAGGTGTCAACACCCTCCAGATTATTGGCAGTTGCACGACCTACCAGCTCGTAATTAAACTCCTGCCTGGTCCTGCAGAAGAGATCGCTGCGGGTTGGCCATCCTCTGCGTAAACTATGAAAGTAGATACAGTCTGGTTGTATATTTGGGCATATTATGTTTTTGTAGTTTAGTAATTGAGTGTAGCAGTTAGGTTAATCATTTTTAGGACTTCAGTGGCATTGAGGGGCAGAAAGGACACACAGATCACACTGAAATTCCTCCGTGGAAGAAAAAATTTTAAATATAGAAGGATTTGTTAGTTGCCTAGAGAAGGCTACGAGACAGTGGTTCTCAAAGTCTGGTCCATATTAGCATTGCCTGTGGAGTTTACCTAAAATGCAATTACTGTCCTAGCTGGTTTTTCTCAGTGGTTAGAGCATTGACCTATGGACTAAAGGGTCGTGGGTTCAATTCTAGTCAAGGACATGTACCTCGGGTTGCAGGCTTGAGGCCAGGGAATGTGCAGATGGCAACCAATCAATGTGTCTCTCTCACATTAATGTTTCTCTCTCTCTCTGTCTCTCCCCCTCCCTTCCACTCTCTAAAAATCAATGGGGGAAAAATATCCTCATGTGAGGATAAATAAAAATGCAGTTACCCACTGCCCACCCCAGTAGGTTCTGATTTGGTAACTTGGAGTATAACTTAAGCATCTAATTTTTTTTTAATATATTTTATTGATTTTTTTACAGAGAGGAAGGGAGAGGGATAGAGAGTTAGAAACATCGATGAGAGAGAAACATCGATCAGCTGCCTCCTGCACACTCCCTACTGGGGATGTGCCCGCAACCGAGGTACATGCCCTTGACCGGAATCGAACCTGGGACCCTTGAGTCCGTAGGCCGATGCTCTATCCACTGAGCCAAACCGGTTAGGGCTTAAGCATCTAATTTTTGTTGTTCCCCTTTTTACCAGTGTCCACTAAATTTGAGAACAATGTTATAAGGAATGATAAGAGATGTAAAGGCCTGCAAGTGTTTATAATGTGGTTCCAGTTTTTGAGCTAATACTGACTAAACAGGGGCCTAAAGAGCACAGAGCCCCTGCAGGGGGCCTGTAGGCTGGGCACATGCCACACAGCCTCGTTTATGGGTGGGCATGTCACGTTGCATCCGTTCCAGTTGTGCTGGGCTGCGTAGTCTTCTCTTCAATTCATTGGCTGCAGCTTGGGAAGAAGGGAGAACTTAGTGGGATAGGGCAGTGGTCGGCAAATTCACTAGTCAACAGAGCCAAATATCAACAGTACAACGATTGAAATTTCTTTTGAGAGCCAAATTTTCTAAACTTAAACTATATAGGTAGGTACATTGTTATTAACTTAATTAGGGTACTCCTAAGCTGGCCTTTGCTAAAAACGTCCTCAATCTGATTGAGGTACGTTCGCTGAGGTCGACCCCTTCCAACTCTCCCATCCACACTCGTCTTGTACACTTGTTTCATCTATCTCCTTTTGTTCATCCTCTCTATATGTCCACCCCCCACTTCTTCTAACGCCACTTCTTCAAAATAGACTCGCCCAGGCCAAAAACTGACTTCTGTGCATGGGCCACGAAGTTTGAATCGCACTATACGTGCGCGCCCGCACGTGGTATTTTATGGAAGAGCCACACTCAAGGGGCCAAAGAGCCGCATGTGGCTCGCGAGCCACGGTTTGCCGACCACTGGTATAGGAGGAAAGGAGAAAGGCCAAGCCCACCCTCCTTCCCACCATTCCAGTGAGGCCTTGACTGCGATGGCTGCCGGAAGGGGCTGGTGAGAATATCGCCTGCTGCTCTGGGGCCCTTGCCCCAGGGCTGCCCAGTTCCCTTTGCTTTTAAATAAACATCTTCTTCCTAATCCCTCTCACTCCAGCTTGTCGGCCAATAAACATGTCATTGTTCTAGCATCTTTTCTTGTCTGGGAAGCTCTTTATATGTCCTTCGATTCTAAATGATAGCTTTGCTGGGTAGAGTAGTCTTGGTTGTAGGTCCTTGCTTTTCATCGCTTTGAATATTTCTTGCCCAGTCCCTTCTGGCCTACAAAGTTTCTATTGAGAAAACAGCTGATAGTCTTAATGGGAGCTCTCTAAATGCTTTTCTTTAAAAAAAAATAAATAAATTTTACTTCTTAATCCTCACCTGAGGATATGTTAAGAGAGAGGGAGAGAGAAACATCAATGTGAGAGAAAACAGTCCCTTCTGGCCTACAAAGTTTCTATTGAGAAAACAGCTGATAGTCTTAATGGGAGCTCTCTAAGTGCTTTTCTTTAAAAAAAATAAATTTTTCTTCTTAATCCTCACCTGAGGACATGTTGAGAGAGAGGGAGAGAGAAACATCAATGTGAGAGAGAAACATCAATGAGAGAAAGAAATGTTAATCAGTTGCCTTCTGTTCAAACCTGCAACGCAGGTATGTGCCCTGACTGGGAATCGAACCAGCAAGCTTTTGGTACATGGAGAATACTTGACCAACTTAGTCACTCTGTCCAGGCCCAACTGCTTTTCTTGCTGCTTTTAAGATTCTCTCTTTTGTCCTAGCAGTTTGGCTCGGTGGATAGAGCATCGGCCTGCGGACTGAAGGGTTTCAGGTTTGATTCTGGTCAAGGGTACATGCCCTGGTTACGGGCTCTATCCCCAATAGGGGGTGTGCAGGTGGCAGCCGATCAATGATTTCTCTCTCCTCATTGATGTTTCTAGCTCTCTCTTCCTCTCCTTTCCTCTCTGAAATCAATATTAAAAAAAAGATTCTCTCTTTGTCTTTAGTGTTTTGCATTTTAATTATGTGTCTTGGTGTGGGCTTCTTTGGGTTCTCATACTATTTGGAACTCTGCACTTCCTGGACTTGTACGTCTTCTTCCTTTATGGTTAGGGAAATTTTCTGTCATTTTTCCAAATAGTTTTTCAATTTCTTGCTCTCTCTTTTTTCCTTCTGGCACTCCCATGATGCAAATGTTGGTATGCTTGAAGTTGTCCCAGAGGCTCCTTACACTGTCTTCATTTGGGGGATTTTTTTTTTCTTTTTGCTCTTCTGTTTGGTTCCTTATAGTTCAGATCACTAAAAAAAATTCTTGAAAGTTACAGGCTTACAAATAGATTTCAGACTCCTCAGCATAGCCTTTACAGACATTGACACTCCAGGCTCATAGCCCATAACTTCCCATCCTGAAATGTGCTTTTGCTGTTCCACACTGCCTGGAATATACCTCCAACCTGGCCCTCTAACTCACGTTCACTTCCATTACCTGTGCCCAGCCCACTCGTTCTTCAAGATCCAGCTCAATGCCAGGCTCTCCCTCTGCCAGGAGTTGTGCACGCTGCTGGTAACGCACCTCCCACACTGTGCTGTGCTTATGTGGGGTCTGCCCCTCTCCCCCCCCCTCTCCATGCTGCACTGATGGCCCAGGACCTGGTTTCTGTATCCTCAAGCCCTAGCACAGTGCCTGCAGAGGTGTCCTCAGGGAATGTCTGCTGTCTTGAAATTGAACTGAATGAGGCCAGAATTTAGAAACCCAAAGTTATTCAACATAATTTATGTTTAAAGTGCCCAAACAAAGATGTATTAAATGAATCGGCTTGATGCTGGGTTTTTTTATGATTTCCAGTATCTTCATCAAATTAATTCAGTGAGTTAATCTATAAAAAGTTCATCTTCAAGACCATCATCAGACCACAGAATTAATCTACTGAACCGCTGCTGCTTTTTTTAAAGGATTAATGGTAACCCTTTTTATCTTTTGTGTCTGTTGAACCTTAGAAAAAAGTTATTTTAACAGCACTAAAGAAATGAAAGTCACTATATTTCATAAGTTTAGCCTGTGATTTTTATCAGCATAGTGATGTATGTTTGTAGCTGAGTTTACATCAAAAATTATTCTTAGGGCCTTCTTGAATGAATTATGGCAAAGAGAGAGAGTCTAGAAGTAGATAAGGTTTTTGATTTCTGCAATATATTTCCCTTTTCATGGTTTTTATCTCCTGTAACACAAGTGTCTTGCTGAAGACTAGAATGTGTGACCAACTAAAATAATTTCGTTGTGAACACGGAGCGAACGTGTTATTAAACAGCCTTCTTCACAAAAAGGGAGGATAATGAAGTTGTTCCTGGTCTTACTTGAGACGTGTTTGTCAGGATTTTGAACAAAAAAAGAAATGATTTTTTAAAACCTTCAAATATGGCCAGTTTGCAGTGTTTATTGAGAAAGCTGCTGTCAAACCATTAATTTGGTCGTCATAAGGAACACAACTCAAGTTTAATGGATGCCATATCCGAAAAGTGTGTGAACAGCTGAGTTGGCAGAGGGACTGAGCATTAGCGCGCCTGCAGTGAAACGCATAATTACGTCCATTGTGGGCCAGAGGGACCAGGCTCTGGAGCCAGGCTCCATAAAGAGCAGCTCTGAGGCTCTTTCCCCACCTGATTCTCCCTCAGGTCGTGCTCTCGGAGGGAAGGTTTGGTGCGCTGTCCCTGGAACTGAATGACTAAATGGATACACACCTTTTTAAAAATTGGACATGTAAACATGGACTCTTAAAAGACTTAGTTGAGGAAATCTGGGTCTCAGAAGTGCAGAAATTAAGAATAATGTCCGCCTTCCTAGACTTAAAAAAAAAAAAATAGCATATGCTGCCATTGTTATTTACATCAGTGATTTCTCAGTCTGAGTTTGCCACTCCTAAGGATATCTTTTGCTGTTTTGAAGGATGTCACAAACCTCTAAGAGATGGATTAATTTTAACTGAACAAAGATGTGTATGGCACCTAGGAAAGGAGGATGTTTCCATATCAGAAGCTACCATGGTTAAAGGATCTGAGAGAAATAACTCTCCATTGTCACACAGGTCTCGCCTAGGCTTTGGATACAGTAGGCTCTCTCTTTAAGTGCTCCCTCGAATTCCAACACTGAAACAAAGGCAAGGGACCTACCTTCCTGTGAAACTAGCGCCCATCTGACTCTCAGCTGTATTCAAACAAAGTACCAGGCTCGGCCAGGCCAGGTCTGCTTTTCTCATAAAAAGGTTGTGCAGGTTCAGTCTTTAAAGGAAGCAGCCTGTCATTAAGAAATTGGATTTAAACCTTAATAAAGTAGCTGTCGTCTATATAGCTGAAAAGAGCTCTGTATCTCAATTAAATATAGATAATATAAAATCTTAAGGAAGCAACATAATAGAGGTAACCTGATTACATTCTCTTGCAATAGTATAATTTAAAGGAAATCTGATTCTGCTGATGCTGGTTATGTTGGTGGGGGATTATTCGTTTGGGGTTTGTTTGTTTATTGGTTTGTTTTTGTCCAAAATACTGTTTGGCTACAGGGTAGGAACTCTGGGATTGAGTTAACACAACTGTGGGAGACTGGTAAGCCCCCCTCGTGAATAGAATCTGTGGAATATTTGCAATGAGATTCAGTTAAGGTTGTGAGTTAAATGAGCTGGGCTTATTGGTGACCTCCTGCTTAAATGAATCTTTCTTTTCATAAGTACTTGACAAGATCTGTAAAATAGTGTATTTAATTTACTAATTAAATTAAAGCTCCTGAATAATGATTTGTCCACATTGATTTAGCTTAAATAGAAAAGATCAGCATTGTTGTGATCTTCAGGAACCTTAATAGCCAAACCAGTTCGACACAAAGGCCTCTTGTGTTTTATAGGTCAGAATTACATAGGTAAGCCGGGCTGTAATTGAATTGCCTGCACTGCACCCTGCAGTTGCAGATTTCCTGTGCCTTCCTGTCCCATTGTTGCACTGGGGCTTAAGAGAATGTTAACGCGGTAATAGGCACAGGGCCTTCCCCATTATACGTCTCGCTATCGAGCGGTTCTGCATGACTAGTTAAAGAAGATGGCAAGAAGATTAATGAAAGCAAGGCTAATACAGAAGGGGCTACTTTCGCAAGACTTCTATCGAGGAGATATTAGAGCTGAACCAGAGCTTGGCTTTTTCTTTATCCTGTGACCTTTGAACCTGCCTTACTGTTGAGAGCTGCCAGGGAAGTCGACATTTTGATTGATGTTGGTACACGAGTCAGTCTTTCCCATTGAATTCCACATCTGCACGAAAATAGCTTTTCCAGCAGAATTCATACTGGCGAGAAGTGATAGCCAAATTGATGGCTGAAATGCTTTTATGTAGTTTTCATTTAAGCCTAAAGATATTTGATCTTTTAATTCAGTATCCAGTTTTCATAGATTATAAGCATTCACTTATATGTCCTTAATGGGTTCATCAACTCATAGCGAAAAAAAAAAACACACAGTATTAAGAGTGTTCAAAGGTTTGCAGAGCTCCAAGGAGGCTTTATGGGGGAGTAAAAGCAGTCGTCAAACAAGCCTTTCACCACCATCCTTAAAAAAAGAAAAATCAGTCTGAGGGGCCAGGCAAACTGGCTTTAAGGTTTTTGCAAATTAAGCTAAGTGTCTGTTTTTAGGAAACTATAGATGGGGAAGTCTGAAATCTTTCCTGTGTACCCCACCTGAGCCCCAGCTCAGAGGTTCCCTTGATCTACCCAGATGCTGGGTTCCCTAACCTTGACCTTGGGACACTAGCATTCCATCTGAAGGGGATTGTCATGTTCTGCATATAAGACAGCCCTGTGTTCTTGCTAATTCTGTTACCTTGCTTGTGGAGCTGCAGGCCACTAGTGTGTGTGTGTGTGTGTGTGTGTGTGCGCGTGTGCGCGCGCGCGCGCGCGCGCGCGCGCACCCCCCACCCCCTCTCCCAGCAAAGAGTTGGCAGAAGGACTCAGGTTTTGTTACTGAAGTTGACTTGGGTACACCCGAGCCCAGGCACTGAATTTTCTGACCACCTGATTCCTTTTCTCCCTGTTTGACAAGAGTAGTTCTAGCAGAGAAAATACATGCACACACACACCAATGTGACAGGTATTCCTGTTCCTAAAGGAGGAGGTACCCAGGAATTTTGTCATATTTAAATTCTCAGGAGAATACATAAAAGGGAAATGAGGGTGATGTTGGCCAGCGCTGAATATAAGAGCTGCACCTGAGGTGGGTGGGTGGCTAGCCACGGCCATGCACGTGCACGTGGCGGCAAACTGTGGGCCCCAGTAAGTAGGGCACTTGCATTTCTACTCACCTGGACCTGTAGCCCAGAGAAGCTGCAGCCCAGCCTCAGGCTCTGTCGGTTCCCAGGACGTCCCGGCACTCCTGACATTAGGTGGGCAAGCTACGTTGTGTTGTTATTCTCCGACAAGGACTTACTTCCTAAGTTTCAGATCAAGTACGGTAAGTACTGCTCGATTACAGAGCACAATGGACACGAACATATTAAATGCCCCAGTTATTGAATTGCCTTTTCATAAAAGTACTCTGGAGCACAATCAGGAGCAGGCAGTGCCTCATCCTTTTAACAGATATGTTTCCTAGCCCTATTAAAAGGGGTCTTCATCTATCCTGTCAAAGGGAGTCTGCTGGGGTTTTTTAGTTTAATTACACTCCCCAATTAAAACTCCTTGCTGCATGTGGATGCGCCTCTCCTTGGGCCTGAGTGGATATGACATTTACAAGGCTCGCCTTTCAAGCAGACAATAGTGTGATTGATGAGGTGCACGTTCAGTGAAGGAGGCGAGTGCCGGTGGAAGTGCTGCTTAGTGCATTTTGATTTATTTATCATCTTCTTCCAAAACAAGGGAGCTGCTGGGAGATGGGTTTAGGCAACCGGGGAGGCCACCTCAATTTTTCCAAGTGTTTGGAAGGAAAAGACCTGGAGTGTGCCACAGGATAAAGGTGGAGAAAACCTATAAGCTTGGGGCCAACTTGCATCATCTAATGCCAGGCTGCATTCTGCAGTTTTTTGACTCAGTTTGGTTTCCAGTAACCTCAAGCTGCAATCTGTGCTTCAGGGGACATTTCTCTGGGGCTGGATAGTATTGGCCAGGCCCCTGTAAACTTAGCTCGGTGGGAGTCAACCCAGCATGTGTCCGGTTGACTGACCTGTTCGTTAACTGACACCTGACGTTTGCACTAGGCATGCCTGTGTGTGCTCCCAGCTGCTTCCTCCAGAAATTCAGCAGCTTCTGTCCAGGGGCTGCAGTCAGTGCTCGATGACTCTTAACTCAGCCTGGGCATTTTGAGCATTTAGAAGTTGCTTCTGGAACTTGGGATTGTGCAAGAGCAAGGGGGGCTCTTCAACAAAGAAATAGGGAGGCACAATGGAGAACGTCTCGAGGTTATAGTGAAAAGGCAAACCCAGCCCCTTGTTCTTAACCAGCTCTTGCTATTTGCCCTCAGCATGTGATAGATGCGACCAGTGTGCTTGTCTCTCATTTCTGGAGAAGAGTGTTTGGCACAGTGTTTTGTCTCTGGAAGGTCGGCACTCTGAATTTAGGAGGCGGGAGATTCTTCTCTGAGCCCCACACAGATGATAAGAACACCTCCCGGCCCTGGCTGGTTTGGCTCAGTGGACAGAGCATTGGCCGGCGGACTGAAGGGTCCGAGGTTCGATTCGGTCAAGGGGACATGCCCGGGTTGCAGGCTCGATCCCCGGCGGACTGAAGGGTCCGAGGTTCGATTCGCTCAAGGGGACATGCCGGGTTGCAGGCTCGATCCCCAGTGGGAGTGTGCAGGAGGCAGCTGATTGATGATTCTCTCTCATCATTGATGTTTCTATCTCTCTCTCTCCCTCTCCCTTCCTCTCTGAAATCAATAAAAATATATATTTAAAAAATAAAACAAAACTGTTTAAAAAAATAAAAGAACATTCCTCCCCCACCCCCATATTCATTATCAGGTGCTACAGTTGCTCCCTAGGGGCTGTTGGGAGCATGTTTGCTAACTGTAACATGTAGAATGTCTGTGTTTGTGATCAGGATTGGCTAGTGGGTTTTCTTACATTTCCTATAAACTTTCCTCATTTTTCCATAGGACTTATTAATAAACAAGAAAGAATTTACTTGATTGAACAGAATATTGATATTTGTTAGAATAGAAAACATTTTTGAGGTATCAACTTTTTTCCCTCCTTGGGAGAAGCATTCTTTTTCCTTATTAAGTTTTCCCTTAATTGTTGACCTGGGCCTATGGACCCATAATAACAAAACCGTTATTTGGGTATAATGGAAAATTTGCATATTTACACATTTTTCTAGATTTGTATTACCGTTTCCTCAAACTCTTTTTTTCTTCATTGTAACTTCAGAAGAGATCCTAATTGAGAAGAGGGTAAAGGCAGGGACTGTTTGCTGCTGGAAAACTCCATGTGAAAGATTTCTCAGCTGGATAAATGATGGGGGAAATTTGTTTCCCTTGCCTCCTGCCAAGCTCCAAATTGTGTTTTCATAATAAATAAATGGAGTGCTTAGATTTTAAGTTATTCTTATAGGCATGGAAAAAGTAAGCCATTCTTTCATTAAAATCAAAATGTGTTTTGCTTACTAGACTCCCGTAGGCTACTTCCAGGACAGGGTAACTGCTAACAGATTAGCCCTTCTATCATAAATGACTGGAAAACAGGCAGCACAAGACTATGAGCCCTGAGAGAAGGGAAACGGATGAGGTGAGACCTCCCATCACTCCAGCTTTCTCCCAGGGTTTCCCAAGGAGAGTGCGGCAGGCTGGGGGAGTCGGGGGCAGAGGTCAGAGTTGGAGGAGGCTGAAGCAACTGAAATTTGCAAAATAAAGTATGGAGGAGGGAGCTACAGTGAAAGCTATAGAAAAGGCCCTTAAATCTTGGTCTGTATACTCAGCTGTGCATCCTAGAGTGGGACCTCCCAGGGCTGGTCAGAGAACAACCACGGGGTGCTATAAAATCGAGTTCTGGCCAACCAGAGCGGAGCATCCGGGCATTTGGTAGTGACTCCAGAAAGGCCACATCGTAGGAGTATGACTAAACTAGCCCTGTATTAACGATTGCTTCAGTCTTTGCCTAATAAAGCTTTAAAAGGGTCTTGAAAGGAGCAAACTGATCCAGAAGTAAATTAACTGTCTTCCAGAACTAAGCCCTATACTCTTTAAAGGATGAAAACAAAATGCAGACACCCCACAATGTAATGTGTATAGTGTCCAGCATTCAATCAAAAATTACTAAACAAAGAAGCAGGAAAATGTGTCCTGTAACCAGGAGAAAAATCAATCAGTAGAAACAGAGCCAGAAATGGCAGAGATGATGGAATTAGCAGATCATTACAGTAAGTCTTCAATTAATGTTGTCAGTAGGTTCTTGGAAACTGCAACTTTAGGCAAAATGATGCATAATGAAACCAGTTTTACCATAGACTAGTTGATGTAAACAAACGTTAAGTTCCTAAAGCGTATTTCTGGTCACAAAAACATCACCAAACTTCTAAAGACCCAAAATACTTCTAGTTTAAACACTGAAGTAAATGTGAACTATATATACTAGTACATTTAAGAAAGATTACTAAAAACAAGATAATTACTTCCCAATCTGTTTATTCCAGTATACTTCTAATGTTAAATACTGAAGTAAATGTGAACTATATATACTAGTACATTTAAGAAAGATTACTAAAAACAAGATAATTACTTCCCAATCTGTTTATTCCAGTTCAGCCTTCCAGGTGGCCAGATCCTATCCCAGCAGCTCAGGGCTCGAGGCAGAAACCAGTGCTGGACAGGATGTCCTTCCATTGCAGGGCACACTCACACGCCCCGTACTCAGACAACCAGGGAACCTAATGTGCTTTCCTTTCAGATGTGGGAGGAAAGCAGTGTACCTGGAGAAAACCCATGCAGACATGGGGAGAACATGCAGACTCCACACAGACAGTGGCCTCAAGCCAGGAATCAATTTTTTTTTCTCATCAACATTAATGAAACAGTGTTGAACAAAATGATGTTATTCAATGACCTGATGTACTTTAAAATAGGTAATATAAATGTGTTCAAACGTTTAAAGGAAAACAAGAACTCAAAGAGAAGAAAAATGGAAACTATTAAAAAAAGAACCAAATGAAAATTCTGGAGTTGAGAAATACAGTGCCTGAATCAAAAAATTCACTGATGGGAGCAGATTAGGAATATTCATTTAAAAGGTCGTTGTATTATCTATTGTGGCATAATAAATTGCTCCAAAACTTGGTGGCTTAAAACAACAACATTTATTATCTCACCGTTTTGTGATCCGGAATCCAGCACAGCTTAGCCGGGTCCTGTGGCTCAGGGTCTCTCACAAGACTGCAGCCAGGGTGTCATTCAGGGACACCGTCATCTCAGGGTGCAGTCAGGCAGGATCTGCTTCCCAGCTCGCTGAGTGGTTGCTGGCAGTTTATTTCCTTGTGAGCTCCCTTAGTTCTTTGTCACTTGGGCCTTTCTGTAGGGAAGCTCATGAGGTGGCACACAGCTGGCTTCCCCAAAGAAGCCAAGAGCAGGAGAGTACTAGCAAGAAGTCACAATTGTTTGTAACCAGTCTCAGCAGTAGCATCACATGCAGCTAAAGTGCTTATGGTATATCCTGATGTCCTCAGGGTTGCAAAACACTCTGTGTCGCCACAAAACAGCTGCACACTGCCTACTACTGTGCTGAGTTCCCGGACTGCTTTTTAATAGTTTTGCTTTGTTCCATTTTTGGTCAACTCGAGTCAGTTTTCACTTCCCATTGTCTTTATTAAGTTATGTCATTCTTCTTCTAATTTTCTGCATTTAATATCATTTAGAAGAAGACCAGATAAACAAGCATGGCTGAAAATTTGTTAAACGTCCTATAGACTCTGAGTTAGAGATAGGGATACTCTTCCATCAAAAAAGAAAGCAGTTTAAGTGCCTTGGCTTCATGCCAGCGGCAGAAGGGAGAATGTAAAGCTCTATCATTTATATGTAACTTTGGGTAAGTATGTAACTTCTTTGAGCCCCGATTCCTCATTTATAAAATGGGAATATTATTTGCCTCATGGAGTTGTTGCTAGAATAAAATCAACAATCCTAGAATTTTATAATAAACTAGAGGCCTGGTGCATGAAAGTTGTGCATGGGAGTGGGGGGGAGGGGGGTCCCTCAGCCCAGCCTGCGCTCTCTCGCAATCCGGGACCCCTCGGGGGACATCCCTCTCGCAATTTGGGAGGCTGCATGCAGCACTGACCATACTTTTCATACAGGTGAAGGCATCTTGCTGATGTATGGGCAGCTACATTTTTTTTGCTTAACAAAGTCATGATATACCATAAGCACTTTTGCTGCATGTGGAAATAGAAAACTTGTCCATGAAAAAGCACTTGTGTAATTGTCGGAGTTACAAAATGAACTAGCCATTTATTTCATGGAACACCATTTCTATTGCGAGAAAAAGTGACAAGTTGTGGTTATTCCAATTTTAGTATTTAGCAGACATTTTCTTGAAAATGAAGGAAGTGATGTCACTTTGATGCCAGTGATGAAATTCAAGCTTTCAGGTGACAATTAGAAGTTTGAGAAACTTGTATACATCACTGTGAGGTTGGCTCCTCATTGCTTACTTTTCCGATGAGGTCAGTGGTGATATTAATGAATGTGATTTTCTCATGTTGTATAGTGAAATGTGCCAACATTTGGAAACCTGCATAACCCAGTGGACCAGTATTTCCCAGGCTGCTGCCTGATGTTACAAAATGATGCAAGCGTAAAAATGCATTCGAAGTGCAAGACGGCGATGAATTTTAATGCAACCGAATACAAGTTTATTAACATGGTTTTTAGATTCCACATTACAAGTAATATTTAAGAAACTAGCATTTATCAAGTTTGGTGTGGCATCAAAGGAATATTTGAAAATAAGAGTTTAAAATAATACCTCCCTTTCCAAACGTATCTCTCTCTCTCTCTCTGAGGCTGGCATTTCTTCATATGCTTCAGCCAAAACAATATATCACAATGCTCAAATGCAGAAGCAGGTAGGATAATCCAGGTGTTTTCTGTTAAACCAAATATTAAAGAGTTTTCAAAAATATAAAGTAATGTCCCTAGCTGGTTTAGCACAGTGGATAGAGTGTCAGCCCGAGGACTGAAGGGTCCTGGGTTCAATTCCGGTCAAGGGTATGTATCTCAGTTGCAGGTTTGATCCTGGCCTTGGTTGGGTGCACGCGGGAGGCAACCAATCGATGTGTCTCTCTCACATGATGTTTCTCTCTGTCTCTCCCCCTCCCTTCCACTCTCTCTAAAATTCAATGGAAAAAAAAATACCCTCGGGTAAAGATTAACAAAACAAACCAAAATATATACAATAATGCCACATTCTCATTAAACTTTGGGGAAATATAAGGGTTTTCCTATTAAAAATACATTTTCATGTTAACTTATAACGGTTTATTATCTTTAATGAACTAATAAATATTTTTAAAACTTCTCAGTTTTAAATCAATAGGGCTTCAGGCAAAGGTGGGCTGCAGGTTCCACTGGGGAGCCCCGGCCCTGACCGGTCAGTGCGCTGCCAGGTTATGTTCGAAGGAGCCTCCCTTCACACGGTCACCCTGCCCATTTGCAGGGCAAACCTGGGAGCATTTCTCTTGCAGGAGAGTATCAGCTGCTGTCCCTCTTTGCTTGCCGTCCCGTCGTGTGGTAATAGCCCCTGTAGAATAGCCACTTCCCTGAATTGACCAGGGAACCCGTTTTTTCAGCAGACCCTCTTGTTTAAGAAGATAAATTACAGCACAAAAGCTCAACCGTCTCCCCTTCTGACATTTGTGCAACTAATTAGTTTCTGCTGTTACATTCCATCTTCTCTTTTCCTTTGGAAAAAAACATAAACATAAATACGTTTTTTACATACTCAGACTCCCATTCAGTTTTCAGAAGCAGGTGCGGTTCCAGTGTCTGCCCTGAGCATGTGACCAGGGCCTCGACGCCACATTTGTTACCCCATTGCGTGGCACTTACTCCTACGGCCCTGTATGTCTGCCCAAAGAAGGCCCAATTAAAAACAGAATCTTTAAAATAATGATTTTATCTTCAAATGTCAGTTCCAACCCAGTTGTAAGGATGATCGCCACCACGCACTGAGTCCCTTCTGTGTCCACGCGCCATGTGCGATGCCTGACCACGCTGCCGCCGCCTCCACTGCCCACCAGCCTGGCTCCGGGGGCCAGCTCCGAGGGGACCAGCCAAGTGGGGTTTCCTTCATGACTGACTCCAGGGCGCATGCTTCCCCCCAAGCAGCCCAGGCTTTCCTCATGCCTCAATTTCCAAACAAAGTTAACAATCCAGGCAAAATAATTGGAACTAATTGGAATATTAGATCTTAGCATTTTCTTTTTTTATATACTTTTATTGATTTCAGAGAGGAAGGAAGAGAGAGAGAAACATCAATGATGAGAGAGAATCATTGATCGGCTGCAGCTTGCACGCCCCACCCTGGGGATCGAGCCCTCAACCCAGGCATGTGCCCTTGATCAGAATTGAACCCAGGAGCATTAAGGCCACAGGCTGACACTCTATCCACGGAGCCAAACCGGCTAGGGCTTAGCATTTGCTTTTTTCTTTTCTTTTTTTTTTTTAAATATATTTTATTGATTTTCACAGAGAGGAAGGGAGAGAGATAGAGAGTTAGAAACATCGATGAGAAAGGAACATTGATCAGCTGCCTCCTGCACACCTCGTACTGGGGATGTGCCCGCAACCAAGGTACATGCCCTTGGCCGGAATCGAACCTGGGACCTTTCAGTCCGCAGGCTGACGCTCTATCCACGAAGCCAAACCGGTTAGGGCTAGCATTTTCTTTTAAGTCATACTGATATTTAATTTTTTTTCTTAGCTGACATATTTACAGACAGTTGGCCCCTGTGGCTCGCCCCTCCCTATGAAAACTGCTAGTGCTCTTTGAATTTCCAAGGGTAACCTGCCCACCTCTGATTCCCTCTGACACCCAGGGCCGGTGCCCTGCGGGCTGCAGTTGAGGGGTCATTTGACCCCTCTTCCTCCCTTACCTGAGGGGAGCCTTGAGGTGCCTCAGGCCGATAGGTGTTTGATAAGACTTTCCTTGTTCTGTGTTCTTACTCTGTTGATTGGGTGTCGAAATGCCAGTGATTCCTTCTTCCCAGACACCTCTGATGGGAATTTACCATGTAGCATAAATTACTCATGTTTATTGATATATTCGTTTCCAGCAAGAGATCAATTAACTTGTTATAATTTAATATATAGGTTTTAGATTGGGTGACACTATGCAAGTGTAAATTCTGCTTATTAACTGATATCCTATATAATAAAAGGCTAATATGCAAATCAACTAAACGGTGGGACAACGGTCGCTATGACACGCACTGACCACCAGGGGACAGATGCTCAACACAGGAGCTGCCCCCTGGTGGTCAGTGCACTCCCACAGGGGGTGCACTGCTCAGCCAGAAGCCGGGCTGACGGCTGGCGAGTGCAGCAGCGGTGGTGGGAGCCTCTCCCACCTCTATGGCAGCGCTAAGGACCCCTCGGGGGATGTCCGCCTGCCGGCTTAGGCCCACTCCCCATGGGGA
>NW_005370657.1:3173311-3183965 GCF_000412655.1 Myotis brandtii
TGATGAATGTCGTGCACCGGGCCTCTAGTTCTATTATAAAAGTCTCCCCAAGTCCTGCCAACGTTCCCTTCTCATAGCTCTCAAGTCAGTCCCTTTCTCAGCATCCTTTCTGACCCCGTTCAGCTCAAAACCGAATCCACACCTACCTGGTGGCCGAGGCACTGTTCCCCCTGTCTCCAGGTCCTGGGGAGCGAGGGTGAACATCCAGAAGCACAATTTGACCATTTACTTCATTGCCCATCTTACAACCAACCCACTAGTGCTTTCCTCGGCTGGTGAATCTGGCATCCCCAGCCCTTGGTACCTGCCCTGAGTCACCTGGCTGTCTGCTATACACGATCCTGTCTGCTGCCTCCTGCCCCTGTACATTCATCCCCACTCCTCCCTTACCCTTTTCCACCCCCACCTTTACCCAGCTGACCCCCACCAGGCCAGCTGCCTCCACCCAGTGTCTCCACAGCAGACCCTTGTACTAGCTCGTGTCCCTGGCAGGGCCTGAACCCAGTAAAACTGCCCTTCTGGCCCCAAGCAAAACCGAGATCCCTGGAGTGAGTCGACTGGTGTGTGACAAACATGGCTGTGATGTGAGCCTGAGCTTGTGCACTGGGGCTCTCCCTCGAAATGCCCCCCACGGGGCAAGGGGCAGCCTCTGCTTGGGGTCCCACCACACCTTCACCCAGTCACTAAGCGGTGGCTCTGTGATAGCCACCATGGGGCTGCTTCATTGAAATTCAAACACAAGCACCCCAGGTGACGTCTCCGTTCTCGCAGCCACTGTGAATGCTTTCACTGGGAAGGCAGATAAGTCAGAGGCTTCGGAGAACTGGTGGGGGTGGGACGCATCATTCCTGTCCACCTCACTTTCCCTAGGGGCTCGGGAGTGAGCACTGGGGACAGGCCAGGGACACACAGCAAAAACAGGAGGTGGTATGTTGGTGCTCTCCGGGCCTCTGTGGGCAGCCTTTCAGGAGGCCTGATTTACGATGATTTCTTTTGTTTTTTCATGTGACTGTCAGGCAGGCGAACCTCGGGCCTCCCCTCTGAGCTCACATGGAGACGGTGTCAGGGCTTCCTTCCATCAGCGCCTCCCAGGCCCGTGCAGACTGCACACCACATGTGCCATGTGTAGATCTAGCTCTGACCAGAGTCGGGGTGGGTTTGTCTCGGTGTCTCAGTCATTCAGGTGAAACCTGCTCTGGCAGCTTGAGGTTTGGCTTTGTCAGTGACGAGTGGGAGCAGGTGGTGTAGACAGTCCGTGAGATCGCTTATCAGAGTGGTCAGTGAACCCCGACGCTCCGGGTCTGCCGGCCTCCCTGAGACCTGCTGGTCTTTGTAGCCCCAGGCCCTGGAGTCTGTGCCTGCCATGGCCAGGTGTCAGCAGCAAGGCCTCCTAGAGGGGTGTCTGTTTGTCCTTCACAGCCTGTGCCCTTCATAGACGGTTCTGCTTGCTCACAGCATGGCCAGCAGAGGTGGCCGCACTGTTCTGCCTCGGCGATATGACCAAGACTCTTGTCCCAGGTGGGCCTGTGAAGATCCAGGAGCGCCCACGCGTGCGTGCAGCTACATCCATAGGAGGTCCACTTTCTGACCAGAAACAAGGAACTTAGTGTGAACAGAATGATTAGCTTCCGGCTAAGAATTCTGACAATTTAGTGCCACCATTTAGAATCAGGCTAAATTTGTCAAGTGACTGAAAGTGAGGTTTTTCAGAAATTATTAGCTAATTTTTTCCATAGAGAATTTATCGTCGCAATTAGTATATCATGATGTTTCCAGCAGCTCAACTTTTCTGGCCACATATGTGCAACATATATCAGTTTATTTTTGGAGATCTGAAGAATTACCTACTGTAAATAAAGTCCCCAAGAAAATTTCTCCGGGAAAGAGGTGAACTTACGGTAATATGGGTGATATATTATTAATTAATAACTGTGACCAGCGCTGTTTCAATTAAAAGGACAACGGATGAGAAGGCCTAATAGAAGGAGATGCTGAATTCGAGTCCCATCAGCAGGGAGTCTGCAGCAGACTGGGCAAGGCTGCTTCTGAGGCCTCGATGTCAGATGTTTCAAACTAGCCTAAGGGGAAAAGGGACTTTCTCCTTAAGGGAGGCCACAGGGGTCTCCCAGAACCCCAGGACAGCGTGTGCTGATGGGGCAGGGACAGCTTCCCATTGGACTGAGGCGGGCTGGCATCTATGTCTCAGTTTAGAGGAGGTAATTTGATTGGCACGTGTGCCCCAAAGTACAGGCACGGGGAGTGCAGACAGGGCTGCGGGCGACAGTACGTACGGTGTGGGAGTCACGTGGGAAGTGTGCCTAGAAGAGTGGCTATGGAACCTTGCTCAAGGAGGTACCAGTTGAGCCAGGTCCCCCAGGATGGCAGGCTTTCTCCACATGGGTCACCGAGAGACCCCAGGCCTGGGCAGGTGGGGTGTGCGGTGGGCTGGCCTGTGGCATGTGAGGGCAGTGGCATGAGAGGAGGCTAAACCAGGAGGCAGTCTCAGAAATGGCATGGTTATTTTGCAGGTGATGGGGAAGGGGTGTGAGAACTTGGATCTGGGGCAGTTCAGAGGTTCAGACCCCTGAGGTCGGTCTGCTTTGGCCGTGTCTAGAGCAGCCCTCCCCCTGCCTGCCCCCCGGGCCACACATCCTTCCAGGGAGAAATGGCTGGGGCCATGGGAGCTGCTTCCTTGCAGGGTCACAAGCCCACGGCTCCCCTCCCAGCAGGAGCCAGGGCCGTGGAGAAGGCTCATAATGGCATTACTATCAGCCTTTCTCCTTCCTGTTGCTCATTTATTTTACTTCAAGCACAGTTATTTTTAGAGTAATAATTTGGAGGTAATTGGCCTTCTACCTCAAAAATGCCACCTTTTCCATGAAATTATTGTGTGGAAGAGGTTGTCACGCCTTCCTAATGTGATGTTGCCCTGAACACCCTCCAGAGTGAAAGGATCTCACGAGCCGTTTGACTTGATATTTTTATTTTTTACTGTCCGTTTCTCCCCGGCCTGTAATGAGAAAAATGAACCACTGTCAAGAGTAGTTGCCACACGGCCTCCACTCGCTCTCACTTGATCTGGAATGATGGGAAATCAGTGGGTCTCCCCTGTAGGTAACCCCTCAACACTTTTTTCTCTCTCCAGGTCACGCAATATTTAAACTCACGTATCTAAGCAATCATGACTATAAACACCTCTACTTCGAATCTGACGCTGCTACCGTCAATGAAATCATGCTCAAGGTGAGTGTCCCCGCCCACAGCACTAGCTGTGCTGGGTTGGCTTCTGCTGGGTGGTTCTCAGGCCTGGCAGCATGTCCTTCACCCCTCAGTCCACGCACGCACCGCAGTTCAGCTGTCCTGTACCCACTCAGCCAAAGCAGGACGCCCCTCGGCTTCCTCCTAGCCCCCCAGAAATCCTGATTCTTCATGTACTTATTTATCCTTCTTAGACACCATTTCTTTCCTTCCATCCATTGCCAGAAGCCCCTTGAGGCTCCTGGAGCAGACTCTGAGGAAACAGTTATTATTTGAAGACACCTTACTGTACCCAAGGTAATTCTAGCAACCCGTTCAAAACACACCTAACTCGATGCTAGAATTGGATGTCACCACCGCTCAACACTGCTCGCTGAGCACCTTGGCGAGCCAGGCCAGTGCTTGAGGTGCTGCGGGGTCGACGCAGCCCTGCCCTCAGAGCTCTTCCTCTGTCGAGGACACGGACATTACACATTGAAACTATCAGCAGCCTGTGAGGAGCAGAGGGGCGGGGCCCGCACAGCGTGGCTGGGAGGCTGCACCAGGCCTGTGTGGAGCAGAGGAAGGGGGGAGGGGCAGGCCACACAGAACCTCCCAAAGCCTGTCGGGCTGGGAAAGGCTGCCCCAGGGTCTTGTTGGTTCAGGAGCCGGGGGAGGGCCTGAGGTGAGTGTTTCTAAGAGGCTCCCAGGTGCTGCAGGCCGCTGCCCTGGGCGCTACTCCAGTAGCCCTGGACTAGTGGTTCTCAGACTTCCAAACAGAATCCTTTCCTCAAACGGATTCATGTGTAGTTGACCAGATAGAGGAAAAAGAGTTGCTTTGACAGAGCAGGTCTTAAAGCCAGAGGGGCTCCAAGTTGTAAGATGTATTGCTTCTGGGCGCCTCAGTTTCCCTGCCTGTTAAGTGGGGTCGTGGCAGCTGCACTGCCCCACACCACACAGGCCTGTGAGAACACAAATCCAATGAGATGCGATAAACCCAGTGAGATGGCTACTCAATCTCTTCCTGAGAGTGGAATCATCAAGTAATAATAATCAAAAGCAGCAAAGATCCACCAGGGCCCGCGCTGACACACCGTTCCATGGAATCGTCACAACTCCGTGGGCAGCGATGCCTGAGGTTCCCACACTCAAGGTGAAAGGGGCTCAGGAAGAAAGGCACTTACCCAGGGCCATGGCTGGCAAAGCCAGAACTGGACCCCACGTTACAGACCTTGTGCTCCTAAACCCCCAGAGTGTGTAGACTTAGGGAGCTGAGTGGGGGATTTCAACGAAATGGAATTGTTTTACAGAAAGATGCTGAGGCAAAGTCCTCGTGGCCGCAAGGTTTCCACAAGTGGTAGATGAGGATTAAAAAGATGCTGCTCTTGGGGAGATGGGGAGCGGGGGACAGTCAGGAGCAGAGACAGAGTCAGACTGTCAGTTGGGGGGAAGGCCAGCAGGTTCATGGACCACCTGGATCACAGCTCCCCCCTCACCCCACCCGGGCCCAGGCCGCGGGGACAGCGCCTGCCGGATGCTTAGAACCAGCGAGCTAAGAGTTACTTGCCATATCGTCACCAGACGGCACAGGGAACTTGTGCAGAGTACTCAGGGCCTAGGTAACGAAATATTCCATTACCCTGTCAGGGCTGGGCTTTTTTTATAGCCAGCATTAAAATATTCAAGACTTGAGAAGGATTCTAGTAAAATTATAATCCTGTGTTTGACATCAAATAATTTTCACAACAGCAGATTGATGACAGAAACACAGGTTTATGACTTCAGTATGAGACCGTGGAAGAGCAAGTGCAGAGAAATCATCTCACAGGACCAAATGCTCCCCGAAGCAGATGCTTTCCTGCAGAATCCCCGAGGCCCGTCGCCGCCCCTAAAATGTCTGCTTTCATATCAATTGTTTGCAGAAATACTGCCTCCTGCACGAGACTCGGGGAGAGTCACGCGTGCTCAGGCCTGATCAGTTCGAGAGCTAAGGGCCACGGTCCTGGCGAAAGATTACATTTCACTCCTCCCGTCTCTGACTTTTATAGCCGTTTGAATACTTAGCCTTATGGCCGTCCCCCCGGGGTCTGCGTGAGCTTCGCGTCAGCACCCACCCACTGCGGCCCCGGCCCTGTCCAGTCATTTGGCAGAAATGTTTCCATCAGAGGCTCTTCAGGGCTCAGTCTTAGGCACGAGTAATCCCTGTGGTGGTTCTAGAATCCAGGTGTTTTGCATAAAATGAGCGCTTTCGACTGAAACTGAAGGAGGAAACAAGGGCCAGAGGCTGATGTCAAAGAAACTATGATGAACAGGCAGCTCTCCATCCAGTTATTTTTTCTTACTGTGTTTTTCCCTGTGCAGAAACATTAATATCTCCCATTTACTGAGCAGCAACTGCATACGCACGCTCTCGTTCAGCCTTCACAACTGTTCTGCAGTGTGGACGCTATTTATCCCCATTTTATAGATGAGGAGGTAGAGGCCCAGGGCCACAGAGCGCAGAAGGGTGGAGCGTCGGCTGGATGCAGGCTGAGGCGCTCCTGAGCCCACCTTCCCGGCCGGGGATATTAATTGCGCTAAGCCGCGTGTGGTCCCTGGTTCTGCAGGCTCCCAGATGAATCTCAGAGGAATCATTGGTCTCTTCAAATCGGGTTCTTCTCATGATCGAGTGATGGAGGCTGTGGCTTTATTGGCCATGAAAACTCCCTATATTTTTATGCCTCGAGCTGTAAAATGCATTGAAAGTGAAACACTCTATAGTGCATAAAATTGTGCAAGTTTTAAGCCACAGCATATTAACCAGCTAATGGCAGACCAAAGGGCGTTTTTATCTTCTGATTATTACATTAATCTTCCATTAAAATTATCTACATGATTATCACAAAGCACTGAAAATAACAAATTTAGGAAATAGTTGGCTACTTAAGGATCATCTTGAAATGCTTTTGTCAAGTTGTATGTGCCAAAGACACACTGAAAACACTAGGTTGGCTGAGTGTGCAAACGATAGAATGCAAAGATTGCTCTCATTAAGAATGATAAAACCTTATTTCCACACACTGTCTGGAGTGTCCCGATCGTCAGCGGGGCCTGCGGCCTCATGATTTATTGCTCTCAGCTGGTAACTTGGCGAGGCAGTGGGCCAAGCGTGTCAGGCCTTCTGTACGCACACACCAGCCTTTAATGCCTGCTGCTGGCGACTATCAGAGCAGAAAGTTTGGAGGGAACAGTGTCGGAGCCTCGGCCCCCTGTGAGGTGTGCCGTCCCTCGCCGCCTCCCCGCTCTGGGTGGAGGACACGGGGCCCTCAGTGGAGAATCAACAGGTGGTGGCTGGTTTCTGTACCAAAAAGTACTCAGGTTTCTGGTCATAACTTTATATATTTGAGAGTGAAGAGAAATGGTGTTTGCTCACAAAGAGCTCCAGCCGGAGGAGCTGGGGCGGTGGGAGGAGTGGTGTCAGGGCGTGAGGGGGAGGGGGTGCCTCTGAAGAGGTGGGGCCTGGAGAACCGGAAGGTCTGTCAGTCGAGGGCCTGGCACTCACCCCACCCCAGATCCTGGCCCAGACGCTGGCTTCGTGACCTTGAGGCAGTGTCATTACTGCTCCGCGCCTCGGCTTTCCCATCTGCGCTTTGGGGGTGATGATGGCCTCCCACTCACGAGGCTTTTTAATCCTTGAAAAGCACCCAGACCTGCTGCTGCCCAGTCGGGCTGGTCCTCGCCGCTGGGCGCAAGTCTGCTCACGGCACCACTGCCCTTCCCAGGCTCCTCCCCACCTCACCTCGACCGCACTGAGCCTCTGCAGTTCCAGGGCACCCCTCCCTGTGTCCTCTGCTGTGCCTAATGCCCGTGGTTCTCCCCTGGCCTTGTTAGCCCCACACTCCTCGTTCTCTCTCCAACCCCAGCTCCCCCGTTCCCCCTGCAGGCCTTCCTGCCGCACCTCCCAGCAGTCACCCCTTCCTGTGTGCTCCCCTCTGTCAGTTGTCACTCTGTCAGGCTAGTGGACACAGACCTTGAACCAGGCATGGGGCCAGGCTCAGGCCTGGCAGATGCTGGCGACCGTGACTGCATGTGTGTCAGCCCGTGGGGAGATAAAAGGGTCCCGAGAGCAGCAGCGTGCAGAAGGCCGAGCTCCTTGTCCGAGTTGTAACCGGGAAGGCGGCCACTGTGCACTTCACCGTGGCGTTCTCAGCCCCGCTCCAGCTTGGCCCTGCCCTCTGCGTGGTCCTGGTCAGCGCCACCCTCCTCCCTGGGCCTCACTTCCCTGTTCTCAGATGAGCCCTTGCTCTGGGGGCTTGTGAGTGTGAAATGAAGCACCATCGTTGGGAGCTCTGCACCTGCCCAAAGCGGGTGGGGGGGGGGGGGGGGGGGGGGCAGGGGTAGGAGCTGAATGGAGAGCCTTGATTTGGTTTGGTTTTTATTCCTACAACGTCCTCATCCTTCAGACAAGGCAAGTGGGGCTCTGGGAAGTTAAGTGCAAGCCCAGGGCTGCACAGCAGGCAAGCAGCCGAGCCAGGAACCAGTGCACAGCCTTCTGGGAGGCAGCACGTGTGAGCACGCAGGCTGTGGTCGGAAAAGCCTCCGCTGACTGGCGGGCAGGCCGGGCCAGCACTGTCCTCTCCAAGCCTGTGTCTCCCAGCCTGCCGGGCTGCTGCGACCCTGGACCCCAAGCACAGGAGGCCCCTGAGGGCACCCGCCAGATGGCCTTTGTCGCCCTGGGCGAGCGGGTGGCTGCTGCGCGTGACGGGCTGTGTCCTCTTGCTTCCAGGTCAACTACATCCTGGAGTCACGAGCAAGCACTGCCCGGGCTGACTATTTTGCTCAAAAACAAAGAAAACTGAACAGACGCACAAGCTTCAGCTTCCAGAAGGAGAAGAAATCGGGGCAGCAGTGACAATGGCCTCCAGCCTCAATCTGCTCCGGAGCTCAGAGCTGCGCCAGGGCCAGCTGGCCAGCGCCCACCTGTCCTGCAGTCCTCAGGGCAGGGCTGGGGGGCTCCTGGGGCAGGGCTGGCACCTTAGGACAGGTCTGGGGATATTTCCACGGGCCGCCCGAGTAGCAGCGGCTTTAAGTAGCAGTGCCCAGGCCGGCGACCGAGAGGAGCCACCGCTGCCCAGCCCCCCTCACTGCCCGCCCGCCCGCCGAGATGTACATAGCCATGCCCACACATTTCCTTACAACTTGATCAAATTTCTTGAAGAACAAAAATGTACATTTCTTTTTCCTTTTAATAAACAGGTGTCCTCTTTCTTACGGTTGGTATGACGGACCATTCTTTGGGGCAGAGGATTGATTATGTTATTTGCTTTAAAATCTGTTCCCATATTGAACAGGCAGATTGGAAAAGCCGTGGCTCGATTTCTCAGAAGAAATGTTTAGGGCTTAGTCAATAGTTTTAACTCTGCCATTTGTTTAAATGAGCGCAATGCTCTGAGGATAGTCTCTCACTAAGGTCAGGAAGGGGACCTAGGGGTGTGTGTCCGAGGCGGCGCCATTTCCCCTCAGCAGCCTCTCGCCCAGCTCGGCCCAGCACCTCCGACCTCAGGGGGAGCCAGGGGAGGGGGAGCTGGTCTGCAGGCTATGCTCGGCTCCCGCCAGGAGTGGTCTCCATCCTTAAGTAGCAAGTGTCCATTTCAACTAGCGATAGGCCTGCCTGTGGGTTTTCCTGGCGCTTCTCTGCCTGGGAGGCCTCGGTCCCTTCCTCCCTGTCCTCACCGAGCCAGGCTGGGAGCTGCTGCTCTCCACCACATCGGGGAGCAGTGAGCAGACGTGGGGCCCAGGGAAGCCTGCTCCAGGGCAGGAGGCACGGCCACCTGGCCACACCGATGCCTCTGCGGTCTTCACCACCTCCAGGTCCTCCCAGGCGACGTCCTCCCGCACCGACCCCAGGCTCAGGGACCAGGTGTTGCATTGAGGACCTGCCTTTCAAACACTTTTTTAAATTGTCCAGCAAGAGATGTGACCAAAACAGCATCTCAAAGTCAAGTGTATTTCTTTGCACAGGGGTCATTTTAATGAATTCCTCTTTCCTTCTGAGCTTTGTTCAGCCAACAGAAGCAGCCTTTTCTAATGTCTTCCACCCCCCAGAAACAAAAACAAATACTATTTGTAGCTTGCTATCTGTATTTGAATTTTCAGCAATTTTATATTTAGATATCTTTGGAAAATGTAAATGACTAATTTGGTCATTAAATCCTGTGACATATTCAATATTAAAATAAAAGTCGTATACGTGTCGTCTTTGCGTCTTGCTTCAAATCCTTCAAGTCCAAGTACCTCATCCTGAGACAGTGACCACGGTGACCACCTGGTGCCAGGTGGTGTGGAACCGAGCATCTGGGAAACCACCGGGGCCGCCTTCACACTGAGCAAGACAGGACGGCCCTCTGCACTCACGGGACGTTGAAATCATCGCCTCCTTCCGTTACCAAATCAACACCCTCCTCGTCTGGTGAGTTACAGCACACACGCAGTTCACGTGAAACATGTCCACGGGAGGGACCATTTAAGGGGAACCCTAACCACCACCCAAGTCGACCGAACATCAGGACTGTTTACGTCCCGCTCCCTGGGGGCATCCGAGGGTGGGGAGGGGCCGAGTGTGCGGGCTCCGTGGCTGCACACCGTCCCAGCTGCTCTGCTTACCAGCCTCGTGACCTGTAGGTAAGTGGCTAACTTCCCTGCACCTCAGGGTCCAGGTCTGTAAAATGGGATGGAAATGCCCACTTCTCCCAGCTGGAATCAAACCCGGTGAGACGGTGCGTGCTCCGTGCCTGGGCAGCAGGACGTGACATCTGCCACCTCACTTAGTCCGGTTGCCTGGATGCCACGTGCTCCCCAGTGGTTCCTTCTCCGTGGGAGACCCAGCTGTGCCGAGCTGTCCCCTCGAATTTCAGAGCCGAAGAGGCTGCCCTTGGCAGCTGCCAAGATCAGCTTCCTCCGTGCCCAGGGAGGAGGGCACACAGGAGCCAGGCCACGGCCCTCTGCCTCGGGGACAAACAGCTTAACTGGAGGGCTTGGCACCATAGGGCTATACCCAACCCAAGTCCCACCCTCGGGGACGCTACCCCGCCCTTTCTCACCAACTGATGTGAAACAAACCGCTCATCGAGTGCCCTCTTACAAGGCAGGCCCTGGGGTCGGGCAGATGGTGCTCAGAGTCCAGCTCTGTCCCCTGGTTGGTGTGTCCTTGGAGGAGCTACTTTCCTTCTTTGAGCCTCAGTTTCCTCTTCTGTAAAATGGGGACAATAATACCTCGAAGGGGCGTGGTGAGGATTGTATGAGTTTGCTAGTCAGGGTGGCCCAGGCTCTGCTGCAGCAACAAACAGCCCCAAGGCCTCAGTGGCTTAACATTGCTCTTCACAGTCAGCCATGGATCCCGCCATCCTCAGGCTTCCATAAAGGTTGGGGTGCAGACAGG
>NW_005370657.1:3184057-3196740 GCF_000412655.1 Myotis brandtii
AAAAAGGGTGGGGGGGAGGCGGGGGGGGGGGGGGGGGGCTGGAGAAAGAGCAGCAAAAATGACATACTGTGGTTCAAAAGTGACACATGTCACTTCCCACTTCCACTCATGGTTCATTGGCCAGAATTAGTCACATGGTGACCCCTGCTTCAAGGGGGGGACAGTGGTAACTTGCTAGTCCTGCATCAGTGCTGGCCCCTGCCTCTCAAGTGCGGCTAGTTACTGTTTGACTAACCATTTTCTCCGTCCATCCTCTTGTCCACCTAAACCCCATTTTACAGATGAGCCAACTGAGGCAAAGAGGAGCAGAGCCCCTCGCCTGAAGCCCTGCAGCTGGGAAGTGGCAAAGTCAGCTCTCCCACCTCCCACACAGCTGTCCCCGGTGGCCCTAACGCCCTAGATCCTGAAGGCCCCACCGAGGCACCGCTGGGAGGACCCTGTACGTGGGAAGCAGCCACGGAGAGGGAAGGGTTAAGCCTGCCTCGTTGTGTACCCACCACACACCTCCGCTTAAATGCGCAGCCCCATTGGGTGGTGTTTGCTGTGAAAGCCCTGAGAGTGATTTGTGAAGTCTCGGAGCCCCGTAATCTCGTCAGTGTAATGGGATTATATTTCAAATCACCGCGGCCTGTTCATTACCCATTTAAACTCCTGTGACAGAGGAAAACTTACATAAAACGCACGGCAGCCCTCACCGACTTCCCACTCTCCTCCCTGATTAGACAAACAGATGCTGAGGTCTGGAATGAAAAAATAATGTGCCCATTTATTCATTTTTCTGACAAGTCACAATAGATTTTTAACTGCCAATGAGTGACCTCCCAGAGGTGCCTGCCAGGCGAACGGTCATTTCCGCCACCGTGGCCCCCCTGCCCTGGCGGGGCTCCTCCTGGGACCAGAGCTGCTGCCGTCTGAGCCACTCTCCTCACTTCACACCCCAGGCTGCCTGCGGGGCTCTTTGCTGTCCGAGTGCAGAGGGGCTGGGGGCCTCCTCGCGGCCACGGGGACACAGCCATGGCCTGAAGTCACCCAGCCCTGCCCTTGTCTAGCCGGATGACTGAGTACACCTTTAATCTCCAGGAGCCTCAGTTGTCCCATCTGTGAAGTGGGGCTGGTGGGAGAGCTCACCTCCATGGTGAGGATTCAGGGGCACAGCTGGGGCTGGCGCTGTGCTTAGCTCCCACTCCGGGGTCCCTGGACGTCTGGGACAGGGAAGAAACAGGCCACCAAGCACCAGGCCCGTCCGCCACCCTGACCTCTGGCCATTGGGCTTTGCGGATGGGCTGGGTCACGGTCACAGAGCTGGCAGGTGGAGGAGTCGCTCTGGCTCCCTGCTCTGGTGCTGCCTGGAGCAGAGGTAAGCTGGAGGAGCGGCAGCTGGCTTAGGGCCCCTGGGTTCCGGCCTGAGGGTCCCCCCTCCTAGTTCTTTTGCTCCTGAAGACCCCTGAGCTGGGCCAGACAGCCCCATCTATGGCAGGGAGCAGAAAGGGCCAAGCCTCCCTTCATCGGTCGGGGATCTATGAGCTCAGTCTGGTCACATGTGCCCACCCTCCACCCTCCTGTAGCAGATCCCTGGCCCTGGAGACAGGCAGGGAAGGCACCGGGGTAAGGATAAAGGATCCCCATGAGGCCTGGGGTTCCGCCCTGGAGCCAGCACACACCTCACTGTGGCAGACACAGCCAGTCCCACCTTCCAGCACACTCTTCACGCCCTCCCGTGTCCCTTCCAGGAAAGGCTCAGCCACAGACTTCCGAGGGGCAAACCCACCACTGGGGGCTGGGGGGCAGGTATGTTATATTTGGGTGCCCAGCCCCTGCCCAGGGCCTGGCATGGGGGTGGTGGCAGAGAGCGCTTGCTCTACCTAAAGTCAGCCCTTCACCCCACAAGGGTCTGGCACACTCTCTGGGAGGGTCTGTTCTAGGTGCTCGGGCTGCGGTGAGCGGGAACCCAGGGAATGGTGTCCTCCAGGCCCCTCACCTGGCCGGGAAGGCCGGCTGGGACGGAGGGCCTGGGAGAGATGAGGGCCAGAGCTCCAGGGCGAGTGGGGGCAGGCCAGGGCTGGGACCCAGGGGCGCTGGGAGGGCAGCCAGGTGGTGAAGCGTCAAAGAGTCTCAAGACTGAGCTGAGAATCTGTAGAAGGAATGAAAATCTGCCCCCCTGCTGTGTGACCTTGGACCCACGACTCAACCTCTCTGAGCCATTTCTCATCTGCTCAACTGGGACAAAACCCCACCTCCCTCACTGAGTTGCAGGAGGAGTAAATAAGATGAAGTCATGGGCCCGCGCACAGTAGGGGATCAGTAACAGGTAGCCATGGAGACAAGGATGCCCAGTCACATCCTCCCTGGGAACACACAGGCCGAGGCCTCTCCCTGCTGGCAGGACCTCAGGGCTCAGGGGGCCGCCCTAGCCCCCCCAGGGGAGCCCAGGATCCAGCTGGGGGCCTGCGCCCTCCCTCCAGGGCCCCACCATCAGCTTTCTCTCACAGGTGCACGCCTGCCACAGCCCCGTAGCCCCAGGCAGGGTTCAGAACATCTTTATGCATTAACTCTGTGAATACATAAGAAATACTGTGAAGCTAATTCTTTCTAAAATGATAAAATTTGTCTATATTATAGCATTCCAGCCCCCAGCTTCCTGAAAGCTAAAAATATTTTAATGTCATATTTCCATGTAAATTTTACTTTAGAATTTAATACCCTTTTAACATACATTAAATTTCTAGCGTTCTTCCAGCCCTTGACTCTTTTAAGGGCTTAGCTGATAGGCGTTGAAGAAAAGCGCTGGGGGAGGCTGTAAATTAGTAGAGAAAGTTCTAGAATCAAGGTTGCCCCCAAACCTTCGTGCCCACCTCATCTTGGGAGTTGCTCCTCTGGACTAGGGAATGTCTGGGCCAAACCCTGGAATCCTGGGGAGGTGTCGGAAGTCTCCGTTTCCTGCTGTGGCTGGTGGCTTTTTGGGGGTACCAGGGAATCAGCACAGCAGCGGCCCAGATCCGGGGAGCCGGGGCGGCCTGGGGGCCCAGAGCCTGGGCACTGCGGCCAGGTCAGCGTTCACGAGCAGGCGATCAGCTCCACAGAGGAGGGGTGATGACGAGTGGGTGCAGAGCGTGTCGCTGCGACTGATCTGCACGCAGCTCCAGTTCCCAGCGTGAGACCTCAGGCACCCAGTGCTGCAAGGACTTTGCAAACTCAAAGGTGCCTTCGCAAAGCCCCACGACTGGCCCATGGGCTGCCGCCTCCCCTTAGTCCTCGCCCTGGGGCTCCGCCAAGAGCAGCCCGGGGAAAGCCCTGCAGATGGCGAGGAGGGGTTCACCGCAGCCTTTGGGGGGACGTGGGGTGGGGTTTTATGCCCCCTGGGCTCACAAGGCTGAGCTCTGGGGCCTGCAGGGCACTCAGGCCACCAGCCTTGAACTCTGGGCTCTGGGCGCCACCGACCTGGGCCCACACACCTGCCATGAGTCACCATGCCAGGGTCCTTGAGTGAACCCCCAATTTCTCCGAGGGCCCATCTGTGAAATGGGGGCAGAAATAATCAAGCCTATCTCGTGGGGCTGCCGGGAGGACCGGCGAGTAGTGCAGGGGAGGGACCACGCATAGGAGTTGTGAACACGAGATGCGTAGCAAAGAGCTCGCTCGCTCAGCTGTCTGTCCAAGCCATCATTAACCAGACAAGAAGTGTACAATGTGGAGGCAGGAAATTCAGTGAGATGGACAGCTCTGCCTTCTCATCACTTTGGGGGATGATATGATGGACAGAGAAGAGCCACAGTTCGGGATCTGACCGGCGTCTGTGACTGAAGCAGCAGGCTTTTAACTTAGGTTTACAAAGCGCTTGTCTCCACCCTGGCGAGAGGAAGGCACGGGAGGGAGGGGCTGCCGCTGGTGAGGGATGCTGGGGGAGCCCGGGAACCAGGCAGGGCCCCCCTCTCGCCTGCCCAGAAGAAGCCCACGGAATCCCGCCCAGGGGGCCGCCGAGATGAGAACAGTTTCCCGATGGGGAGCGTTCCCTGCCTCTGGAGGCACGTAAGTGCTCAGCAGTCACTCAACCAGTGTCCACTAAGGCCAACCCTGTGCCATGCCCGCCCGGGCCCCGAGCGCAGAAATTACCCGACGAAGAGCCTCTGTTGGGAACTCATGGCCCATGGGGCCAAGACCCATTCTCTAGGGCTCAGGTGACCAGATGTCTGAGACAGGAGCTGCTGTGCCTGGGGACACATCCTTCCCCCACAGGCCTGTGTGCAGCTGGGGGCGGAGAATCTCCTGGGTAAAGGCTCGGCCTGGCTCTGATGGATCCTATTAGAGGATGACAAGCTGGTGGGTACCTGGGGAGCACAGATTCCGAGGCAAGGAACCCAAGAGGAATTCTCCAAGCGGGAGGAAGGAGGGTGCCAGCCAAGTGCAACCCCATCCAAGGGAGATGTGTGAGCAGGAGATGGCTCCTCGGCCTCCCTCTGGGCTCGGGAGCCTCGCTGCAGGGCCTGTGGCTATGGTTCCACCGGGGCTGAGAGCTCAGCTACGCAAAGATCCTGCCGAACGGTTGTCTCCGTCATTACCCAGCAATCCTCCCCTGACGGCGGAAAGAGGCTCCTGGTGGCGACCCCGGATGGTTGGTTTTTCCTACCCATGTTGGGAACGGAGGGAGTTGGGGGGAGGGACTAACCTTGTCCCTCCTAGGATGCTGTGAGGGGTCCTAGGGGACGGGACTCTCACGGAGCAGCTCCCAACACATGCCTCCCGACAACGAGATGTGCCTCTCGTCAATGCAGGTGTCCCTGGAGGACAGGAGCCCAGCAGCCGCCCTGCAGCATCTTGACCTCCCTCAGCTCCACTGCCCCCTTTCTGGGCTCATTCTCTCCTCCTGAGAAGAGCATCCCCCACGCAAGCAAGCGGGACATGGACAAGTCTTCGAGCCTCAGGAGGGATTTGTCTCCCCAAAACCATATACACATCCCAGGCCAGGTCTCTGATTGGCCTGGCAGGGGTCACATGTCCGTCCCTGGGCCAATCCCTGTGGCCAGGGTTGGACTAGTGTGATTGGCAGCCCCTCTAGGGCCACAGGGGAAGGGGAGGGGGCCTTGGTTACCAGGACAGAAAGGGGGCAAAGGACAGTAAAATCAGTGGCCTCCTCAGCAGTTATCGGGTGCCAACCACACCCTTTTTTCTCAAAATCACCAAGAAGCAGCGGCCGGTGGCCTCATTCCACAACAACAAGGCTTCAGGGTGAAGGAGCTTTGCCCAGTGAGAAAGGGGTGTTTGTGGGACGCAGACGGACTTCTGACTCCAGCCCCAAATGTCTGAGGCACAAAGGAGGGGAAAGCCCCAGGGGTGGTGGCGTGAGGGTGTGTGTGTGCTTGTGTGTGGGCGCGTGTACGTGACTAGGTGTGTGTGAGAGTTTAACCCACGAGCGGCCGCCCTCACACACCTGCGCTCCGCGGGGGCCGAGCTGTCTCTGAGCAGCCCCTTCCTCGCAGCTGAACAGCTGGCCACCATCTTGGCACACGTTTCCCTGTCACATCTGATTTGCAGAGTCGCGTCCGTAACAGACCCACAGGAGCGTCCAGTGGGGCTTTTCCGGGTCAAAGAGAATGTTCAGAGTCTCTAGCTCTTGCGAGGAGAAAAGGAACGCGAGCAGTCCTCCTGCCTCCATCGGGCCGACACCCACCGGGGGAAGCTCCTCTGGGCCCCCCTGGGCTCAGGCCTGAAGGATGCCGCTGCGGTTCTGTCATTACCCCATTTTACAGATGAGGAAATCAAGGCTCGGAGTCATGGCATCTTCCCAGGATCACAGCAGAGGGCGGGTGTGAACGGGCCTCCCGGCAGGTGCCTGAGCTGGGCTGTCCTGCCGGCCTGCCTTCAGGACCCCTCCAACGGGAAGCCTGCAGAGCTGGCACGGCCACCCCAGCCCCGCTCCACAGAGCCACCACTTTCAGAGCGTCCGGGAGGCACAGTGCTGGGTGGTGAGCCCTGACGGCATCGCCTCAGCCGCGGCGCTTTGACGTAGGAGTGGAGGCCCAGATGGACCCGGGCAAAGGGGTTCCCAGAACAAGCCGTCACCCTCGGCACAGCAGGCGTCGTGGGAACCGAGCCCGGCCCTGGAGGACCAAGCCACATTCCCCCTCTCAGAGGGCTGGGTGGCAGCCACCTCTCCTCCATTCCCCTTTTGGTCACCTGGGTGGTGAGGACACACATGGCTAAGCAGGCTCCCCTCAGAGCCTTTAACAGGCCACCGTGCACTCTGCTCCAGGAGGGGGTGACATGCAGGGTTTCACAAGCACCCTTTTTGCCAAGCGTGTGTCCTCATTCTAGAACCGGGGTAGCTCAGACGCAGGTTGGCACTGCTGTCTCCGGCAACCCCAGGGAAGCCGTGTCAGGTCCTGGCGAGAGCATGGCCTCTGGAGTCAAGCAGACCAGCTCTGCCACCTACTAGCTCGGTGACCTTGGGCAAGTCACTTCACCTGCCTGAGCCTCAGTCACCCATCCACTTCCCTGGGATCGCCGGGCCACACCATCTCCATCCAGGCTGCCATCATCGCCCTCCTGGCACACACAGCAATGGCCTCCCCCCCGCCTCTCTGGCTCCCACCTGGCTCCCACCCCAGAATATGAGCTCTGGGCCCCAAGGACTCAAGTCTGTCTTGCTCCCCACTCACTGTATCCCCAGCACCCAGAGCAGACCTGGCACAAAATAACATTTGTTGAATGTGTGAATGACTGAATGAATGAATGAGCACTTCTATGTGAACACTCTGACTTTAGTCCATAGGAGGCATGGCCTGGCCAAGTAGCCCACAACCACCACCACCCACCCCCTCCCTATCCCTCTCCTATACCTCAGTCTGGCTTGAATCTAAAGGAAGTCTAATGTGGAGAGCGGCTACAGGGTTTGGACAGGTTCAAGCCTCGGACTAATGAGAAGGCACAGTCCTCTCATGGCCACGTGCAAGTCCCACAGCAGCTGTAGTTGTGAGCTTGAACCTATGGTCCGAACACGTGGCCCCACGTGCCTGAGTGATGTAGGCTTGATAGAGTTCAGGTGCATGTAATTAAGTAGGATCCAAACCCACGAGAATGTTGTAAACATCTTGACCACGCCCTGACTTTGCCTCGTGGAATCTGGCTCTAAAATAAAGACTCGGCTTGTAGTCCGTGGCACTGTCTCTCTCCATCAGAGAGGGCAGCGTCCCACCCAGCCTCAGCTTTCTTCTCTGGTCTGTCTTTTCTCATCCTTCACCGCCCCCACTCAGGTTCACCCTTGGCCTGAGTCTAAATCCCACCCAGCAAACATTTATGCAATTTGGATAATTATGTCCTATTGGAAGTTGGCAAAACAGCCAGAGATGATTGGGAGACATTTTCAAATGCACATGGAAGCAACAGTCTCCACCTCTAGAGGGCGCTAGAGGCTCCAGGCCTGGGCCCAGCACCTGATGCCTGAGCTTCTTGACTCTATACCACCCCCTGTGGCAGGACTAAGTACTGTGCCCATTACACAGATGAGGAGAGGGAGGCTCGGCCAGCTAAGGGACTCACCCAAGGTCACAGGTAGGGGGAAGCAGGGCAGAAATTTCAACCCACGTCCCACAATCTTAACCCTTTGTTGTTGTTTGCTGGGAGGCACGGGACCTTGGGAGGAACACAGTGCTGGAGTCCCAGCTCCGCCTCACTCCCGATGTGTGACACTCGGCCACTTTTCACCTCCGCGAGCCTGTTTCCCCGTCTGTGAAGTGGAGTTAGAATCCCTTCTCTACAGGGTCATGGGCATTAAAGGAGCTAGTAGGTGGGAGAGAGATGTCTGCGGTAGAGCCAGTTTGGGGGCTACGTTCAGAGGGACAGAGAAACCTGGGAAACGGCCGCCTTAAAGATGAGCCCTTGGCTGAGCCTGAGGCCTCAGGGCCCCACACGATGGCTGGCATATACAACAGGTGCTCAATAAACTTTTGAAAAAATATATTCTTACTGATTTTTAGGGGGGGGTGGGGGAGAAACATCAATATGAGAGGAAAACATTGATCGACTGCCTCCTGCACACTCTCTACCTGAGCCCTGACCAGGAATCAAACCAGTCACTTTTTGATCAAACAGGACGACACCCAACCAACCGAGTCACACAGCAGGGCCTCCATAAGCTGCTGTGGACAGAACGGCTGCCTCCTGCTGGTGCTGCCAACTGCCCTGCACACAGACAGACACACAGTGACACAGCGGGGGTTGCCATGGAGCCGTGATCTTGAGGCACAGCCTAGACCAGTGATGGCGAACCTTTTGAGCTCGGCGTGTCAGCATTTTGAAAAACCCTAACTTAACTCTGGTGCCGTGTCACATATAGACATTTTTTGATATTTGCAACCATAGTAAAACAAAGACTTATATTTTTGATATTTATTTTATATATTTAAATGCCATTTAACAAAGAAAAATCAACCAAAAAAATGAGTTTGCGTGTCACCTCTGACACGCGTGTCATAGGTTCGCCATCACTGGTAGACGCATCCTCCAGCTTCAGGACGCTGGCGGGGGGCGAGGGGGGAGCACATGAGCCTTGGGACACGTCTCCCCAGAAAACTGCCACATTCGTCAAGGTGGTCGCCACTCAGCTGCCTGGGCTGCCCCCCCAAAACCAGGTCCCCTGGGTACCCAAAGCCCCACTGTGACTGCTTTCAAAACACAACAAATTAATTGTTAGATTGTGAGGAGGCTCCAAATGGAGTGAGTCCAGGCCCAGGGCAGCCTCAGTTCTCAAATTAGAAGAAACCGTCTGCCCTTCCCTGTGCCCCTGAGGATGCTGGGTAATTACTCCCCCCCACCACCACCTTTGTCTTATGTTTTCTTTCAGCAGAACCAACAAGAGGCAGCCACGGAAATCAGTTAAAGCTTCCAAAGTGCTTCTTTCCGCCGAAATCTTTTATAAAAGGTGAAAGATTTATAAGACCTGAAGAGCAAACCAAGCAGGGTAATTGTTTTTGGAATGACCCCAATATTTTCACCCCGCCGACCCGGCCGGGCATCGTGCCCCATATTTATGATTCCTAGTCCTCTGCGCACCGCGGGCGACCTTTCTGAGCCCCCTCTGCGAGCCCCCCGCCCCTTATCGGGCCTGTAACTCACCCTGACGTTATCTCCTGGGAGGGTTTTATGCACTTTAATTTAACTCCCCTCATCATTATTTCCCGGACTTCAAGGTTTTCTCTTTCGAGCTGCCCTTCCTGGGACAAGCATAATCTGTTTGCCATCAAGCCCAATAAATATGTTTGTTCGGGAGAGGGGCCCTGGCCTGGGAGGCCGCCCCCGGCTCGCACCCGCTTCCGGGCAGCGAGGGCTGGTCTGTGTGTCCTTGAGCGCCTGTCCTGGGGGGAGCCGCTGCCTTAGTCCTCAGGCCCCAGCCAAGATCTAGCAAATGAAGATACAGGATACCCAGTGACATTTGAATTTCAATAAAGAATAAATTTTTTAAAATCTATTTTTTATTGATTTCAGAGAGGAAGGGAGAGGAAGAGAGAGATAGAAACGTCGATGATGAGAAAGAATCATGGATTGGCTGCCTCCTGCACGTCCCACACTGGGGATCGAGCCCGCAACCAGGGCATGTGCCCCGACCAGGAATCCAACTGTGACCTCCTGGTTCCTAGGTTGAGCATCAACCACTGAGCCACCCCAGCAGGGCTACAATAAATATTTTTAGTAGAAGTGTGTCCCATTCAATATATGCTAAAAATTTGTATTTGAAATTCAAATTTAACTTGTGTCTTGTGTTTTATCTTTGCTCAGGAGGCCATAACAAAGTACCAGACCCTGGGTGGCTTAAGCAAAACAAAAAAATATTATTTTCTCACATTCTGGAGGCTAGAAGTGCAAGATCAGGGTATGGGCAGGGTTGGTTTACTCTGAAGTCTCTCTCCTGGGCTGCAATGTCCGTTCCCCTCCCTGTGACTGTGACCTCACACACGCTTTCTGCTGTGTCCTAATCTCCTTCTTACCAGGACACAGTCATATTGGATCAGGGCCCCCCCAAATTCACCATTACCTCTTTGAAGACCATCTCCACATACAGTCCCGTTCTGAGGCACAGGGTTAGGGCTTCAACATATGAATTTGGGGGGGCGGGGGGAGACACATTCCAGCCCCTAAGAAGGAGTGTCTAGCCCTAGCCGGTTTGGCTCAGTGGTTGGTCATCAACCCATAAACCAGGAGGTCATGGTTTGTTTGGGGTCAGGACACATGCCTGGGTTGTGGGCTCGATCCCCAGTGGAGGGCGTGCAGGAGGCAGCCGATCCATGATTCTCTCTCATCATTGATGTTTCTACCTCTCCCCCTCTCCCTTCTTCTCTGAAATCAATAAAAGTATATTTTTTAAAAAAGAAGTGTTTCACCATCTCCCACCAAAGCGTCCGAGTCTGGGGCTTACACGCGGGCAGCCTGTGGAGACAGGGATCTGGCCGGTCTGCGGACCATCCAAATTATTCAAACTAGCCAATCCTGAACTTGCCTACCAGGCCTTGCCCCTTTCTTCCCACGGTCAAGGTTCTTTGGGCTCCACCCAAAACAGGGCCCACAGATGTTTGTTGAATGAGTGGAACCCGCACAGATTTCCTCACTCACCGTGGTTCGTGCCAGCCATGAAATAACCACCTCTTCCCAGCGTCTGGCACAGAGAAGGCACACGATATATATTTCTGTTGAACGAGTGAGTGAAGGAATGAATGATGCCTCGCTTAGACTTCTGCCCGTGGCCTCACTGGTTGGGGAGCCTCCCTGGGTTGGGTCCCCTAAGTCTGGCACCTCCACATGGGCCCAGGCCTGTGCGGGGGAGCCAGGGGGAGCCACTGCCAGTCCCTTCCCGGTGCCCTGGCCCCCTGGCACCCACCCCTCTAGCACCTGGCACAGCAGGGCAGCAAGGAAGGGCACCGGGGAGGGAAGAGAGCGTGCGCTCCCCTCGGGCCTGGCCCAGCGCCCAGCTGTTTGGGGAGGCCTCGGGCCTGTAAGACAGTGCTCCCGCGAGGGTCCCCTGATACAGTAAAAGATTATCAGCGAAATAAAACAAGAAGTGACTGGGGCCACTATGCCCTGTTGGATTGAAATCGTGTGAGCAAAGTGGTTTCCTCCGAGAGATTTATTTCCTGCGCTGGCTGAAGGCAGCAGCCCAGCCGGAAAGAACAGGGCTGTCCCCCTCCATCTGGGGGAGGGGCGCGGGGTTTTATTTAATCTTCCAATGAGCTGGAACTGTGAAGACGGCCTGAACGGACATTAATTCTGAAACAAATTATTAAAGCGCGATCTGGGATTCCGGGAAAGCCATCTACCCCCTGCCTGTCTGCCACTTCCCCCCACCGTGGCCATAAAATCCTCCTCTCCACGCAAAACCCAACGCCAGGCCCATTCAGGCTGCGGAGAAAGGCCTGGAGTGGACCTGCGCGCAGGGCCCGGCAGGACTGCCCACGCCCTCGGACTAGGCCATCTGCCTGCCGGGGCCTTGGCCCCCGAAAAGGGCCCCCACGTTTCCTGTTCCCTCATTACCTATGTCTGTGCCCAAGGATGCCCTCTAGGCAAAGAGGGCCACCACCTCTCACATGGGCTGGACCTCCACCTGCCTCCACCACAGGTACCTTAGCCACCTTGGTCCTCCTGGCCCCTTCCTCACACCAAGCCCAGCCCAGGCCAGTGTGGATCCGGCTGCCCCTTCAGCTGTCTGACCTCCCACACCCCGCTTCCTGGCCCTCGTTGTTACCCAGCCCAGGGGAAAGAGATCTGGAATTCAAGTGGGGACCCAGAAGGCACGATGGGGAGGAGGAAGGTCCTAGGACCTCTGGCTGGGCCCTGGCAACACAGAGAAAGGTCAGATCCAGCACCCCTGGTGGCCGGCCTGGGAGAGGGGAGACAGCCATTGGTGAAGAAGGTACCCCAGGCAGGGGTGGCACACACTGGGATGAATCGAGCAGCTGGGTGCTGGGGTGAGCTCAGAGGGGCTTCCAGAAAAGGCCCCCTGCCCAGCTGGCATGGCTCAGGGGTTGAGCTTCGACCTATGAACCAGGAGGTCACGGTTCGATTCCCGGTCAGGGCACATGCCTAGGTTGTGACCTCGATCCCCAGTAAGGGGGCATGCAGGAGGCAGCCCATTAATGATTCTCTCTCACCATTGATGTTTCTATCTCTCCCCCTCTCCCTTCCTCTCTGAAATGAATAAAAATATTTTTTAAAAGAAAAGACCCCTGACACAGGCATTGAAAGATGAGGAGCACACCAACTGGACCAGGACATTCTGGGAGAAGGAAATAACGTTTGCAAAGGTCTGAGGTAGAACATTCACTGGTGTGTCCAAGATCTATTATAATAATAATAGTTCCAATGCATCCAGCACTTGCTATATGCCATGCCAAATACTTCACAATGTCCTCTAATTTCAGTCTCTCCAACAACCCTACAAGGAGGTAGGAATTACCATTGTTCCCACTTTATAGATGAGGAGACTGAGGCTCAGAGAGGCCCAGTTGCCCAGCATAGAGCCGATATGTGGGAGAGTCAGAATTTGAGCTCCCAGGTCTCTCTGACACCAGAGACAATGCTCTTTGCCCACCACACGCTGCCTCCCCTGGACCGGCTTCCGGGTCCCCGCACTGGCCCATGCTGTGGAGACCAGCAGGCTTTGCATTTGGGTTTGTTCTCCTGATCAAGACACCAGGGAGCCC
>NW_005370657.1:3196797-3201379 GCF_000412655.1 Myotis brandtii
CTGCTCTTCTTCCCTCATCCTTTCCTGTCCCTCTGAGGACAAAGCCCAAATTCTTTCCCGTGGCCTGGGGTCCTGCCTGCTGCCTGCTGCCTTCTGCAGGCCTCACCACCTCAGCCCCCACCACTCACCCCACTAGCCATGGCTTGCCTTCCTGCTTCAGGACCTGCACCTGCCTGGCTGGCCCCTCTGTCTAACTGTCCCTTTGGACCCCTCATCCTCTGTCCCTTGAGGTCCCAGCTCCAGTGCCCCCAGTGGAGACCAGGCCCTGCTATGAGCTCTTGAACTTCTTGAAATCAAGTAATGCATGTTCCTAGAGCAGCCTGTGGTAGCCTCGCGGCCCCTGGAGGCAGGGCTCGTGGTGCTCAGCACGGGCCCAGCAAACAGCAGCCCCTCGATAAATAACTGCCCTGGCTGGTTTGCTCAGAGCCTTGGCCTCTGGACTGAAGGGTCCTGGGTTTGATTCTGGTCAAGGTCACGTACCTCGGTTGCAGGCTCGATCCCCAGCCCTGGCCCCAAGGAGGGGTCTGAGGGAGGGTGGAGTGGGACAGGCTCCACAGAAGGGGTGGGCTTGTGCCCCTCCCTTCCGCTCCCTCCATCACCCCAGAAGCAGCAACATCTGACAGTTGTGAGGAGGGGATCACAGATGGCAGAGAACCGGGTACGAGGTGGATAGATATCGTCATTCCCTTGTTCTCTGATGATGGGAAGAAAGTACATTTTTCTTCAACCTGGTCAACAACAACAATGGAAAAGCATTAGAGGAAGAGTTGGTCACCATGGCCCTTTCACCCATCCCCTCACCAGCTGGCGTGCTCACCTCCCCGCCCAGGCTAGTTTGCTCAGGTCACATTTTGCCTCACTCAGGACTCAAAAGTCTCCTCCCTTTTCCAGGATAGACCGTCTTTCCTGATCGCTGCAATTATCTGAGAATTGTGGATGAGAAAGGGGACCCCCCAAAAAAGGGGGGGCCGCATGCTGAACCCGACGAGCTCGGGGAGGCCGGCATGGCGGGCTGTACCTAGCACGGTCTGAGCACAGACATTCCTGACCTGAAGTGGGTGATGGGGATAGTCACGTCCTAGGTCCACAGCTTCCTGGACGAAGGCCAGCCTTTACCTGAAGTGAGCCTGTCTACTGCCTTTTTGCATCAGTGATAACACCTTTGAAAGGCCAGAGTGGCCCCCTTTCTCCAGACCCTTCAGGACACAACCCCCCACAAGAGATAAAGACCACAGAGCCCCTCATTGTTATCTTGTTGCCCAAATACCGCCTCTGTGTGCTGGAGATGTTCGTCGTTAACTGTGCGTCCCAATGTAAAGCCAGGAGGCGTCTCTTCCTTTCATTTTGCATCCAGTCCCAGAGATCCCCTTTGTTTCCTCCCTCCCCCTTAGCGTACGCCCCTCTGTGTTTCCACCTTAGCGTACTCCCCCCGCGCCCCCCCCTGCTGGGTTTCTTGTGTCCTCCTTAGGTCTCCTCCTTTGACTCTCGTGTCTAACACTAGCTGCAAAACTACCGTTCTCCCCAGCACGTTCTCCACCCGGGATTTTGTTTGTGGCAATTGTCACCAGTTTGGCTCAAACTCTTGGAAGACTTTTTCTTAGACTGGACGTTCTTTCATCCACAAAATGATGACAAAACCCCTGTGTCCCTTCATTGTCCAGGTCCCTCCCTGTCAGGGCTCTCCAGCCCCATGGCCGGGCGTGCCACCCTCCCTCCCCTACCGGGGTCAGAGCGCCGCAGGCAGCCCCAGCGGGAGATGCGGCCCCACTCCTTCCACACTTGTGGGAGCAAAGCCCCGAGGGAAGCGAGGAGAGGGGCGGCCAGTCTCCCGTGGGGCTGGCGCGGGCTCCCTGCAGAGGGGGGTTAAGAGACTGGTGGGACTCCCTGGACCAGGCACTGGTGATAAAATCATGGCTCACCAGGATCTGGCCCTTTGGGTATCAGGCCCTGCGGGCCACAACCCCCTGGTGAGATGGGTACTTACCATCCTGTAGATTAGGGGGGCGGGTTGCCTGTGGGTACACAACTAGGAGAGAGGGGAGTCCTGATTCAAACCCCAAACCCCGGGCCCTGCACGGCTCCAGACCTGGCGTTCAGAGGTTCTGGGGCCCAGGAGAACCCAGCTCACCAGCACACAAGGATGGGGGTGCAGCGAGCGGGAGGTTGAGGGGCAGGCAGGGCCCTGAAGGTGGTGAGGGACTCAGGACTTGGTCCGGCAGCAATAGGGAGTCGTGTGTGGGTTTTAACCCAGGGAGGCTCTCGGTCATGTTTGGGTTTAAGAGCCGCCTGGCTGTCCCGTGGAGAGTGGACGAGAGAGAAGGGAACTGGAGGCTGTGAGTGCTGTGGACAGTCAGACGGACGTGAGCAGAGCAAGGACGATGGGCCAGGTACCCACGGTCACCAGGAAGGGCAGCCCCAGGTGCCTAGCAACGGACAATCAACTGTAGGGTGGGTCTTTGCCCCGGGGTGACTTCCTCCCCGAGCACTTTGCTGGTCCTGCGGTTTGGACCCCTGACCTTTCCTCCCTGGAGATGACATCTAGGCCTCATTGTATTTCAGCTCCTGGACCAGATAAGCAGCAAAAACAGCCACGGCTGAATCAGGACCAGCTGCTTTGGGTACTGACCCCCTACCCTGGTGCCGCCAATCAACCCTGAAAGGACACACCTGGAAAGCTCCTGTGTCCTGTGTTCTATTAAGATCTTCCCCTGGGACCCCCCTGAAATCTCCGCCTTAAAACCCTGAGGACGGAGCACGCCCTGGCCTTGCCTTTTGCCTTCCCCCAACCCTCACCCCCAAACTCCGCGGGCCCTTCCTTTACCTCCATCACGCGTTTCCTAAGCCCATGTCTTCTAGGAATTTCCTCTCTGCCTCTGTAACTTACCCCATAAATGTTCTCTTACAGTTTGGGTTTGGACTTGGAGTTCTTTCCTAGCCAGGACCCAAGTACCGAGGTGGCTGCACCCAGGTGTGGTCTGACCCCACCCGTCAGACCCCCGGTGCCATTCCCACCGCCTACAACACGAGGACGGGGAGAGGCAGGGGGTGGCCAGAGAGAAGGTGTGAGGAGGGAGGGGTGGGTGGGAGACCTCCCGGCTCTGACAACAGTCCCTGAGGGACTCCTGCGCACACCATGCCCCATTTTACACAGCAGGAAACCAGGGCTCAGAGCCGGGCACCGACCTGTCCAGGGTCCCTCAGGGAGAGGCTGCAGATGGGGGCCCAAGGTCTGTCTGACTCCCGACCTCAGCTCTTTCCCGGCTGCAGGGCTCCCGCTGGGAATCACACACACACACACGCACGCACGCACGCACGCACCAGCACTGAGCCTGCCACGGGAAGCACTGTTATTCCTGAACTGCTCAGGGCTTCCCCAGTGGCTGACCAGCTGAAGCCACGTGTGGCTCCAAGTCAAGGAAAGCACGTGATCTTCCCACTGCCCTTCCAGCAGGAAAGCCCTGACCCGAAGGGGTCACATGCCCATCTCTGAACCAATCACAGCACCAGGATCAGGATGGGGAACTCTGATTGGCCAGGCCTGGAGGGGCCCTCCTTCCCTGTCCTTGGAGGTGGGGACTGGGTTTGCCACCAGAAGAAGGGAAGGAGGAAATATGTGGGACCTCAAGGTACCACAGGCCTGGCTTACAGACAGCTCAGAGCGCTAAGCAACCCGCCCAGACCACACATAGCGGTTCTCCGTGTGTGTGTGTGTGTGCGCGCGCGCGCGCGCTGGGGTAGGGGCAGGACGCAGTGAAGTGTGGGAGAAAGTCCAAATTTTCTTTTTTTCTGGCCTTGAGCCCCTCCCAGCTCTGGCTCCTGCAAGGCCGCCCTCCCCACCTCCTCCTCTGCTCCCGGCCCTCCCCGTGTGCAGTCACCAATGCTCCTACCGGCCCCACCGGGCGGAGCACACCTGCCCCAGGTTGGGTTCACTTCTCTCTAAGGCCCCCTCCCGCCCCCCCCTCCCTGGGCAGAGCCAGCAAGGGCAGCTGCTTGTGTAAACGGCGGATTCTGGAAAGAACCTAACAGTCCCGGGGCCAGAAAACCTCCCGATTCCACACTCACCATCTCCAAGGCCGGCTTCTGCTGCTGGTTTGGGACCAGTCCCACCCCCACCCTCTGGGAATGGGCCCCAGCTCCCTGGGCCTGGGGTCAGGAAAGCCCCGCAGATTCAAGAGGCCGCTGGACACACGCACACACGCACACACACGCCTCCATTTCACACACACACGCTCACACACGCCTCCATTTCACACACACACACACACACTCGCACACACACGCCTCCATTTCACACGCACACATACCCATTTCACACACACACGCACACACACGCCTCCATTTCACACACACGCACACACACACACACACACGCCTCCGTTTCCTTCAACCAGGGATTGTGACCGGCCCCATTGGAGCCTCCCCTTCGGGAAGGAGCCCAAGGGGCCGAGGTGGGAGCTGATGGGGAGGGACAGACACCAGGTACCTCTCTGCACCCTCCCCGCGGGGCCTGCAGCTCCGGCCTGGGCACTGCCTGCAGGGGAGGAGGGGCGGGAACACAGGAAGCCCCCCAGCCCGCGGGCAC
>NW_005370657.1:3202092-3224235 GCF_000412655.1 Myotis brandtii
ATGGTGTCCTGGGGCAGAGGCCACATGCCCGCCCGGCCCTGGCCCGCCCCTGGCACAGACAGGGACCGTGTCCACATCTCACGGAGGAGGAGACGGAGGCTTGGCCCACAGTCAGGAAGGGACTGTGACTCTGGCACAGGTGGACTTGGGTCCCCGGGACCTGGCCCGCCCCCTCCTGGGCCACTGACCGCGGTCTCTCCCCTGTACCACCTCCCTCGTCCGGGAAGCTCTGCCCACTCGCGCCTCCTCTGAGCACCACGCCCCACACACACCTGCCCCTCTGTCCCAGGAACTGCTCGAACCCGCGTGTCACACCAGAGCACAGACCCTGGGAGCCCCGGCCTCCTGCCCACCGTGGGCCGGGAGACCACGCAGGCCCGGTGCTCTGGCCTGGTCTCTGCGAGTCAGCCTGCCGGGCTGTCTGCACTGAGCGCCTGCAGCCCCCCCCCCCCCCCCAGGGACACGCACAACATCTTTTGCACGTAGGACAATGGGTGAACTCGGTAGCCTACGCTCTGGGCCAGGCCCTGTGCACCTCACCTGTGACTCACAGCCAATCAAACGTGGGGCTGGTGTTATTGCTCCGTTCTGCAGATGAAGCTGCGGCTCACGGAGGCCGGGAGGCTGGCCCAGGTCACGCACAGCAGGGGAGTGGCAGAGCTGAGAGTCCAGCCCTGACCGGAGAGACTTCGCAGCTCTGGCAGGACCTCCCACATGGAGCCAGGCCGGGCCGGCATCTGCACTGGCCTGGAGAGGTGACCCAGCCAACATCACAGGAGGCACCTGGGGGGAGGCTCCAGCCCAAGCCTGGCCCTCAGAGCTGGGGATGGGAGCCAAGGATGGCATAGCTGGGGAGGTCATCAGAGGTCAGGCAGACTGGGGAGGGACCTTGTCTGCTAAGGGACTTTACTCCATTCTGAGGGCAGAGGCGAGACATGGAAGGGCCTTGAGCCAAGGAGTTACAGAAGGTGCCCACTGGGCAGGAGCTAGGGTGCCCTTGAGGCAGGGTGGGGACCAGCCCTGACCTCTAACCCCAGCCACCCTTCTGTCCCTGGACCCCTCATTCCCGGCACCTGCTCTCGCCCTCAGCTCTGTGAGGCTGAGCAGCTGCCCTGGTTCTGAGGCTGCTCTAGGGCTGGGTCGGGGCCTGGCCTGTCGCCCCTTCTCCCACTGCCCCAGACACCCCCGGCCCCAGCACCTGCGCCCCTGTGACCAGGCCTCTGCTTTCCTCAAAGCCACCCTCCCCCACCACACACCAACGCCCTCGGCAGCCCCATTACAGAGAAAGGATGGGTGGCACCGCCATAATTTCTATTTCCTTCTAAATAGATGCTCTCAGACCTGCTCCCACAAAACCAATTAAAGCACCTGCCGGGGACAGGGCTTTGTCAGCAAATTATTTCCAGGCTCCGAGGCCCGGGAATAAATCTCTGACGGATGCAGAGGATCCGATGAGGAGGGGAGTGGAGATGCCCCGCCAGCAGGCCGGAGGAGGGCCACTTTTGGGTCCAGGCAGCTGCAGGCCAGGTCCTCATCTGGCCCCTGGGCCCCCAGCTCAGACCCCGGGATCCGCCCTGCAGGTCTGCCAGAAGCGCCGTCTCCAAGGAGCTGCACATCCTGCCCCAAGTCAGGAATCCACCAGGAAGCTGCTTGGAATGCCTTCCAGAGCCATGGGGGTGGGGGGGCCTGGGCACCTCCGAGTCCTTGTCTCCATCACCAGCCTGTCCGGCGGTCCTGGCTGGCTTCCCCACCATGCGGGCCGCCTCAGTGGGGAGTCAGGACAAAGGCTCCTCACTCACTGGGACCTTGGGCAAGTCCCTCCCTGCTCTGAGCCTCAAGGTTTCCATCTGTAAAATGGAGCTGGGTGGGAGCTTGGCCAGCCCTCCCTGCTCCAACGTTTTAGGTGCCTCTGAAACTCCGTAAGGCACCTGGTTCAGGTGCAGGCTGGCCTTCTGGGATGCCCATGGATGCTCCCCTTGGACAGGCAAAGGCCAGGGGCTGCCATCAACGCCCCCAGGAGCTCACAGAAGAGAGGATGGGGTTGAGGGAGCCCTGGGCAGGGAAGTAGCAGTGACTCCTACACAGCGGGTAGAGGCTTCCTGGGGAGGGATCTCTGGAGCTGGGCTTTGAAGTATGAATAGGAGTTCACTGGGTTGAAGTGCCATTCTCCCAAAGTAGAAATGAGTCTGGTTCACGTAGCATCTCTGTGAGAATTAGGAAAAGGCACTCTGACGTCCACTTTACTTCCATCTTTCAGAAAACTGTCCTAACCTTAGAAAATCTACCACATTTATAATGTGACCAGGACAGTGTGCAACTCTGATCATGGCCTTTGTGGTTCTAGGAGAATCGAGCCAAAGGGGCAAGGAGCTGCCCATCCCACCAGCCTTGAGAGGGACCGAGGCAGGACAGGGGCCTCCTGCCAGCAGAGGGGTGCCGGGGACTGCCCCAGGGGTGCCATCAGATGTATCACATCCCCAAACATTGTGGATTCAGAACTTTCAAAGGCACCGAGAGGGCTCCCCCACTTTAAACCACAACCCTCAAGGACCGACTGACACCACCCTAAGTCCCCACCCAGCCCGGCCACAGAGGACAGTGGAAGAAACTGAGGCAGCTGGACAGTCACCGAGGGACTCCGTGCCTGGGTCCCAAGCCCTGCTTGTCAGCTCCGTGTGTGAGCTTTGACGTGGGACAGTCAGCCAATGTCCAGCACTAGCACCGCACCTGCCCGTGCTGAGGGCTGGATACATGTGGCCATTCTTACCGTCATGATAGCAACTCCCTCCCTAATAGAACTGCCAGCTCCTCGGCTCCCGGCTGCATCCCCATCACCCCCCCAACACACACACCTGGGCCCAGGGGCTCGGCAAGGACTGGCTGTATGGCTGAGCCTGCGAGGTTAGATTCATCATCATTGCCGTCATCTGCCTGAGGAGACTGGGTGCAGAGAGGGTAAGCCATGTGCTCAGTCACACAGCTCCTGCACACGGGACAGAATTCGCACCCAGGTCCCTCTGATGCCAAAACACAGGCCTCAAAGGCGGTCAGGCCTGGACAGAGGAGCTGCCAGGCACCAGAGGTTGAAGCTGGGCAGGGCTGAGGGGGCCTGGTGGCCAGGAATTGTTTTGTTTTGTGTTTTTAATAACTTTCCTAACTACAGAGGTGACTATAAAAAGCAGTGCAGCAAATATAATAAAAAGAGCTCAAACAGCCTGGGCTTTGTGACAACTTGTGTGACTTTGGGGGACGTCACTTAGCTTCTCTGAGCATCGGCTTCCTCACCTGCAAAGTGGGGGGTCCCAATCCCCCCCTCAGAGGGGCGTGTGGAGGATAAAATGAGGTTGTAGATGTGCATCAGTGGGCAGTCCACCAGGGAAAAGGGAGAATCTGCTCCAGGAATAAACTACTCAGGTGACAGAGAGCTGAGAAGCCAGGTGGGATGGGGCAGCGACCAATCACTGCCACTTCCCCCTGGGCCAGGGGGCACAAAGGGAGGGGAGGGGGTTCCAGAGGCCACGGGGTGAAGCTGGAACCAGGGAGGGCCCAGCTGGGGGCGGGGGGGAGCTGGAGCCGCAGAGGGAATACAGCCACAGGGGGAGAAATACCCTGGTCTCTCCCTTCTCCCACCCCCCAGTTCCCACCGGTGCCTCCCACTGGCCATGTGAGGGGCCTGGAAAGTCCTGCTGCAGGGCGGGCCCACCACAGGGCAAGTGTCTGTCCTCATCCAATCAGCTATGGCCAAGCAGGCGGAGTCACCTGGCTGCCCATCCTTCACCTCCACGGGTGGGGAGTTCAGCCCGTGGACCTGTGAGCTGGGCAGACCCTACAAACCCTGTGCAGAAATCCAGAAATCTTCAAATATTGTTTGATTTGTAAATAAATATTTGACGCCTCTATTTCGGTTGTCCCTACTGTTACTTTGAACATAAATGCGACAAGCGGCCCTCCCTGATGGGCCCTTTACTCCCCCCCCCCCGCCCCCCCCCAACATACATGGGTCGATATCTGGTGAGATTTTCTTAAATGATTGTTCTGTACAAGGAAGACAGAATTGAGAGTTTCTGAAACGAAAGGGGACTGGGCCCACCGTGGGCCAGCCCTTCTGTGCTGTTTTGCTTTTTTTGCCTTTTACATCTTCATCTGATTATTATCCAGGACCCAGTAATTCATAATGCAAAACCATGCAGACAAAGGCTGGGCTTCATCGAGTGACCTTTGACCTCCATTGGGAGGAAGGAGTCTATTTAACGAGAAAAGACGGTGAAGCAGTTCGTGGCAGACAGTGGGAACGCTGTCTTTTCTTCCCAATTTTTATTATAAGATTTTTCAAAACAGGAAAGTTGAAAAATCGCTCAACGAACACTTGTACACCCTCCATCTAGATGCAACCGTGATTCATACTTTGCCCATTTATCTCTTTGTCGCTGGCTCTGTGTCCCTATATCTCTCTGTCTCTCTCTTTGTCTCTCACTCGGGTGTATCTGTCTCTCTTTATATGTGTATAGAATATATTCTATGTCATGTTATATTATATAGACATAATTGTTTTCTGAGCCATTTGGGAGTGGCAGACATCATAACCTTATCTCCGAACTTCTTTTCATCTCCTAAGAATAAGGACATTTTCTATGTAACTACAATGCCATTATTATACCTAAGAAAATTAGCAGTGATTCCAGAGGTCAAATTTCAGGGAGACTAATTGCTGTTAATAAGCCATTTCAAGGAATGTATATCATAAAAGGCCTGTGGTCATGATGCCCTAACGGTGTCATGACCAAACTAGCAGCGGCTCTCATGGCGGGCGGGGTGGTGTGCCGGCAGCGTCCGCGGAGCGTGCGAGGCGTTGCAGGGCGGTGGACATGGCCCTGATGGCAGGCCAGGCCTAGGGGACCCTACACACGCACGATTTAATCGTTGGCAGCGTCCGCGGAGCGTGCGAGGCGTCGCAGGGCGGTGGACATGGCCCTGATGGCAGGCCAGGCCTAGGGGACCCTACACACGCACGATTTAATCGTTCGCTGGGCCTCTGGTAAATAATAATGTAAAAGTGCCTTGCATAGTGCCTGGCACACAGAAGGAACTTAGTAAATGTCAGCATCCCCCCCCCCCCCCCCCATCAACTTCCATCGCCACCAACTTCCATCGCCACCACTTTTGAAAACACGAAGGAGCCCTGGCCGGTGTGGCTCAGCTGGTTGAGCGTCGTCCCATGTACCGAAAGGCCGCTGGTTCGATTCCAGGTCAGGGCACATGTCCAGGTGGTGGGTTCTGTGCCTGGTAATGGGAGGACACGTCAATGTTTCTCTCTCCCTCTCCGTTCCTCTCCCTCTAAAATCAATAAAACATATTGTTTAAAAAATTAAAAACACTCAGTGATTCCAACGGGCTTGGCTCGGTGTGAGGCCGCCTCAGAACAGTGTGGTCAGCCCAGCTCTCCCGGCAGCCACAGAGCAGACACCAGAGGCAAGAGGAAAATTGCTGGAAACAGAAGACAGAGTCACAGGGCGCTGAACTTGGCCTCACCATTCTCCTAGTCACGGCACCAGGGAGGGCATCGGTGCCAGCCAATGCCATTCAGCCACGACGGGCAGACAGAGCGGGGCTCCTGGCCAGGGTCCCTCCACTTCCCAGGGCAAGAGCGGTGTTCTTTTTTTTTTTTTTTTAATTGTTTTCAAAACAGATTTCATGTGGTCCCAAAATGAGACTATGATTGTAAATTAAAGTGTAATTAGCCTTTACGCTTTTATATTCATTAACTCTTCTCTGTTAATGATGCTGGGCTCGAGCAGAAACCCTGCATTATGAAGCCACATCCAGGAAATAAAATAGTGATTTAGATAATGGCCACAATGTATTGCTACTTACACATAATTAAACAAATGCTCCATTTAAACTTGGAAACATGACTGAATGTTGATTAACCCTCGCCCAGCAATTCTGCTCGGAACTGGGGAAGGGGAGGCACCGTGAGCTGGTCCGGAACAAAGTGTCTGGGCAGCCTCGCCGGGCCAGCCGCGTCCTCCAGCCGCATCTTCGTGCCCCGGCCAGTAGCCGTGTCCACCGGCCACACCTGTGCAGAGCGGGTGCAGGTCTCGGGCCAGGGAGCATGGCAGTGACCAGTTTGGGACCCATCACATTCAGTGAAATAAGCCAGAAACAAAAATGTAAATGCTGTACGATTCCACTTCCATAAGGCACTTAGAGTGGCCACATTCATGGAGGCAGGAGGAGAGCTGTGGCTGACAGTGGCTGGGAGGTAGTGTTTATGGGGACAGAGGGTCAGCGTGGGAGGATGGGAAAGTTCTGGAGATGGATGTGGTGATGGTTGTACGGCAATGGGAATGTACTTGATGCCACTTAACTGTTTGCTTCAAAATAGTTAAGTGGTCGATTTTATGTACAAAATTGTACAAAACGTCTGAAGCTCACATTCTCAGAGATTAACTCATTCGGCCCAGCCTGGGGCGTAATGAGACCGGACTCGGGTTTTATGGAAAATTTTTAGACTTTTAAAAATTATAACGAAGAATTGTTTAAGATGTAAGTCATTCAGACATGGATCGAATAGAAAGTAAAGTTTCTGGTTCTCAAACTCATTCCCAAGAAAAGCACTAAATAAATTTTCATTTGTCATGTTTCTGTGTGTACCTTTTCCAGGTAATTGTTGCCTTGGGGGGGGTCCCCCCAGAAACGGCCCCTGAGATAAGAACTGAAGTGCAGCCGGGGCTGGGGGTGAGCACAGGACAAACCAGGAGTAGAAATCACACAGGGAAGGGAAACGATGAATCAGGAGCGGGACCGTGCCGGTTACTTACTGCTGGTAACACCACATGAACGTCCTTGTGCATTTGCCAAATTATTTCCAGGGGTAAACTTCTAGTTGTGGAATTGCTGGGTCAAAGGGCATGGTACTTTTTAAGGCCTTTGATGAACACTGCCCACTGCGGCTTCAGGCCGCCGGCGGGCTCTGAAAGGCAGGGCCTGGTGACTTCTCTGCTCTCCCTTGTGATGGACACAGATGGGAGCCTGTGCTGGCGACCATCCTCACCAGCCAGGTTCCAGACGGCATCTGTCACATGAGAACTGTTCCCAAAACCGAGCAAAGGAAACCCCTACGTCAGGAGTGACCTGGGAGGACGGCGTGGCCCTGAGAGGCAGCCCCACCATCCCTCCTGAGCCGGACCGGCTGCAGGTGCCCCTCCCCCACGGAGTAAGGCCCCAAGGGAGTCCAGCGGCTGCAGGGACTGGGCAGGCAGGCAGCTCAGGCCGCTGAGCAGGATTTAGCGGTGTAAAGGGATACCGTTTCACTCACATCAATGTTTTTATCTCTCTATCCCTCTCGCTTCCTCTCTCTCGAGCAGGATTCAGCGGTGTAAAGGGATATCGGGGGTCTCCGATCCAACAAGCCTGGTGAGGGGGAAGTTGGGGAGATTAGGGGACCCCTGACCTAGGCCAGAGGCAGAAGAGGTTGCTCTGCAGAGGCAGCATTTAAGGGGTGAGGAGTGTGTGCGCAGAGGGAGCAGCCTGTGGGAAGGCCCCGAGTTGAGAAAGAGAGGAACTTACAATCGTATTAAGGAGGCTGGGCTACATCCCAAGGGCAATGGGGAGCCACGGAGGAATTTTTTGTTGTTGTTTTTTTAAAAAATATATATATTTTTATTGATTTCAGAGAGGAATGGAAAGGGAGAGGGAGAGAGAAACATCAATGATGAGAGGGAATCATTGATCGGCTGCCTCCTGCACACCCCACACTGGGGATGAGCCCGCAACCCGGGCGTGTGCCCTGATCAGGAATTGAACCGTGACCTCCTGGTTCATAGGTTGACGCTCAACCACTGAGCCACGCCGGCCGGGCCATGGAGGATGTAGAGGTACCGCCCTGCCCACCGTGTGGAGAATGGACCGGAGGGGCTGCGCCTGGAGGCAGGAGTGAGGAACTAGGCTTCTGCTTGCACCTCCTGTTACACCATGAAGACTGGTTCTTTCTTTTGACGAGTACAGATTCCTTTTGTAAAATTATTGGGGTAACATTGGTTAATGGGATCGTGTGGGTTTCAGGTGCACATTTCTATGGTACGTGACCTGCATATTACATCGTGTGCCCACCACCCAAAGTCAAATCATCCTCCCTCACCATACACTTGGCTCCCTTTCCCCTTCACTGCCCCCGCCCCCTTCCCTCTGGTAGCCACCGTACTGTTGTCTGTGTCTGTGACTTTCAGTTCTGTATCCCACATATGAGTGAAATCATATGGTTCTTGATTTTTCTGACTTATTTTGCTTAGCACGATATTCTCAGGGCCCAGCTATGTTGTCACTCTTGGCAGGGTTTGGCCCAGCCAGTGCTGCTCAGTGGTTGAGCCATGAACCAAGAGGTCGCCGGTTCAATTCCGAGTCAGGGCACAGGCCCAGTTTTCCGGCTCAATCCCCAGAAGGGGGCGGGCAGGAGGTAGCTGATCCGTTTCACTCACATCGATGTTTTTATCTCTCTATCCCTCTCGCTTCCTCTCTCTCTAAAATCAATTTTTTAAAAACATATTTAAAACAACAACAAAAAAATGGCAGTTTCATCTTTTCTTACGGCTGAGTAGTATTCCATGGTGTACATGGACCACATCTCCTTTACCTAGTCATCTATCGAAGGACATTTCACTTCAATTGTTTTCAAGACTAATCATCATTTCTTAACCTGAACAAGACCACCCTCCTTAATAGTAGGAATCATGCTAGACATCAAAGCCTGGGCAAGCCCACAGCCTAAAGTGAGGGCAAAATAAAAACGCACCATTTCAAGTGTGTGCCCAAGCCATTGTGTCTGCTCAAGCCGTTCCCTCTGTTCAACTTGGCACCGGCCCCACCCAAGCTCCACCTGTTTCAACCCTCCCGCCATGGAACCTCCTGCAGGAAGTCCTCCATGACTCCCTGGCTGGCAGCGGCCTTACTTCCTCTGAGCTCCTAGCAACTTTCTTACTGGGCTCACCTGAGAGCCCTGAACACATTCACCACACGTGTTACAGCCACTCACAGCGCAGCTCACCTCTGCCCACCTCCTGCACCCCAGCCACTCCCCAGGCCCTGCCGAGAATAACCGTGGTGGCAGCTCACCTCTTCCTCTCTGTGTCCCTGCACCCAGCACTGGGTCTGGCACCAAGCGGGCATCGTCCATTCATCCATCCATCCATTTGCCGAACACATATTGGGCGCTGCTCTGTTCCAAGTTTGTGCCAGGTGCTGGTCACCCTGTGATGAATAGGGCAGACGCAGCCCAGCATCTCAGAGCTCACGGTCTGCTGGGGGAGGCAGGCCTGGGGAGGTGCTGGGAGGGGAGAAGCCAGCCTGGGAGGAGGAGGGGAGATTCAGGTAGGGAGGTGATGCCAAAATACGTTTCCCAGAATGCCTTCCTGTATGGTTCCTGTATGTGAGGTTTGGTGATGGGCGTGAAGCAGTGACCTTGACTCTCTGAAGGTCACGGTACTTCGATGGGAGACAGGCCGACCCAGAGTGCCCAGGCATGGATCGTCCAGCTCTCTGTCCTGCCCGCTGGCCCTGCTGACCAGCAGCGGCCCCGCCCACCTCCGCTACGGCTGAGCCCACAGAGGCGCGGCTCCCGGCCCAGGGAGGCCCTTTCTCTGACCCTCCAGCTGCCCTCCGGACCTCACTTGCCCAGCCCGGCCAGTGGTGCCAGGCCCATCCCGTGATGAATCCATCTCCACGGCTCACGCGACTCTGCCTCCCGGCTAACCCTGCCCGCGACAGGCAGTGGCTGTGCTCCTGGTGCAGACCCTCAGCGGGGAGCACCTGGCACTGGGGCTCCGACGTGAGTAGACGTCGAGGCAGCGAGGACACTGTCATCGTGAGAAAAGGGAACACTGTGGCCCGCGCATGCAACAAGGAAGCAGGCACTGAAACGACCACCTTCAGCCCCTGAAGTCAGGGACTGTGGAGGGAAGACACGGAATAGCTACTGCTGTGGCCCAGCGACAGCGGGGAAAGCCCCAGGTGGCTGGGAGGGACGGCTCCCCACACACAGATGAGGAAAGCCGGGCTCAGCCAGGTGAGGAGCGTGCCGAGGCGCCACAGGAGGTAGGGGTGGAGGGGAGGCATCACAGGAGGTAGGGGTGGAGGGGAGGCGCTCCAGGAGGTAGGGGTGGGTGGAGGGGAGGCGCCTCAGGAGGTGGGGTGGAGGGGAGGCGCCCCAGGAGGTAGGGGTGGAGGGGAGGCGCCACAGGAGGTAGGGGTGGAGGGGCCAGGCTCTGCCTGGGGGAGGAGTGGGCGTAGTAGGGTCTTCACGGGGATAACCAAGCTAAGGTGCCGTCCTAGGGCAGGCCCTCCCCCAGTCTGACTGGCTCCTGAGAAGAGGAGAGACACAGAGAGAAGCCGGCCAGGGGCAGCAGAGGCGGAGACCAGAGAGGCAGCTGCCAGCCCAGAAACACACGGACGCGGCCAGAAGCTAAGAGGCGAGGATCCCGCCTGGACGCTCAGCGGGAAGGTGAGCCCGCAGACACCTGGGTTTGGGACTTTAGCCTCCTCGCTGAGCAAGGCCCTTCTGCTGCTTGAGCCTCCCAGGTCCTGGTCCTTCGTCCCATCAGCCCTAGGAAACCAACACGGAACGACTGAAAACCAGCGCTAGTTTGCCCGGCGCCCACGGCAACTGGAAAGATGGGGTTGTTAGGCCTTTATAACGCCTGGGCCCAGCGAGCACCGGCCTGCGGGACTGGGTCCGCTCCCCCCTCCCCCCGCCCCAGCACCCCGAGGACCTGGGCCGCTGATGCGCTGTGTCTCCTGCCACAGCTCCCCCGGCGACCTCAGATCCCTCAGAGACTCCCCAAAGCTCTTTCTGCCCCTGGCGGGGCTCCTGCGGGGCTGGGAGCCTGCCCTCCACGCAGAGAGGAGGGTCAAGGCCAAGAGGGAGCCGGTCTCCCCACAGTCCAAGCGGGGTTTCCTGGTGACTTGCAGAGCTCAGTGCGCTCTGAGCATGACTGAGGGGCAGGGGGCGCATTACCAGGACGTCCAGGGGCCCCTCCCTAACAGATGGAGGGGGCTGAGCTGAAGCAGCAAGCACCCCTGGGGCCTGGCCATGCAGTGGGCGGGAGCGGAGGGGTACTCCCCTCACAGAGGGTCCTGCACAGGCTGTCCCTTGAAGAGGCCTCTCGTCCCCTCTCTGTGTCCCTCCTGCCCCACCCTGTGTCTTCCGGCTCAGTGCTACCCATCAAACCAGCTCAGCAACCTGGAAGGCAGGGTCCTAGCCCCAGAGCTAGACGGGTCTGGAAGGGGTCCAGGTAGGAGACTAGGGCAGGAGGTCAAGAGGCTAGGCTGTCTGGAACTGGGGTGCAGGCCTGTGTGTGTGTCTTATGTGCACACGTGTGAGTGGTTATGCATGTGTGTGCGCATGGACATGTATGTGCATGTATGTGCATGTGTGTGTCCATGTGCATGTGTGTGAGTGTGTACTGGACTGAAGCAGAGGAGCTCCATAAATCCACATGGACATGTGTGTGCATGTATGTGCACGTGTGTGTGTACTGGACTGAAGCAGAGGAGCTCCATAAATCCAACTAAGCTCGTCCCAGATGGCTTTCCGCCCCAAACTTTTGCCCAGGAAATTCACTGAAACGCGGTCCCGCCTCCGTCCTTCCCCCAATCACCGCTGATCCCAGCGATCCCAGCCTCCAGTCCTCCTTCCGGAAAGCCTTTCTCAGCCTGCTGCTCGCCAGCTCGTGACCGACTTCCAGGTAGAGTAAAGGATTAAATGGAAGGCACAATAAGAAGTGAAACAATTAGAATTTCTGCCTCATTATCATGGTAATCTTATCAGTCGGATAATGAGGTATTAATGGAGATTTAATGTGCATCTCATAACAGAATCCCTTGGAGAAAACACACAGGGAAATTGCTGTAAATCCACTTAATGATGGAGAAGTCCCAAAACACCATATTCCAAAGGATGAAAAATGCAGGATGCAAATGAGAAGGAATCAAGGTCAATAACACCACGGGGACGGGCCTAATGGCAGATTTGGAGATATATGTAATAAAAATTGCATGTTGCTTTTAAACCTCACCCTCTGTTGTTTTCAAATGTGCATTCCTAGTAATGAAACACAGAAGTGCAGCCACAATGATTTGTATGTTTTGGAAACCATAGGGGGGATGGATACATGTCTTGAAACCCATCAGGCCCCCCGCGGGAGCCATGGGACCCGGGTGCTTTACCAAGAGGCCTCCAAGCCTTGGGAAGGGGGGCCCAGGAAGAGCCCCTTGGATGGCACAGAAGGAAGCAGCCTGAGTTCAAGGTCATTTGGGAAGCACCAGCGGGAGGCAGACACATTCACTTCCCCTCCTTCATTCGACCCACATTCGTCGGACGCCCACTGTGCGGTTGACCACAGGCAACTCAGAACAATGAAGGACAAGCACAGATGCAAGCCGAAAGCAAAAGCTCCAATTCAGAGAGCACCTACTGTGTGCCACCCCAGGCACTGCTGAAATGCCATACTTGGATGCTCTCATATAATCCCAACCGCAACACCAGTCCTGTACGTAGCAACTAGTAAGATCCCCATTTTTCAGGTGAGAAACTGAGGCTCACAGAGATTTAAGTTGTCCCAAGTTGCACCGTGGCCTGAACGTCACCATTCCTAGATTAAGTTGAACCATATGAAATTGCTGATGTTCAACAGTTTAGCATCGACAAAAAGGGTGATTTTATATGGTTCAAGCTAATATATTATTATTTCCTGGTGAAGGACCCTTTCTAGATATGGGAGCCTCCAACTGAGGCAGGAGGGGGGACAGAAGCCAGGCACAGAGCTGAGGGCCACAGAACGCCAGGAGCAGCCAGCTCCGTGGCCTCCCGGGGAACGAGGAACAAGAGCCTGCCCTGCTACTGAACCATTTCCCACACGTGCTCTGGGGCTCAACCCGGGGTGCTGAATAAATGGGGGCGGGGAAGCCCCAAGACATCATCCTGTAAATTAAAAGCCCTTTGTGATTTGGAAAATGCTAAGCACATGTTGGCTGTTTGGTTCTTATAATTTATTGATGATAATAAATAACCCTTGAGCCTCCCAGGCATTTGCAAGGATCCGAGGTGAAGGTAGTTCTATTTTTAGTTTATCTGAGGGAACTCGGAGGAGGAGGGTTTCATGGGGCTCTGAGTGCAGCGTGACCAACAGTCCCAGTTTGCCTGGAGCTGTCCTGGCTTTAGTCCTGCAAATGCAGCGCCCCAGTTAACTCCTCAGTCCTGGGCAGACAGACGGTGGCCACCGGATCCAAGCGGGGACCTGTGCTGGGCACGAAGCCTCTGTGCCCGGTCTGTGCCCGGCCCCAGGGCGGCAGAGGACTAAGCTTTTCCTTGTCAAGGGCTGTCTAGAGTCCTTGGCCTCTGTCTTAGTGACAGCCCCTGTGTGTACACGTGCATCGGAGGAGGGCAGGGAGCAAGCCTTCGCCACAGCTACTGGCCGGATCCTGGACCAGCCACCCAGCACCCATCAACCATCTCATTCCCCTCAGGAACCCTGGCAGCCAGAGGCGCATGAACCCACTTTACAGATGAGGAAACTGAGACGCGGGCTGGTGAAGGGACCTGCCCGAAGTCACAAGCAGCGGGCGAGCACCTGAGGGGCTGGAAAAGGATGACCAGACCCGGCGTGAGGGCAGAAGCGGCCCCTGGAGAAGAGGTCAGTCTGCGCCCGGGAAAGGGCGGACGAGAGGCGTGTTGCGGAGTCTTGCAGCTGTGTTCCGTTTAATCACAGACTGCAAATTGAATGCAGTGAAGACGGTGTTGCCTCTTTGAATTTCCCCCAGGCCCTGTTTAATGAATAAATAGGCATGATTTGTAATTAGCTTATCCGTCGTGCGATTGCTTCTAGAGCACCTGAAGTGAGTTAAACGTGCCCCCTGCAATCTTGTCGACAATATTAATTCGCGCCGCAAACCTTTCTTCTGGTCTGCGGTGCCTGCGACCGAATGATCACACATTGCGCCGCTGTGGACATATTGAGAAAAATCGGGGGTTTTCGGCCTGGGAGGATGAAGACACAGCGCCCCCATCACTCCCGCCCAGTGTGGGATCTGGAAGCTACCAGCCGCTTTGTTTTCATCAGCAAACGCTAGATAACCCCCCAAAGGATCTCCCCTCTCCCCTCTCCCCCAGCCTTTAAAGATCCCACGGCGGCGCACAGGAAAGGCTTCTGGTCGTGGCTGCCACCTCGCCGAGGGGCCCACGGCTGGGGACAGGGGTCCCCCCACCACTTGGGCTGCCTGTCTTTTGTGCCAGCTGTCATCTGTGTGCAGGGGCTGCCTGGAACCTGCCCGGGCCGCTGTGTGAGCCGCGAATTCCTGCCAAGCGAGCGGGCGTCCTGTATCATTTATCCTGTCATCGGGGCTGCTTAGCACGGTGCGGCCCGGTCTCGCTAACCATGTGGCGGCCCCTGAATTCCGAATCCTGACATTTTCCTGCTAGGAGCTGGTGGGAGGGCCGGCGGCACAGGTAGCGGCGGGATCGCCTGCACGCTCTCCAGCGAAGGGGTTGGCATCCATCTTCATCATGGGCTCAATCTGTGCGCAGGGAGGAGGCGGCCGCCCCGCGGGCCTCTCCGCCCGTCACCTGGAGGCGGGCTCTCGTCTGTTCCTCCGAGTTCAGGGCCGCATTTGTATTCCGCCCGCCCTGCTGCTTTCTCACGGGGTCCGGGAGGGATCCCCAGCACCGGGCCCTCTGCCCCCGGCCCCCCGGGGGAGTCCAGGTGCCAGCTCCTTACAAGGGAGGAGGAGAAGGTCGCCCTCCTTCTGAAAGAGGGGAGTCGGGAGGTGGAGACCCTCCGTCCGTCCTTGCCGTGGCCTTGACGCTAGGCGTGGGCCTGGCCGGGTGGAGGGGTGGGGAAGTGGGCTTCTGCTCCAGAGACTCAAATTCGGTCTCATCTGCTGATGCCCAGTATGTGCCAGGTTCCCGCTGGGCACTGGGGAGGCCGCAGGTGTCCGGCCCTGCCCTCCGGGGGCTCACACACCCAAGAGGACGTCCCGCCAGGATCAGGATAATAATGCACCGGCCGGGCACTGTCCCCCACCGTCTGCAGGGCTCCTTCTGTCCCGAGATTCCCCCACAATCCCGTGGGCCCGCTATTTTGCAGGGGGCCACACAGGAGCCCATTGCAACTGCAAAGAAGGGCTCCTGATCTCCCAGACCGGGCTCAGATCCCGGTTCTGCCACGTGTTTCCCGTGTGGCTTTGGATAAACCGCTTCACCTCTCTGAGCCTCCGACTCCTCATCTCTACAGTGGGCCTCATCCTGCTCCCCGCTCACAGGGGCGGAGCCTGGGAGGTAATGCGAGCGAAGCACTCGCTCTGTGCCTGCTACATGGGAATGGCCCCAGGTCTCGAGGTGCATTGTGGCTGTTACCCTTGGTGGCACCTCCCTAGACAACGGGGTGCAGGGGCTCCCACGGTGCTCAGCACTGTGTCCGGCTCAGTCTCCTAGCGTTAGAGACGCTCAGTGCCCTGTCTTGGTTACTCACTGGCTGTGTGACTCAGGGCTCATCTGTCACTGGGCTGCCATAGAAAAGCTTTGTAGGGGCCTGGCCGGTTCGGCTCAGTGGTTACAGTGTCGGCCTGCGAACTGAAGGGCCCCGGGTTCCATTCTGGTCAGGGCACAGGCCTGGGTTGTGGGCTCGATCCCCAGTAGGGGGTGTGCAGGGGGCAGCCGATCAATGATTCTCTCTCATCATTGATGTTTCTATCTCTCTCTCCCTCTCCCTTCCTCTCTGAAATCCATAAAGAATATATTTTAAAAATATTTTACAAAAGAAAAGCTTTGTATGGAGAGAATAGTGGTTATTACCTGCTGCATCACAGGTGGGCCGAGAGGAGCCGGTGTGTTTGTGGGTCTAGGGCACATGGACGAGTTGGGGGCCATCTAGAGCTGACCTGGTGAAGAGTTCAGGGACGGGCTGGTTGGTACTTCTGTGCCAGGAGCCTCCCTCCCTCCCTCCCTCCCGGGCATCCTCACCCCTCCTCCAGGGAGGCCTTCACGGGCGGCCTTCTCCACCAACGGTTTGTACCCATCTTGGCCACAAGATGTCACCCAAGGAACAGCAAAGCAGGCCTGCAGGGAAGCGGGCCGGCCGACCTCAACCCAGGCAACAGCAAATTCCGAATTCCAGCCACAGCCCTCTCACCGCCCCGCCTCTGGGACGCCTCAGGGAAGAGCCCCCAAGGCAGGCAAGCTGCGGTGGGTCCAAATCCCAGAATTTCTTTCAGAACACGGCACTGGTGTCCCCGGAGGACACCGGGTGGAGACCCCACCTGAGTTAGTAAATAAATAGGGGTAATAATCCTGACTTCACAGGGTAGGCTTAAACCCCCTGCCTGCGGAAGAGGCAGGCGGGGTGGGGGTGAGGAGAGATTTGGGTGCAGCCGGGGCTGAGAGCCTCCTCCCCGCCTATGCCTGGGGCAGGGAGGCAAGGGGGGCGGGAAGGAGGGGCGTGGGAGCCGGAGAGGTGACACTGGCTTATCCTCTGCAGGGCCCTGACCAACTCTTCGAGTGGCCGCCACCTGGCACCTAGAAGTGGGAGAGGAAAGGCCTGACCCTGGCCCTGGTCCCCAGCCCACCCTGGGGCAGCCTGCAGCCCAGATCTGGGGACCCACAGCGGGCCAGGGAGCGCAGCAGGAGCTGCCGAGGCCCCAACAAGTGTCCTGGGGTCTCCAGACTTGAGGACCAGCTGGAGCCTGAGAACTGGGCGTCCTGGGCCCCCAGCCTGACCCTCCAGGAGGCCGGGTGCCGGGCCTGGGAGGGGTGACCTCGGTGACCAGGCCTCTCTCTCCCCGGGATGCACACGGTACAGGGCAGGGTGGTGGCTGGCTGCGCAGCGCCTGGAGAGAGGGGTGCTGGAGGGGCCCAGGCCCCACCCTGGCGGCAGGACTGGGTTGTGTGGGGCCTCCACCACCCAGCCTACCCCGTGCAGATCTCCGGGCGCAGTGTCTTCCGGGGAACGTGAAGAGCAGCCCGGCCACAGGCCACGTGGAAGGAGGGAGAGCCTCTGTCCAGGCAGGGGTCCAATTTGAGAGGAACAGAGTGACACCCCACAGGGGGCAGGTGCGCTACTGCCTGCCCCGCACCCATCCCCACCTGCAATCTGCCGGACACCTGCCATCTGGGGCCCGACAGTCCCCAAGGAGAGCATGGGCTCCAGGGAGGGGACTGCTTTGTGGACAAGGTCCTGGGATGAGGCCTCATTGGAAAAGGAGGGAAGGATGGGGGCTGGGGAGGCTGAGGGGTGAGGGGCAGGCGAAGGCCTAGAGGTGGCAAAGCATGATTTTCCCTGGGGGACAAGGAGAGTTTTGAGGGGCTGGAGAGGAAGAAGGGACAAAGGCATTAGGCTGAAAAGCAAGTAGGAACCAAACTAGAAAAGAAGATTTGAGGCAGAAGAGGGATCTGATGGGACTTGGTTAGTTCTATGTGCACCCAGGAGACAGGGCCGGTCGGCATGGAAACCAGTCCGGAGCCGCGGTGCTAATGGAGGTGGGAAAAGTGGCTGTGGAAGTGGAGGCACTTTCAAGAGATGTTTCTTCAGGAGGATCTTCCCGAGGTCCGGGTGCCCCGGGGTTGGGGCAGGGAAGACCACGAGAGGTGGGGCCCTAAGGCTCGCAGCATCCAAACCCAGAGGGGGGCTTCAGGAATCCCCTGCCAGCGTCACAACTCGTGACCACAGCATAGAACCTGGGCGCACAAGGGAGACTCTTAGTTAATGGGTCGAGTGATCTCTGTGCTCGCAGGTTGTCCGCGCGTCCTGGGCGGCTGGAGGGGCAGCCAGCGCTGCCCTTCAGTGCCGGCTCTGCGGGCTGATGTCGGAGGGGAGTGCCACTCCAGGAACTCCTACCAGTCACGGTTCAAGTTCATTCAAGAAAGTTGGAAAGCAGCTAAGTGCCTAAAGTTGCGTTCACTGGCCAGAGACCCAAGTTCCCCCTCGAGTCAGCCCAGTGGCAGCCTCGTCTTCTAGGAGGGGTTCCGAACACCCCCGGTCCTTCTGGCCACCTCCACGGCCTCACTGCGCTTGGGCTACATCCCTCCATTGATTGGCATTCACAGGACCTCAAGGCTCTCCACTAGTAATCTACTTTCCACTTCAAAACTGCTCATTTCCCTCTAGAATCTAATCTAGAGTCTAGATTATGGCAACTGCATACAGAGTAAGTCCACCAGACGCAAAGGAACTAACAAGAGGGCAAATACTTTTCCTTAAAGCAGCGGCTCTTAACCTGTGGGTTGCGACCCCTTTGGGGATCAAACAACCCTTTCACAGGGGTTGCCTAAGACCATCGGAAAACACATATATAATTACATATTGTTTTTGTGATTAATCACTATGCTTTAATGATGTTCAATTTGTAACAATGAAAATACATCCTGCTATCAGATATTTACATGACGATTCATAACAGTAGCAAAATTACAGTTATGAAGTAGAAACGAAAATAATTTTATGGTTGGGGGTCACCACAACATGAGGAACTGTATTAAAGGGTCGCGGCATTAGGAAGGTTGAGAACCACTGCTCTAGATTATGGCAACTGCATACAGAGTATGTCCACCAGACGCAAAGGAACTAACAAGAGGGCAAACACTTTTCCTTAAAGCAAAGCAGGACGGCGAGGCAGGCGGAGTCTGAGAGAGGGTCCCGCTTTCCTTGCCATACCCACTCACATCAGAGAAAGTTCTTACAAGCCCCCTCACTTAGAACACCTACTTGGCCCAAACTGAAATTCCCAGGGCAGCAACAGGGAACCGTCAGACACTCGCACTGGGCAGGATTCTGGGCAAGAGCTGGGCTCCGTGCTGTTCGGGCCGGGGTGGGCGGTGTGTTTGTCCTATTGCTTATGCACCTCAAAAACATGTCTGTTGAAAGTCCTTGTTAAACTAAGGCTTCCAGGAAAAGCCTCGCATCATACCTATTGTCAACCCCTCACAAAGCCTCTTCTCTCCCTACAGCGATTTAATTGCCTATATAGTAAAGGCTTTCAGAAGCAGGTTTGTAAAAGAAAGAGAAAGCAATAGTTGTGACTGAGATTTGACCTAGAGTGGAGTGTTCACCAGGTTTACAAGACAATTTTACAAGACAAATCTGTATTTCTATCACTTAACTTTCTCCAGAAGCAGGACCTGAACACAAAATACAAACTAGAAGGTTAGTTTAGTTCTACAAGATTTCCGTGGACTGAGCCGCTCTCTCCTCGGTTGACATTCGGTATCTGTAAATTCCAGGGGATAGTTGGTGGCTACTGAGTGTGTCCGAGGGGTGACTTGGCACTTTCGCACTAACCCTCCGTGTAAAAGCAGCTCTGGGGTCAGCGTGGTAAGAAACATCCAAAGAACAGAACCGCCCCTTTCCTGAAAGAGCAAAGTCAAGTGATTCCCTGCCTCACACCCCGCCCGCCAGGCAGGTAGCTGCCAATCCCAGTTCAGACGTCAGCCCTGAGAAACCTGGTCGTGAATCAAGCCAGTGACGGGGATGGGGAGGGGTCCCTGCTCCGGAAGGTGCCCACAGGCACTCTCCTGCCCCTTCACCAGCTGGGCCGCGTGTCTCTGCCAGTCCCCACCTGCACCTCAGAGGTGCAACTCTGATGCCAATCTCTGGGGCTCTACTCTCACCCCTGGCGCAAGCCCTTAGAGCCCCCTCTCCTGCCTCAGGGTAGCCCTGCACCCCAAACTCAACACCTTCTGCTCCACAGAAAAGAGCCCTGCACAGTGTCCACATCTTCATATTTATTTCCATGGTGATAACATGGAACAGATTTAGCAGCCACGGAGGGAAAAAAATCTCTCATTGACTTCCGAGTTAAATCCCGTAACAATGATGTTCAACTATTGCGAGTTTTCTGTTGACTTAACATTTATTGAATCAAATGCTGAAGAAAATGGACTCCCTCTAGGTCTCAGAAACCGTGTTTGACAGTCTGTCTTGTAAAGAATTTATGACGGGATTTGACTTCTCGTTCCTGGGCACGTTTGAGCCTTACAGCCCAGGAAGCACACGACCGAACACTCCAAAGGACTGTAGTACTAGTTTAAGTCTGACCGCTCCCCAAAAGGCAGACACTGCTTCCCACACGCCTATGCAGCTTGTTACTTGGGTGTTTTAAAATAAATGAATGAGAAGCGGTGGAGGCATAAAGAAAACCCAGCTTCCTTCGGCACAACGAGACGCGGAGATCTGGGAGGGAGGGAGGGAGAAGACGAGCTGTGTTCACCAGCTCCAGGTGTCCGTCACCGTTCCCTTAAAAACGCCTGGAAGCGCTGTCAGTGACGAGGAGCTCAAGGTATGGGACGAGTTTGTTATACAAGAAGCTAAACGTGATTAGAAACACAAAGTGAAACCAGTCGGTGGGGACCGGGTACAAGGCTTGTGCTTAAAGCTTTGGTTGCCTCCTTGGCCAATTTCTCAGACACCAAAACCAACTCCTGACTAATTATCAATATACAATCAAAACAAAATCTTGAAACACATACTTTTCTTCAGAAGAGGGAATAAAGGCACAGAAACCAGCCAAAATAGATTTTTTTCCTGTAAGAATTGTATGGTTGATTAAAATAGCTCATCACTAATAAAACTTGGATCACTAGAGCAGACAATACAAATTAGTTGTTTTAAAAAATGACATTCACTGAATTCCTGGTCTGTGCATTCAATGTGAATCATCATCAAAAATATGACAAGAGGGTGGTGAGGAGTTCCATTGGGGGTTCTGTATGTTCCGTATTTCAGAGGAGAAGTACCACATGAAGGGTTAGATACGACGGCTCCTTGGGATGAGTGTATGGCGGTTAGAGATCTCTCCCCTCCTGAGCTCAGAGATGTGCAGTGAGAAATGTCTGGGCGACTTACTCATGACGGATACCTCTCACCAAAGGCAGCCCTGGCATCAAGCTCCACACCTAGGAAGTTCAATAACCTGTATTACACTTTCATAAATATTTCTGCATACTTTTTTGTTTTCTGATTTTAAGCTCAGCTTAAATTTTGTCAAGGAAACCATTTCACAAGAGGGTACATCACAATCTACTATCAGCAATATTCCTTGTTTATTAGAATCTGAAGATGTCCATATTACATCAAATATAAATATATATTATATTTACATTTCCTTCTTAGCTTTCAATTTAGGTGAGTGTATTTATAGATAATGCCACGATGTCACCTTTAATCCTCAGGGCAGCGCCCATTCCCTCCATGGACCCCTACAGGGGCGCACAGCATCCTGAAAGGGGTGCACTGCTCTTTTTTGTTCAGTAAAAGGAAAGAATGGGTATCCAGGAACGGAGATCTAAAAATGTTGTAGGAGGTTCTGCTTTGTTTCTAGGAGGTTTAGTATTTCAAATACCTGAAAAATGTGGTCCCTTTTTACAGTACTATTCTCTACCTGGGGACAAGAAAGGATAATATGCAATTCAGAAAGGAAGAGCCCAAAGGAAAGAGAACCTGCTAGTTAGTGCATTAATCTGTTTAGTAAAGATCTGTTTTAAAATGTCTGAATGCTGTACAATATGATACAAAACAAGCTCCCGCCTGCAGAGCAGCTGGCACATTTTCCTAGAGGTCGGTTTGCCGGCCGAACAGTCTGCTGCCTGGGTGGCCTGGGTCCTGGTCACTTTCGGTCATCGATAGTTTTAATGAATTCCACCGCTGCTGTGAACTGCATCCACCAGTAGGACTCCTCTCCGGACAGACAGCTGGCATAGAAGCTACTGATATACTGGACAGTGGACAGCAAACAGGGTGGGTTTGCCTAGAGAAATGAGAAATAATAGAGTCAACTGGTCAGATGTACAGCTCTGCAAGAATCTTTCAGTTACTATTCTCAAATGTTTGTCTCTGAAAGAGACACCAGTCCTTCTGAAAACAATCCCCAAATTCCCTTTTTGGAACTATTTTGCAAAGCCTAGCCACTGTGAGCAGCAACAGTCCACTGCCGAGGCGAGTGGGTTCTATTCCGAGCTGAACTGTCTAGACCAGGGGTGGGCAAACTTTTTGACTCGAGGGCCACAATGGGTTCTTAAACTGGACCGGAGGGCCGGAACAAAAGCATGGATGGAGTGTTTGTGTGAACTAATATAAATTCAAAGTAAACACCATTACATAAAAGGGT
>NW_005370657.1:3224767-3241786 GCF_000412655.1 Myotis brandtii
AGTGCCACAATGGGTTCTTAAACTGGACCGGAGGGCCGGAACAAAAGCATGGATGGAGTGTTTGTGTGAACTAATATAAATTCAAAGTAAACATCATTACATAAAAGGATACGGTCTTTTTTTTTTTAGTTTTATTCATTTCAAACGGGCCGGATTCGGCCCGCGGGCCGTAGTTTGCCCACAGCTGGTCTAGAGCTTTCTATGCTTGCAGGTCACTGAACCCCACTGGTCCCTAAGGAGGTTGAACCACCCCAGGGGACCTACTCAATATCCCAGGCTTCCAGCGTGTTCGGTGGGAAGTAAATGCTAGAGGCAAACTGGGTGGTAAGTGCAGGTAGAAGCAGCTGAGAAAGAAAACACGACAAGATAACATGCCCTGTGCTGCAGGAGGTGACACAGGACACCTGCTTTCCACCTTCACGTGGCGAGAAAGGACCCAGGTGTGGTAAGTGGTTAGGAAACAAGCCTAGGCCTGTTCCTAAAGCAAGCTTATGTCACAGTGGAAGAGAGAAGAGCAGCGGCCCACGGGAGGAGTTATGAAGGCTACACACGCTGATCCTGGGGTTCTGACTCAGAGTTGAGGTTGCAGAAATACTGCAAACATTAAGAATTAATGAGATATGAGTCAAAGATACTTTAGACATCAACAGATGGGCTAAGCTGACTGGAACACATGAGTGATGCACCCAAACTGTATGGTTCCCCCAAAATGTTCAGAATAACTTTTCAATGTTATTGTTTAGATGATGAAATTTTATTTTAAAGACAAAAATGGACAAAATATGTCAGGGTTTTTTGTTGTTTTTTTTGTTGTTAATCTTCATCAGAGGATATTTTCCCACTGATTTTTAGAGAGTGGGAGAGAGACAGAAACATCAATGTGAGAGAGACACATTGATTGGTTGCCTCCCACACACACCCTGACCACGACCAGGGATCAAGCTTGCAACTGAGGCATGTGTCCTTGACTGGAATCAAAGCCGGGACCCTTCAGTTCACAGGCTGATGCTCTATCCACTGAGCCAAACCAGCTGGGGCTGTCGGGCTTTTAGAAATAATACGGTACAATTACAAAATAAGAGGCCAAAGGAGGAGAGATCTGATTGGCAAATTTAGTAGTTTATGTGACAAGTACTACAAAGAACCAGGGTGAAAGAAGATGCAAAAGCACAATTTTTCTTTCACTCGAAGTTATACACTGAGCCCCAACCAAGGACTTTGGCCCTGCTTCAAAACGCTCTTCTAGAGCCCTGACTGGTTTGGCTCAGTGGATAGAGCGTCGGCCTACGGACTGAGGGGTCCCGGGTTCGATTCCGGTCAGGGGTGTGTGCCTTGGTTGTGGGCACGTCCCCAGTGGGGGGTGTGCAGGAGGCAGCTGATCCATGTTTCTATCTCATCGATGTTTCTGGCTCTCTATCCCTCTCCCTTCATCTCCCTTATTAAAAAATCAATAAAATATATTTTTAAAAAAAAACACACAAAAAAAACGCTCTTCTAGGAATCTGACCCCCCCGCCCTTTCTCCTGAAAACCCTGCCTTCTGGACAGAACAAACCTGGACGTTAGACACTTTCTTTCTGGACACACAGAGCTCGAGGCCTGGGAAGAGCCACGTGTCTAACCCCCTGGGACACGCGTGCCCCACCCTGCTCAATGCCAGATGAACTCTTCTCACGACCAGCGGGGAGGGCCCACCTTTATCAGCACAAACACCAGCACCGGGACGAAGTCGTCCGCCCCGGGGACAGAGTCCTCGTTGGCCAGGCTCAGCAGGTTCATGATGGTGGAGCACATCCTCAGGATGCACTGCACCTTGTCCCGCGGGGTCTTGTAAGCGCTGATGGTTCTGATCTCCGACTGCGCAGATGGCCACGGCGCCTCCCGAAGATAAACCTAAGCGAGACCACAGACAGGCAGGCAGGGCTGTAATCGGCCGGGAGCACAGACAGCGACCACAGCACCCGCCGGTCCGGAGGCAGGGGGCACGTGTTGCCTCTCCCCCTTTTCAGTAAAACAAGATCTCGGTTCCTTCGCCGTCCACTAAAGATTTAAGCTTAATTTTTAAATAATTTGCTTTGCATTTTAAAGTAAAAAAACTTAGATATCCTCTAATGGAGGAAATGGCATACAGTAACACAGAACCTAGAATTCATAAAATTCCCATCTTTCTTAAATAGCTAGGCTGGAGCTTCTCTACTGGAGCAGCCGATTCCAAAAGTACAAACAAGCTACCTTTAAAAGAAAGCAATTTATAATTAACGTGTCTTTGCTGCAGTAGTTTTAGAAATAAAGGATTCCAAGAAATCAAAGACAATTAAAAATTGTATGCTAATCAATGTTCCATTAGTGAAGATTTTAATGAAACAACCAGGAAGCTCGCATACCTGAAATTCCTGTTTTTTAAGAGCTGTATGGCAGGTAAAAACTCCATCATCAATAACTAAAAGGTAAGTTGGCGTCATATTCAGGTACAACTAATCTCCTGGAGCAGCGGTTTCTGCGGCCTGGGGGCCCTGGCTCGCCCTCTCCTCCACCGAGGTCCCTTCCTCACCAGGAATTTTAATCCCCAGAGGATCTTTGAGAACTTCAGTTAGAATGAAGTTCCTCTATCGCAAACGGTGTGACATATTTTATTACATTCTGTTTCCTTGAAACACTGGCAACATGCACACAGTATAAAGTGCAGCTCTAATTCCCAACGCCTCCCGTGCTATGAACCTGCGTTACCTCCGGGATCTGAAGCGCTCTGTGGTTGGCAGTCACCACTTTCGACAATCTCTGGATATGTTCATGAAGAACCCTGGAAACCCCCAAAACAAATATGTAAATACATGTCAGAAAATAAGGCACACAGAGTCATAACTGATTCTTTAAGACATTTAAACTGTTTTAGACTTATTTCTAGATACAGATTACAATTACAGTTGAGACTCTCTCTTAGCTGTAGGTATTCTGTCTTGTTAAAAAGTCACATTTTGAACAGGATCTGCTCGGAAATGCTGAGTGAGCGAGGGGATGCAGTCAGAAGTCCTTCTTGCCCAGACCAGACAGCATTCAAGGAAGAGAGGAGGGGAGCGTTCAGCCCACAGACTGTCCGACACCCTAATCAGCAACCAGGCTGTCACGAGGTAGAGGATCAAAAGCCAGAAGCCAAAGATGCTTAGACGGGGAAGGGACTCAACACACAAGCTCTCATTTCACAGGGAAAATAATTCAGCTTCAACAGGCGAAGCTTTGATTAAACCAGCTTCCCCGCTGCTGGTGTTCTTTCCAGAGGGCGTGCGCTCTCCCTCTGTAACACCTGCAGAAGTGCCGGGGAGGAGAAGGCAGGCACCCCCTGCTTCAAAGTGCTCTTTGCAGCCAACACAGTTTGAATGTCCCTACTCCTTATCCCACGCTGGAAGCCAAAGACTGGTGCTCTGGAGAGAAAACAGGTCCCACTTGGTGTGTTAAGGACAGGGGCTCGGGTGAGCTAACAGCTCTGAGACTATGAATGAGTGAGGCAGGCTGGGACGATCCCAACCATTCAGAGGACAGTGAATGCTCCCAAATATACACGCAATATCTTAAAATGTCCATGAAAAAAAAACAACTTACAAAAACCACCTATGACCACCCTGAGATGCTATTACAGGGACCCTCGAGAGTCCCTGGCACATTAAGTCACTGCTACAGCTAGGGAGCACAGTGGGCACCTCAACGCGCTTGAGGGAGAAACGGGTTGTAAAGCAATGCTCAAGAGACTGCAGGAGAGGTCCGGCCGGTGAGGCTCGGTGGTTTGGCACAGACCCATGAACCAAGAGACCCGGTTCCATTCCCGGTCAGGGCACATGCCCAGGTTTCGGGCTTGATCCCCAGTAGGGGATGTGCAGGAGGCAGCTCTGATCAATGATTCTTTCTCATCTTTGATGTTTCTACCTCTTCCTCTCTTTTCCTCTCTGAAATCAATTAAAAAAAATTTTTTTTAAATGGACAAGAGATCCATTCTAAAAAAAAGAAAAAGAAAATGCAGAAGAGGAAAAACAAAAATGCTAAATCCAGGCAAACAGCAGTGCCTTCCAGAAAGGCCAGACCAATGTGTACACCCTTCAGCCCGAGTCTCCACATCCCTGAAAACTGTAATTCTGACGGGTGGGAAATGGTAACAACATGCATTTCTCTATTAGATACCGGTCTTATATATAGCTCCACTAAAGTATGGGCTAGCTGACGTCTCCCTACGTGGTCCAACACAGGCCCTACACAGAGAGCACTCACTGGTCACGGAGTATGTCCCCATCCTGATTGGGGTAGAAAGCAAGCTTGAAAATGCGATTCATCACGCTTCGCTCGATGGCCAGCTGCGCGTCCTGAAGCTGCTCCTCGCTCGCATTTTGCCAGATGACGTCCTGGGCCATCGCGCCGTAGAGGAACTGCAGGAAGTCTTCTACCTGAGCAGTTTTATCATCAGCTGCTGTGAGTTTCTGAAAGTCTCCAATGCAAAATAATAATTTTAAAAATACACTATCTGAATAATTTTAAAAAGGAAATTGTAGAAATAATTTTAATCACTAGCTATGCAGATACTATGCTCTTAAAGCCAAAAGTGTCTGGGCATGATTTATTTTAGGAGAATATGTGGCCAAATCATTAAAGTCAGGAGAAAGGTAAGAGATAAAAGTTTAAGAATAAGGAGTGTGTTATAAAAATTATATGCTTTGGTTTAAAAAATGAGAAAAATTGTGTGGATCCAAAACTTTACCAATTTTATCCATTTTTAAATAAACTACAGATATTCAAACCAATAAAAATAAACTTTACTTATTAAGAACCCATAAAATGACTGGGAACTTAAGGAACTGCTTTTAGACATGTAGGTATTCAAACAAACTAACAAAACAAAAATGTCCAAATCTTCCCAATGCTATGGCCGAAGAGATGCTCAATTGAACGTCTCCAGTTACCTTGAATGAACTCCCTGATCTTCTTTTCTTTGCTCTCAAGCAGCAACCTCACACAGACGGTGGTGAAGTATCGGTTGGCCACCTCCTTGTCCCGCAGCACCCTCTGCAGCAGCCTTTCCAGGTGAGCCTGCGTGGTCTGCAGTCCTTGCCGACAGCGGGTGAGGTAAGCAATGTAGGGGGCCCTTTTCCTGAAAGGAAACAGGCTTTGCAGGACGCTCTCTTTGGAAACTAAGAGTCCTAATTTTTCTTTAAAAAAATAAAAAGATTACTTCATAGGTTTTGGTTTTCCACGTTAGCATGTCAGGCTGCAGACAACAGTCTGGAAGACGAATTATGCTTCCAGCTCGAGAACAGAGCTGCATGTCTGTGAAGAACAGCATCTCCTGGGCTGAGCACTTAGCTACCTAACTACTGAACACGCTGAGTCCCTCACACTGCTGGCCTATTTTATATCGGAGCACAGTCTCCATGCTGGTAGGGCCTGGCACCTAACAGGAAATTGATTGCTAGAGAAAACTGAAATAAGAACAAAATACAGGTTCTATACCACTAGGTCATTAAACATGCCACCAATTATTGGCATACAGTCTATATGTGACCATCTTAGAGCACCTGTGCCCTCAGCCTCAATGCCACTTCACTTCCTAAGTGTCTAAATTATGTGTTTCTCCTCAACTGTTAGCAAGGGGCTGCCCAGGGACAAAGGGAGCAATTCCTGGGCCTGCTCCTGCCTCCCTGGTCCAGGGAAGCAGTCTTCCCTCTCACCCTACAAAGGGGAAATGATACCCTCGTTACACCGGCCCCACCTCTGCTAAAGCTCCTTGGTGCAGCGCTGAAGCAGATGGCACTTCTCTGTGCGGAAGAGCTGCTCCTTCATCACCGCATTTCAGACTAACAGCCAAATGTGCTCCTCAGGAATCTATGTCCAGTGAGCAGAGCCAAGCACTTCCACGTAAGCCTAGATTCGTCCCCAAGACAAGGGCGAGAAGATACTACTTGCTGCTGAAACAAGGTGTGAAGCGAAGCTGCATGTTACCTGTAGTCCTCGGCGATAGAGGCCAGCAGCTTCCTGCAAGTCCTGTTATCAAAGCGGCACACACAACGCATTGTTTCCTGCAGCTGAGCCATTAAGTTCTTATCTTGTAAATTAATTGCTTCGGCTATTTGAACTTTTAAGAAGCATACAATTTCATTCTCTGAACAAAAAAACAAGAATTCTGTTACTGCTGAGAAAATCCTTGTGCTCACCTAAGGGGTTGTCATCCCTCAGCCTTTGGGATGTCGATTCAGCTTTAGCACGTGTCAGTAGAACTAAGTTGAACTGCCATGCTCAATCATTGAACATTTAATGAACCAGCAGTAATCGAGTGCCCTTACTAATCCTAACATAAATCTATTAAGTTAAACCATATGGAATTGCTATAAAGCTTAAATACAGTTGAATACTGGCAATTTCATATGGTTCAACCTTCAAATACAGGAAAAAATAAATGGTCATATAGCAAACTTACCTTCTGGGTCTGTGTGGTCTGGTAAACCATTCCTTGTTGAATGGCTTAGCACTGGGAAAGCAACTGAATCCGCAGAGCAAAGAGCAAGCCTCAGTTTCTTTTTTGCATCTCTGAAAAAATGAGTTGAAAATTCATTAATTTCTCTATCCAGATAGGATCACATTTTATGAACATTTGCTATGTAAGTTAATATGCTATCTCAGGAATCAAATGTTGTAAGTGGTCATAATCAAAGAAGATTTTAAACTTACTGACATCTCACTTAAAGGAACAGGCTTTCTAGTGACCCGAGGAGCAAGGACGTAAAAGTGTTGTGGGCAAGATGTGCTATGAGAGGAGGCACTAGGAGAGTCAGAAAGGCGTACCTGGGAGACACCCCTCACACTCAGCATGCTCTCTACTACAGCTCTCGACAAATGTTGACCGGCCACTAGACAGCTCACAGCTGGCAGGAAGCCCTTTCTTACTGTTCTGTTGCTGGAGCCAAAAGCTGCTCCTTTCAACTTCCAACTACTGAGGCGCCGACCACCACCAAGGGCAGAGCGCCCTGCAGTAAGGTGTCGCCCTCCACAGCAGTGCAGCTCTGTTCACACTGAGATGCCACCAGCATGCTCTCATCTGCTGGTGGCTGTGGCCCTTTCTGGTCCCACAGGGCATCGACCAGAGCTTCCTCAGAATGTCCAAACTGCCATTCAAAGGAAGGAGCTGAAGCCCCTCAGCGAACAGGCCACATCTGCTCCTCCTGCAGGATCCCCACTGTCCACTCACCTGGCAGCTCCGAGTCTTTCCCTATGGGCTTGCTTCCTATAAAATGAGTAACTTACAGACTAAGCCTATCATCTGTAATATTCACCCACTCTGCAGTCTCATAAAACATATAATGGTAAAGTCATGGCTGAAAAATAAAAATGGTCTGCCACTCCCTCCAATTTTACTGTAGGGAAAAAATTACAAAGCTTCATAATGTTTATAAATAAAATGATGTATTAGGGTCTTCTTTAAACTAACTGGGGGGAATAAATGTGAAACAACACTGGCCGTGTATCAGTGACTGTGGAATCTGGGTGAGGAGGAGGACAAACTGAGGGCTCCTCAGGCCTATGGGACAGCTGACCCAGCTCCCACCCCCTCACCCTCACCCTCTCCAGCATTTCTCACCGGGGCTGGGAGCTTTACATGGGCAGAGGCTCGGCCACCTGTTTCATTGTAATGGCTTATGTGGTGCCTGTGAGCACACAAGGTTTTCCTTTATCTCTGAACTCAAGCCTCTGATATATGACATCCACACAGGAAGCCAAGTCTTCTCAGGAAATAGCCATTTCATTCTTATCTCTCTGCTTTATACCTTTATTAAGTGACACAATGAATCACATGACTGAGGTGACTGCAGTGGTGATGAAAAGTCCAACCCCAAAGTCCTAAATCCTGTAGGAGGAATACCTGTAAGAGTAGGCTGAGTCCTGAGGGTGGGCCACTTGGCTCGCAGAGTCCGGGAGGTCATCGGCTGAGATGTTTTGCAGTGCTTCATCTCGAGGAGAATCGTGTGCACTTTCCCCGTCACCCATAGCCTCTAAACAAAGCCCACCCCAAAAGGATAATAAGCAGCTTAATCTGAAATGTTCTGGCAACTTAGTGATAAATTAGCATTGTGCTTTACAACACGATATTTATAGCAATGATAATATGTCAAGAGACCACTTTTTGAGAAGAGAATGATTCTACTTCTTATACCAATCCTAATTGAAAACAATGAAAGTCTTTATTTAATAATAATAATCCTATATAATAAAAGCCTAATATGCTAAGTGTCCAGTCGTCTGTTCAACCAATCAAAGCGTAATATGCTAATGATATGCTGACCGCTCAACTGCTCGCTATGATGTGCACTGACCACCAGTGGGCAGATGCTCCGACAGGTAGGTTAGCTTGCTGCTGGGGTCCGGCTGACAGGGATTGAGCGAGACAGGCCGGACACACCCTGGAGCTCTCCTGCGGTCCCTCCCCAACTGGCCAACCTCCCACGTCCCTCCTTGGTCCTGATCATGCACCAGTGGGGTCCCTTGGCCTGGCCTGCGTCCTCTCGCAATCCGGGACCCTTTGGGGGATGTCGGAGAGCCAATTTCGGCCCGAGGGACCCCACTCTAGTAATCATCATCATCATCATCTGGCCTTGGCTGGTGTGGCTCAGTTGGTGAGTGTCATACTATGCACCAAAAGGTTGCCGGTTTGATTCCTGGTCAGGACATATGCCCTGGTTTTGGGTTCGATCAGTTCCCTGGTAGGGGTGTGTGCAGGAGGTAACCAAATGATATTTCTCTCTCATATCTATGTTTCTCTCTTTCCCTCTCCTTTCCTCTCTCTCAAAAAAATAAATAAAAACATATTTTTAAAAAATATTACTACTCTATAATCGGAATCACTGAACCACAGAACTAAAAGGGGTCTCAAAAATCGTTTTACATAACCCCTCATTTTATGGGCATGGAATCCTCCCATAGAAGACAGCTGCAAACCCCTGGGCCAGCCATGGCTCCCCAAGGCTTCTCCCGCTGCCCAGGAATGAGTTAGGGGTAAACTCACAAATGCAGCCAGGAGAGATCTGTGGTGGAACCACAATTGTTTTTAACAGATCAATTTAGATAAGATATACACTTATAAAATCAAAGGAATAAAAAGTTCCTTAGTATAATAAAGATACTGTGCTTGTATAGGAAAAATATCTTTATTCTTAGAAAATAATTTCAAATGCTTTAGGAAAAACTTTTCTGTTATTTTAAGGCTTTCCAAAATAAAAGCTGGGCTAAGTTCACCTCTCCCAGTCCCCCTTAGTGTCTCTTCTTCCAGTGCGCATACAAGCATAAACACCTGCTGTGTAGAAGTTATGCTTTATATACTTCTGTTTCCTCTCCATTTATTTTGAGAATTACATCATATTTTTCAGACAGCTATTCAAAAGTAGCACTATTAATTCAGATCATCTTTATCACTGTGATACAAAGGTTACTATTCAAATCTTTACCACGGTTATCACCTGCATTGTCATAGTTGGCCATTGCTCCTTCACTGGGGCTGGTTCGCTTAATGGCGTTCCTGTATTTGTCCAGAATGTCCTCAGCGGCCTGAGCTTGTGCACTGAGTCTAGGGCTGGGATCATCTGCAGGGAAAGGAGAGTGAGAGAATTAGCTCCCTTCGGTTTGTACCAACTCTGATGTTAGTACGACACCAGGAGCATAATCCCAAAGGCCGATTAGGAGGTAAGACTTAAAAAGAGCACATATCTCAGTGTTAAGAGGCACCATGCAACTGCCTACTCCTCCCATTTCTGGGTCTGAGAGCCTTGCCAAAGCACGGATTTGGGAGAATTAGATCCACTTTCTCATCATCGCCAGAATTCCACATGACAGTGTCAAAAAGTTCAGTGCGGACTGAATGGATGATGGGTTTCTAAAGTGCTTACACTCAAACCACTGGTATTAGCAACTCATGCTAACAGAACTTCCCACAATGCAATTTTATATGCAGACTTCATTTACTCAGACATCTCCATGCTGAAGGAACAAAAAAGAAGTATTCAAACTGAGAATTAAAGCCTTTTAAGTAATAATAAAAGTTGCCTTCCTCCAGTCTTCCTGGATTTCTCTCTCTACACCAGATTTGAAAACTTCAGATTTTCATATGCTATCTCACTGGATCTCACCATGACAGTGCAGCTGCCGGAACAGAGCACTTTTGTGCATGCAATGGAATCAGAGGCACTCCCAGAGAACCTAGACATTGCTGGGGAGTGCTGGAATTGTACCTGGGTGCACAGAGAAAAAGCTGATCACAATCACAGCACAGCACTGTTTACTGACAGGACTGCCATCCTGTCGGCAAAATCAGCACATCGCAATGTTTTCCTGTAGTCAAGGTAATTAACAGTGATCAAAGCAAAGAACTGCTACAGATCTATGGGACACAGAAAGTTCCAGAATGAAATGTAAACTCCTGCGATAGATCTAGGCCAACCAGGTGGCTACCATAAATGTCCACATTCTGGTAGAATCCCATTTTTTAAAAAGTCTAAAATCACATAAAAATCACTAGAATTTCTATGTGTGTGTGTTAACAGCAGCTACCATTTATTGAGCACTGACCACATGCCAGGCACTGTGCTAAGCACCTTATATGAGCAATCTCAATCAATCATCACAATAACCCCATAGGGAGGTACTACTATCACCCCGTTTTATAGAAGAGGAAATCGAGGTATAGAGAGGTTAAGTACTTATGCTCAGAGGCTCTTCTTTTTTTTTTCCATAGAAAATATTTTGTATTTCTGTCTCCGTAAAATTGTAATAAACTGTAAAGAGAGGATTTCCAAAGTAATGTAATCTTTCTGCTATAATGACATTTGGATGCCAGATCAGGGTCATAATCTGATCTTCAAAATGTAAACTGAAAAATCTTTATCGTTACAAAGTCATTTTGTGGAGGGAGAGTACTTTTTGCTATTGGTTTTCAGTGCTGTTGAGACTCTTTTGAAAAAGGGACAACAGAATTTGGCTAACTATAGTGAAGCCATAATGTTGCCTATTGACTTTATTTCTATAATGCCATTCTTAAAATTTTTATCCTAAGAAAATAATGAAAACAAATAAAAAATGCTACATATATGAAGCTGTGAGCAGTATTTTCATAGTAAAAGTCGGGTACAATTTAAATATCCAAAAGCAAGAGAATGTTCACACTGCAGTAAAATCAGATGATAGATTATCTTAGAGTCAATAAAAACTACTAAAAACAATCAGTTTAGTAGAAACTGGGAGAGGGCTTATGAAATAACAAGTGTTAAAAGAATACAGTTACATACATAATCTGATTAAATCATGAAAAGCCATGTACAAACACAAAAAGATTGGGAGAGAACATGGAAAAAAAACAAGAATAGTTAGGATGGTGGTATTATGAGCAGACTGTTAAGAAATTTCCTTTCACAGCATTTTAAAATGGATTTAATAATAATTTTCAATGGGTCATTAGTTAGGATTGGGTAGAAGTTTTTGCACCAGTAGAGAAGTTAAATGGCTTGAATTGAACACAAAGAAAATGAAATACTTTACTTAAAAAAATTACTGTACTCTACCAAGCTTCCAGTTTAAGAACCAAGAAAAATACTATATTGCCCAAAGTCAAGTAAAAAACAATTTATACCTTCTCCAAAATTATCAATTCAACATTGTAAAAACATGAGATTTCATGAAGAGATTCCACTCTGCAAACATTGGTAGTGTCCTAACACTAGGAAAATGGTAAAGAAAAACAAGTATCTTGCCAGAAAGAAGCTTTTCCAACGTGTCTCAGTCAGACTGTAGGTTCCTGAAGAACAGGGGTCAGGTGTGAAATGACTTACTACCCACACCACTTAGCACAGTGTCTGGCATGAGTCAGATGTTCAACAGTATTGGCTGACTGAATAAGAGGGGCTTGACGGCTCTCGGCAGGGACGGTGGCCTGGAAGCACAGCACCTGCTGTTCAAAACCCTTTATCCAGGAAAGTCATGCATCAAAGCAGGGATGTGTGCTAGGCCAAGGAGCTACATCTAAATTTAACAGAGGTAGACATCAGAATGCCATGCATTACAATGAGAGTCTACCTGTACTATGCTGAGCAGCTTTGAGGAGGATGTTCTTTTGAAACCTATCCCATTTTTAAATAAAGCTCTTCATGTTAACTTAGAATGTAATTTCAAATCAAGATTAAGAAAAAAAGAGGTGAGAAATGAATGTCCCTGTAGTTAATTTACAGTCATTGGAAACAGTACACAGCTATCAAATTCAAGGCTGAGTCCTTAACACTACTTTTCACAATCTTTCCTTTCAGGGAGCACAATCATAATGTGCCAACAGCAAGCTGCAAAAACACAAATGCTGAATAAGGTAAGAACCCAACCCCTAGTTGTATTTCCCTTGGGTTAGAGAGCAATGGTAAACTGATTCAAGCTGTAAAAATTGGTAAAGTTTATAAATTTATTTTATTCTTTGAACAAACACCTTATCATGAAAAAAGGAAATGATTAGGTAAAACAGAATTTCACTATGATCCTGAATAATCAAGTGCTACAGACAAAAATAAATTTAGAGTTCCATGATCAACGTTAGCGAAAATTATTCAATCAATGATCCGAAGAGATGGCATGCACCGAGCTAAAACCATCACCACTTTCCTAAAAGGCACTGCGTGGCATCATCCCCCTCAGATGTCAGATTGTGGGGTGTGTAGAGGCCCAGGACCAGGGGCCTCACCATAAATGGAAGTTATGATAATGAGGATGATGATGGTGGTGGCGGTCTACAGGAAGAGCACACAGATTCACTGTGGCCGCCAACTGGAAACCACAGAGCTATGAAGAACATACTCCCCACTGTACACACACAGACACACTCTTCTAAAAAGGCAACGCTTATGGCACCCAAGAAAAAGTGTTATGAAATATGTGCTCTGGGAATGAAGGAGCCAGGAAGTCCATGGGTCTACAAACCTGTGAGTGTTGAGAATCTGTCAGGCCCCAGCTCATCTTTGTCTTTTTCTTGTTTTTCTTTCTTTCTAAATGGTATGGGAGCTGGAAATTAAATAAAGTCAGTAGTGTGACATACAACATACTGCACTACTCGGCAGACAGCAGTCATTCTGGAGTTAACTGGTGTGCCAACATTTCTAAGTGAAAGGAAGGTGAAAAGTTTAAAAGCTAAGAAACCCCAAGTGTCAATTGATAATCGTTCTTAAAATAGCATTGAAGATTCTTAAAGATGCGTTCAGAGTCGTTGGCCACAGGAAGAATGATTTAACGGGAATCTATTGGGACTAAATCAAAACCACTGCCTCTTAACCTCCGCTCAGAAACAACACATTCAAAACTCTGAGGCATGCTCTCCTCGTCCTCAAGTGGCTGGAGTACGGCGTGAAGGCGGCCCCTCGGCTCCTGAGCGCCCCAGGGCTGAGATCGGAAGAAGTCCCTAACTGCAATCCTGGATGATCTCTCCTTTCAGGAAGAGATGCTTTTGCAAACTCAAATCTCAATGTCTACTAGTATGATGCCAGGCTATTCACAAAAGAAGCGAACAATTTTATACAACTGCCTTCCAAAATAAACACTCACTAATATTCAGGGTATAAACAATCTCAAAGCACATAAACATTAAAAACTTAAGTTTATTCCAGGAATGTAAAGGATGAATTTCAAATTTTCAGTTTAATTACTGATAGCATCCCTTTTTTCCTGCAATAATTACTGGCAATACATATGTCAAAAGTCCTACGTGTCTAACATCAGGGTACATGATATTTAAACCACCGCTTGCATGACTTCCATTTATGAAACCACTACCACTTCCTGCAAAGAATAAGCTAAAACTCTGCCTTAGCATCCACCTGCGCAAAAACAGCTGGAAACAAGCCCAGCAAACCTCAGGGAGAGAGGAGCTGAGATGTGGGCTCGGAAAGAGATTTCAGGGCTTTGCTTCTGGTTGCTAATATGGCATTCTAATATGTTGTAAAATTACCTTTAGGCATGGCAGAAACAAAACGTTTTCTCCACCAAGGTCTGTTCCTGTCTGATTTCTCATCATCGCTATCTTTGCGTTCTTCAGTCTGTAGGAAAAGTTTGATGCTTTATTTGGAGTTGGGCAGCAGGCAAATTACTACGAAAAGGATTTCAGTTAGTCTGTAAAATACAAATACCCCTCAGGTTTGTCTTAAAAGAAAAACTGTTCTTATTGCTGTAGAGGAAGCTTCGGGAACATGGAAGTGTACCTTTTAAGCCAGACAAGGATCTGCTTGAGGGTAGGCACTATCTCATCAGTGAGTAAACTGAGAGCCTATAATGGAGCCTAGCATAGAGGAGGCACTTAATACAGTCTTAAGAATAAGTGCAATGCAAATAAAGTCTAGGAGGGTAGTAGAGATGGTAGCAGTAGTATTAACAATAAAACCCAGTCTGTACTGTGTGCCAAACACTGAGTGTAAGGATATATGTTATCTCATTTAAACCTCACAGTAGCCTTAGGATATAAATACTATTATTAAGCCCTTTCTGTAGATGAGAAATATGAGGCTAAAAAAGGTTATTACTCATCTTCCCCAAATTTATATAGCCTATGTCTGGCACAGCTGGGACTCAAGCCTAGATTCTGACCAACTTCAAAGTTCATGTTTTGATCATCAGTTATGTTATCATTAAGACCACGTATCAGTAGCCCATCATGTACCTTAAACAAGTCATTTAATATTTGTTTATTCACTAACAAAACTGGAACTAAAAATATTTTCTCTAAGGGCATCCTTGTAGATGGGGTGTCAGAACCCAAGGAGAGCGATGAGGGCATCCGTGAGGAATGGTTTAGCAGCGGGGATGGCATATTGATTACATACATGAGGACTGATCAAGTAAGTATATGCATGAAGAATTATGAAAACGGATTTCTATCACAGAAGGGAGTTACAAATATGGGATGGGAGAAAGATGAAATAAACTGTTGTTTTTAGAGTAGAATGAAATATATAGGTGTATGTTCATGGTTCTCTACATATAAAGAGAAAGATACACACATGTTAATGTGTATATGCACATGTATATTCACACACACTCTCCCCCATGGCTTTGTCTACTGTGAGGTCCTGGGAGTAGCAACACTCCTACAGCAAAGAGCACCTAATATCCAGATCTTGGTTTTTAAATACCATTTTCTACTAAAAGGAACAAGGGTTCCTTGGAGAAACGACTGGTCCAGGACTAGGACAGACACAGTACAATATAAGCTGATAACGTTTTGTGCCAAAAGGAAAGAAATACTCTAAGAATGATGGCCGCATATCAAAAGAACCTCTGACAGCTTGAAGGGGCTCCCACTGAACAAATCGGGGACAAAAATAATGACAGTAACAAACCCATTGAGTAAAACAGAAAACCATGGGACCATCAGTATAATTAATAAGTAAGTAAATTAAAAATTTGATGAAGAACAAAATAAAAAATAATACTCATTGAAAAAAATAATAGCTAACCATCTCGGAAGGAAATTGGAGGTTTAAATTAAATTTGATATAAAATTATTTGGAAAAAGTTAAAAGCATCATAAAAATGCAACACTACAAAAACAAAGTACTAAAGGTTTCCTATGGATTAGGTTGTGGATATACTAGACAAATCATCTTTAATGATGACTACTGTCCATTCTTAACCCTAGATGTATATAATCCATGTTAATTTCAGATATTAAGAGAATAAGGCAGATAGAGATTAAAGCTGACCACACCAGCAAATTCTCCGTGGCCTGTGTCCCATACCTCTCCTCTTGAGGAGTCCTTACTCGGGGATGAAGAGGACGAATGAGGTGCAGCCACCAAAGAGGTAGCACCAATGGCTGCGGCTGGAGGGAGCTCTCGCTCTTCATTCCCTGGGCGGCGGTTCCAGCTGGGGTCACTCATGGGTCTCCGGACGGAAGATACTATGTCAGAGCTCCTGCTGCGAACTAATCTCTCAGGGTAAGAATGCCGCTGCTTGAATGCCTCCATTTCGGCTGGAGTTAAACCATGGGAACCAAAGTTTGGCAGCCTGGCCTCATTTCCTCCCACAGCTCCTTCCAGGATCGGAGGGTCTGGTGGTGGATGCGAAGGCCTGGCATAGTGCACTTTTGGCCTCACCACAGCAGAAGTCCCTGGAACACAGGGGGAAAAGTTTGCAACTGAAACACAACTGCTCTAACCAAGGCATTATTAACAATGGGCTTTGGTTGCATACTTCTGACTTTGATAAGACAAGAGTCAAAAAGCTCACTTGATGACCATTTCACAATATATACAAATATTGAATCATTATGTTGTACCCTTGAAACGAATATAATGCTATATGTCAATTATATCTCAATTTTTAAATAGTTTACCTTCATGTGAAGACAGTGGGTCAAACATGGCAAGCAGAGACTCTGATTGAGAAGGGGGAGAGGTCAGGTGGTGGGCGCCTAAAACAGACAAAAGAGACCAAGTCAGAACTCAGGACTCAATGAGAGTTTCAATAGCGAAAATGGTTCTGACAGTTTCCACACTTTTCAAACTTTTTTCATCAATAAGAGCTTGAGTGACATATAAGGGGGAAAAAAAGAATCTAATAAAGATCAAATTCTGATTACTCCAAATTCATTTTATGTTTTTCTACATATATGGATTTTTTTAAAAATTTTGTTTTATTGCTTAAAGTATTACAAAGAGTATTACATATGTCTCCTTTTTTTTTTTCCCTTGACCTTCCCCCGGCCTCCCCTACCCCTCAGTGTCTTGTGTCCATTAGTTATGCTTATATGCATGCATACAAGTCCTTCAGTTGATCTCTTACCCCCCGACCCCCACCCTCCCCGGCCTTCCCCCTGTAGTTTGACAGTCTGTTCGAGGCTGCTCTGCTTCTGTATCTATTTTTGTTCATAAGTTTATAATGGTCTTTATTATCCATGAGTGAGTGAGATCATGTGGTGTTTTTCCTTCATTGACTGGCTTATTTCACTTAGCATAATGCTCTCCAGTTCCATCCATGC
>NW_005370657.1:3241816-3274419 GCF_000412655.1 Myotis brandtii
GTGTAGATGTACCACAGTTTTCTAATCCATTCATCTGCTGATGGGCACTTAGGCTGTTTCCAAATCTTAGCTATGGTAAATTGGGCTGCTATGAACATAGGGATGCATATATCCTTTCTGATTGGTGTTTCTGGTTTCTTGGTACATATATGGATTTTAATTACATTTAAGTGGTCTATCTGCCTGCTACTTTTGATGGACAAATTATATCCCATAGTTAATGCAAAGATCACAGAGGCAGATGTAAATCTTCAAAATTTTCAGAATGTCACAACTTCCCTGAGGTTCAGCTTCTGCCTTTAAAAAGAGGGGCAACACTACCTACAGAAGAATAAAAAAAAAGTTGGAAAATTTAAAATTCTAATACTGCTCTCAGCAAATGACAATTTATAAAATAACTCATATTAATATGAATACTACTGCCTGGCTGGATGGCTCAGTGGTTGAGCGTTGACCTATAAACTAGGAGGTCACGATTCGATTCCCGGTCAGGGTACATGCCTGGGTTTCGGGCTCGATCCCCAATGTGGGGTGTGCAGGAGGCAGCCGATCAATGATTCTCTCTCATCACTGATTTTTATATCTCTCTCTCCCTCTCCCTTTCTGAAATCAATAAAAATATATTTTTTAAAAATAGATAAATAAAATACAATTTCCAAATGATATGTTCTATTTCTCCAAGTTATTTCACATACTTTAAAGCATTTAAAAAATAACTACAGCCCTAGCTGGTTTGGCTCAGTGGATAGAGCATCAGCCTTCAGACTGAAGGGTCCCAGGTTCGATTCCGGTTAAGGGCACATGCCCAGGTTGTGGGCTCGATCCCCAGTGTGGGGCGTGCAGGAGGCAGCCAATCAATGATTCTCTCTCATCATTGATGTTTCTATCTCTCTCTCCCTTTCCCTTCCTTTCTGAAATCAATAAAAATATATTTAAAAAATAAAAATAAAAAATAACTACATAAATTCTAATAAGTGGTTATATCAAAATTCATTTAGCCATTCTCATTTTTAATGGTTAGGTTGTTTCTAAATTATTTGCAAATATTAATGTTATGAAGAACATCTCTGTGCATAAGACATTCTCCATACATGGAACTATTTCCTTATGATTGATTCCTAAAGTGGACCAAATCTGGTATGTGAACTTTTAAGGTCTTACATACGTATCACCAAATTATGCCCCAAAGTGCTATAACAACTGATATCACCACCAGCAATGTGTAAGACTGCCAGTTTCACCATGAATGTGACTGTTTAAAAAGTCATCTCCTTTTCCCTTCTTACCATGAGTTACTTCATCCATGTCTGGACTAGTGACAGAATCTTTACCCCCAAAGTCAGAGCTGCACTCAGATCTCAGGTCTTCAATCTTATTGGGAATATCCTCAGAGGTTGCACTTATGCCTTTAAAAAAGAAAGCAAAAAATAAACAGCAAGAAGAATAAAATAACCACACAAAAAGTATATGAGATTTGGAGAAATGTAAATATTCTCAAATTTTTGTGCCCTAGTTCTATACATGTGAGTTATTGCTTAAATACATTTGCCTGGACTTGTGCAACATAACCAGAATTATCACATGCTATCTAAACACAGTAACGGAGCTACCAAGAACAGAGAGAGCTATAGAGGGAACACATCCAGACTGTTTGCCAGTTACTTCAACAGGCTCTCTAAAGCTACACATTAAACTCTCAGATTTAAGGGCCCATAGAAATAATTTTGTTTCCTGAAAATTACTCAGCTCTTAAATAAAACATATCTCTTTGCTATCAACTTTACAAATGGAGATGTGGGAACACACCTTGAAATCCTTATTCCTTAAAACAAGACAGACATACCCGACACAACACTGAGGCCTGGTGTGCTGGGGCGGGAACTGACCTCCCTGACATCCGTATCATCAGATGTGCTACCCAGTCCCGAACAGCTCTCCAATTCCTGCAGACGCTCCTCCTGCTTTAGATCTGGGGCCTCTAAACAGAAGACGTGAGGTGTCACATTAGTGATTGTTAGCATGCCAGGTTTAGCTTGTGACCCAGATGATGAAAGCTACCAGGGTATGAATGAAATCAGTGTAAATAGATTTCTAAGTCTGGGCCAGTTAGCAAAGTTAGTAAGATCAAGTGTTAAGAAAGTCAAGGTTGTTATTTTCATCCCCAATCTAGGCCAGTTAGTTGTGCAAAAATGAAAACTTCTTCCAGGTCACTAATCTCACAGTGTGTGTTCTTGGTTAGCAAGTCAACTAAACAAGAGAATATGAAATAACCTAGCATTAAATCAACCACTTTCTAAAAAACAACTCCTATGGATGCTCAACAGGTAGTGAGCCAATCCTACTGTCTTCTTATGTAAGTTTAGCATGTCTGAATATGTTAACGTTATTCAACATATATAGGATCACTATATTATTCTTGAGCCAAGCAGATCAGACAGAATGTAATTCAGACATAGTTATTTATATTTGCATTCTGGTAGTTGACATTTAGTTGAAGGCAAAGATTTATCTTCATAATCAGGGGGGAAAGTAGAAATGCAATACATAAGAAAAAACAAAGTACAAAACACTTCATATACATTTATAATAATTGTGCACAAAATAATTTGCAGTACTCCAGAGTCTGAATTTCAGCACATTTCAAAAATACATTCGATATCTTTAAAGGGTCAAGTTCTCCCCATGTAAATCTAAACATGCTTACCAGGTATCCAACCACTCAGGGCTCCTATTTGTGATGAGTTCATGGGAGAGACTGGACTCAATCCACACAGAACCCTGATGAGTTACTAACAGTTGCTTCCAAAAGAACTGAACAGTCAGACAGCACCTGCCATCTTAGCCCATGCCATTCAAAACTGCATTTTTTCTTGATGAAAGAAAATGCCTTACGCTAATTTTCCATGTGACATTCTTAGCAATTGGATTGCCTCATACTTGTCAAAGGTATATCTGACAAAATGTCCATCATATAGAAATTAGAATACCTTACATTTAAACGTCTGTGCAAATCAAAATGCAAATGACAGCATACTAACCTGAGTCACTTGGCAAAACCTCTACACTCCAAGCTTCGCTTGTTGTCTCTGATATGGTAGAACCAGTGCAGGGGTCAAGAAGCACTGACCCTGACCCTGGCAGGCACAGTAAACTGCCTAACATGTTCTCTGCTGCTGCACCTGTATAACCAGTGGGGAGCAAAGGGTTAACAAAGGTCCTGATGGAGAGCGCACAATAACGGAGAAAAGCCGAACACTAACGCTCACAGACCTCTCTACTCCAGCCACAAGAAAGGAGCCACGGTAAGAGCAATTTCAATCAATAACACCACTAAACACGCACATTTCCCCTGTGGTCACAGTGACACGAGCTCTTTTTCACCCACTGCCGCCTGTGCACCTTGAACTCTCCGTAGAGAAAACACATTGTTGGATCAAGTCATTTCAACTAGCTTTCACCTTGGTTTTTCAGCAGATTTTTGTGTGTGTCCCCAATAACTCTCTCAAATTTATAGTCCGACAAGGATTAAAACCACTCAGACATTTAACCACATCGAGTTACACTGGCCAAAATATGTTCTCTTCTGGCACATTAGCCACATATTCAGAGCAATAAAATGTATTTGCAGGAAAACACACCACCTCTGTAGTACTTGTTTAACTGCAAATGCAGCTTATTGCTGAAATACAGCTTACTGCCAGAAAAAATACTAAATACTTAGCATCTGGAACAAAGTAATATAGAAACCAATTAAGAAATCTATTTACACTACTTAAAAATACATACAGGATTAAACATTACTGTACACCTGTGTTAAAAATACTCAAGTTCTGGCCTGGCTGGCAGATAATTTTTTAAAATTTATCTTTATTGTTCAAAGTATTATAAATGTTCCCCTTTCCCCCCCATTGACCCCCTCCACCCTGCCCCTACCCCCATGACATAATTATAAATATAATATCTGAACATAATTGGGGAGGGGATAAAGGGCAGTGGGTGGGAGAAGAGATGAAACAAACTAGCCACGTGTATGAGTAACTGTCAGAGCTGAGTGATGGGTACATAAAGTTTATTACACTATTCTCTCTTGTACTTGTTTGAAATGTTCCATGATTTTTTAAAAAATGAAGAAGGTATCTTTCAGAACTCAAAGAAGGGTGAATTTTAATGTTTGTAAGCTGTGCATCAATAAACTTGATGTAAAAAAGGAAAAAGACAAAACTAGTTACTTTTCCACCCTCACCGGTTTGAAATGCTCGCCCAGGTTGCGGGCTCAATCCCCAGCAGGGGGCGTGCGGGAGGCAGCCAATCAATGATTCTCTCTCATCATTGATATTTCTCTCTTTCTCTCCCTCTCCCTTCTTCTCTGAAATCAATAAAAATACATTCTTTTAAAAACTAGTTACTTTTTGGAACTGAATTAATACTTCCAGAAGTAAACTCAATTTTTAGGCTCTCAGTATCATATTATTCCGAAAGATTTTATGGCTATAATCTGTCAGAATTTTCATTTTAAGGTAGGTGTTTCGTCTCTAAAGAACATCCTAATTATAGACTAAGAACATATACTATGCCCTACAAACAAGACTGGACGAGAAGCTAATTCAAAAGACTGGTTTTTCTCTTTTGGGGGTTGGGGGTGAAGTTAAATGTAGACAGAAAAAACATACCTATATTTAAGTAAAGAAAAAATACACGAATGCCTGGCTATATGCAGCTGTCTCAGTTTCCCAGTTAGGGCTAACACACACACCACATTTGTCAGAGCACTGAAGTTCCCTCCCATGAAGGGTGGTGGACATGAAATAAGCAATATTCCAGAGACATTAAATAGAAATTACCTGCAATTTCTTGCAAACGATCTTCGTCAATGTTAGGGTCAAAATCACTTCCCAAGACATCTGTGCTCCAGGTCTCACTCACTGTTTCTGATATGTCCCTATCATCCGTCAGTCCCATCATGTCACGGATTTCAAACTTCCTCAGCTTATCATCGAGATTATCCTGTGTTGTGGCTATCAGAAACAAAATTAAGCATTTAAAAAATGGTAGCACAGCTATGATTTCTTAATCAAATTGGAAGAACTTTATGTCTTCGAACTTCATTCTACATATTTTATAATTAACACGGGGTACATAGTACCAAAAAACACTGAATTATTCCCCCATAGATGTAGGCTTTTAAAAAAACTCCACAGGTAATTTTTATACACACTAAAGTCTAAGAATCAGTCTCGAACCCAGTTGAGGGCATCCCAGAAGGACACCAGGGATCTTTAAATAAATCCAAAGGCCCTTTTCCAATTAATCTTCCTAAAGCACAACAGGGACCCAGCTGTTCTTCAATCCTTCCCTCATACTATTCCCCTCCTTGGGAGATCCTGGATAAGTACCTGGTTTGCCACCTCTCTGACTTGCTTATACCATGCCTTCACCTAGAATGCCTGATCTCCAGCTTCTGCCCGTGCAATGCCAGCCAGGCTTTAAGGCTAATATTTTCTTCCAATAAGCTTTTCCTGCACTTTCAACCGCTGTATCTCGCACTCAGAATGGCCACCGCAACTCTTATGATACTACTAATCATTTGTGTACCATTCTCTCCCTATTCCAGATACTTTGAGACCTCAGGTTTTACCACTATCTTTGTATCTCTGAAAATTTTAATATTACAGAATTCAAGAAATTCATTTTAGTTATTCTATGTAATTCAAGTCTAAACAATTCACTTACCAACTAACCACATCTTTAAGAACTGAAGGAACTACGAGTAAGTGCAAGTTTAATGCTCATTATATAATCAAATGTATTCTTACTGCAACAGCCAACTTACATGGCAGCTCATCATTCACCTGGCAACCAGGGAAGTTCTTGCCCCTTGAGCGGCTGTGTCCACTCCAGCTTACCTTGCTCGTGCTCCAGTAGCTGCAGAGCGTCAGCCCCGTTACTCCCCGAAGGTCCTGCTCCCAGTTCCGACACAGACTCTCCTTCCAGGTCAAGAGAGGACACTGAATTGGAGCGATTGGAAGGACCTAGAGAAATGTTTCTACTGTAAGTGAGCCATCATGCAATTTTTCATGCCTTTATAAGGCACTAAAGATAAAGACTAAAGTGCTTTTAATACTGCTTTTATACCTTAAAAATATATATGCCCTTTAGGCCAGTAATTCTGCCTCTAGAGAATTATCCTAAGGAACAGTTCAAAAACTCATCTAAGGTTGCTTATTTCAGGGCTTCTTATAAGTGGAAAGCAGAAGCAATCTACATCTTTAATCATAGAAGAATGTTTAAATAAACTATGAAAGAAAACAGCCATTAAACACTACGTTATTTAAAAATGTTAAATCATCAAGGGAAATGTTACTATTATATTGTTAAAAAAAAAGGTTACAAAACAGCACAATCTTAATCTTGCTACAAATGAACCAAAATGTTAACTGTTATTAACAGAATGATGAGATTACAATGATTCCATTTCTTTTCAGCATTTTCTAGAATGAAACTGTTACTTATGCTTTGAAAAATTAGAGGAAAGAAAAAGTTACTACATTTTATGCTTATTTTAAAATGTTAGTAAAGTTGCCGAAACCGGTTTGGCTCAGTGGATAGAGCGTCGGCCTGCGGACTGAAAGGTCCCAGGTTCGATTCCGGTCAAGGGCATGTACCTGGGTTGCGGGCACATCCCCAGTAGGAGGTGTGCAGGAGGCAGCTGATCGATGTTTCTCTCTCATCGATGTTTCTAGCTCTCTATCTCTCTCCCTTCCTCTCCTCTGTGAAACAATAAAATATATTAAAAAAAAAAATGTTAGTAAAGTTGAACTTATTCATTAAAAAAGTTGCTCTTGCCCAGGCCGGTTTTCTCAGTGGTTAGAGCGTTGGCCCCCAGACTGAAGGATCTTGGATTTGATTCCAGTCAGGGGCACCACCGCCTCGGTTGCAGGCTTGATCCAGGCTCGAGCCCCGGGCCCCGGTCGGGGTGCATTCAGGAGGCAACTAATGAATGCTTCTCTCTCTCTCTCTCTCTCCCTTCCACTCTCTCTAAAAATCAATGGGGGGAAAAATGTCCTCAGGTGAGGATTAACAAAAAAACAAAAAGTTGATCCTAGCATATGGAATGACATAGTCTTACTTCCTAATCTTGCCTTTAAATTTCTTTTTTATTCCTATTTTCATTTTATCTTACTGCTTCATAAAAGGTGTGAGTGTGTAAATATGCAGAACATTAGAAGTACATACAACATCCTGAAACACCAGTGAGTCCATTCTTTTCCATTTAGACATGCATCGCATCCCTCTAAAGGAGCTCTACTCGCTTTGGTATATATCAGCGTTAGAGAAACAAAACTTGGTATTATTCAAGTCCCAGTGAAGACTCAGACCTTCTCCATTTTTTATGACCATCAGTCTCTTGCAATCTTTTTCTAACATTTTTTTTCTTGCAATCTTAATTTTATTCAAGAAAGAATCTTACAGCCAACTGTTCAAGATCATTAGAGGAAAACTTCATTAGTCTCCTCAGTCAGGGGCACAGATGGTGTAATTATAATTTATAAGGCTCCTTTAAAGAACACAAAACAAAACATTACTTGAATCACACAACTCCTTGAATGAAGTAACCCTTCACCTTCAGATATTCCTTCCAGATTATCACTGCAGAGGGAAAAGCGCAAGGTTTTATCAGGTTTACCGTGGAGTTTGTTTTCATCGACAGGGACATCTCCTTGTCCTCCATCCGAAAGTTGCATGTTTAGGACCTAAAAAATAAAATGCCATTGATTTGTCACAACAGAAAGAAAACAAACTACAGCAAATGCATATTTAAGTTATTTTTAACCTAAAATTATTTTTTAATTAAAACCAATCTACAAGGTTCTGATCAAGCTTTAAGTACCACTAGAAGAAAAGAGTAAGTATCAGTGAGAAGAACTGAAACTTTGCCCTTCCATCTCCCGACCAGTGCCAGAGTTTGAACAGACCTAGAGAGTGGTATGAATTAACTGAAAGGGATCATTTCCCTGCGTAGGAATACGAACTGCTGTCTTCAAGGCTGCCACTGAACTGGGGTTTGGGTACAGGTAACATGGTAAGGTAAATGCACAGAACTCGCTGAGTGACATTCAGCTGTTCGTTTTTTTCCTTATTAAGCATTCCCATGGTTGTTATGTTTTTTATTACATTCTAGGCTTCCTAAAATGTTGATCCTGACAGTTTTTTTAGCTCATTCTTTTTGTGTGTGTGTATAGGGACAGAGTTTAGGACTTTGACAGTTCTCTTTCCTATGAGTCATGTCACAATTCCAAACATAGCCAACGACCATCATCACTTTAACAACCCTGTAACTGGTCCCTTATTCCCAGGCCAGGACTAGTTTTCTTGAATAGTAAGCACTCACTTTTGAATGTAATATGTTGCTTTTTTTTTGGGGGGGGGGGGACACACACAATATATTAGGAGGGGTTCTACCTTTAGAGAGGCAAGATTTCTTCTTTCCCTTTGCCCCTGCCCCAAGCTCTTGTTTACAAACATCTTAAAAATGATTCCCATACCCTCAATCCCATTTCTTCAAAATATTTTACACTTTTAGTTTTTTTTTTCCACAGTTATCTCTTCCATTTCTTCCTAACTGGCCAAAGGAAAGAAAGTATTTCTAAAGAATGTTCAGCTCTTTAAAGCAGGAATACCACTGGAATATCATTAGATAGAAAATAAACATAAATCACTTCCTACAGGTCACTGGAAAAGTCTCTTCAATTTCCATACCACAATTTCCTGGCTCCCTGGCTCTTCTACTATTAGGAAACTTCCTTTAGGTGTGGCCTGGCCACCGACTACAGTGCCATAAATGCACCAACGTGCAGGGCCTCCAGCACTGTGCACAGGAAATTTAGCACTAGATGGTACGTCCTGGTAGGCCCACTGACGATAATGAAAAATATTCATTCAACGCATAGTGATTGAGAGAAGCAAGGGGCCATTAATTAGAAGAATAGAATCCACATTTCTAAACATTGGTGGCTATGAGTTAAATGTAACAATACATGCATACCTCATTTTCTGACATCATCCCTGGAGTAAGCTGGGGACCTGTCCCTAAGGAAATGACCAGCACTTCCTCGGGCTGCACCTCTGGGATGGTTTCTTGAGATGATCCTTCATGGTCCATATGTAAGTCCATTAGCACATTGGTGCGGCTTTTGCTCCGAGTTGCTGATAAAAAAAGTTAAATTAGTCATTTTAGAGAAAAAGATAAAATGAAGAAAATGGCACACTAAATACAAAAGTATTTTTTATTAATGTAGAACATTTGCACATGCACACACACAAAAGGAATGGTGAAAATATGAATAAGAAAAAAAACCCTGTCTCTTCCCAGTTACTCTATTGATGACTAATACTTATTCTCCTTTAAAACTGATCACCAGAAACAATGACCCAGGTTCACCTGACAGGGAGTGACACACAGATGACCACACCTACAGAATAGCGAACATGTCCCCCATCAATTTAAGACTTGGGATGACAAGAACAGCATAACCTACCTTATTTCTTATCTGTTCAAGACACTTTCAATTATTTCTCCTATAAAATGATTTAACTGCCACAGGTCTCCCATACTAATAACTCAAAAGCATTAGAAAATTTCATATAGAAATCTGATAGCCATATAAAGTAATGTACATTAGTAATTAATTAGGTAAATATTGAAAAACCAGAATCCGTTTTTGAAAACACACTGTTTTCCTGAAATGTATTAACCTCTTTCCAAAGATAAAGGAGCGATTCTTCAATGTTTGAATACAAGTTTCCTTTCTGCTTACTGGAAACATTCTAAATTAATACAGAATCTAATTATTTGGGGATGTTTTCCCCTACCTAATACTTTTTCCTAAAATAACCCATCCTATAGAACTTACAAGAACTTCAGAAATATTTGGGTAGTTTATAATAATTTCTCTGTGAGTTTTAGTCTTCTGTGGTAAGTTTCTATTTTCTTTCAGAGGTCAACAAAAATTCAATGCAACCAGAAAACTAACTAGAAAGTCTACTTCAGTGCAAAATAATTAAAAGTACAGACATAAAGCAAAGCACTTTATAGTAACAAGTCTTTCAACTTCACTTTAAGTAGCTTTCAGCTACTTAAAGACAGAAATATAGACAATCATCTTCTCTCCACAATGCTGTTGATGTGTTGATTAATCACTCTTACTTTCAAAATTTTAGGGCACACGTCAAAAGTCAGGTTCACCTCACTATCTTCTACTGAATTGTGAACTTAAATTCAGCTTCATGAACTTCATGAATTTTAAGTAACAAACCTCATAATTTATAAAAATGCAAGTGACCAAAACTTATGTAACACAAAGCAAAAGCAACATGCACATGGAGCACACTTTTATAAATTATTTCTTAAATAAGAGTTGCACATGAAGAGTAAGAACAGCCTATTACCCACCAAATGGGGTTACTAGAGTAATATGAGCTGTAAGATTGGTGGCTGAGGAATCCCAGGCAGTGATGGCTGCTAACTGATGTCCTGGGTTGCGAAAGCATTAAACAGAAAGAAAATCAACCCTCTGAATAATGGACACATTTTTTAAAATATGAAATAAATTCAATGACCAAGTCACATGACTATACAAAATACTACTGGAAAAACTGAAATTTACTTTCCATTCTACCCATATTTAATAATACTTCTGGAAGTTATGAAGTGGAAGAACTAATGTATAGCAGTGAATATGGAGAAAAAATATCTAATATACCAAAAATCACTCATTTCTTCATGCTGAAATAGTAAAAACAGCCTATAACATTAAAAATCATTGAGTGTCAAACTTTTTTTCCTATTTTTAATTCTGAAAATTTACATTTTGGAATGATGAAAGCCAAACACTTGAAGAATATGTCACATTCCTGTTGATGATATTATTTCATATTATATTAAATGTAAGGTAGATTAATTTTAAGAAACTGATAGTTCTTTTTTTATTATTGATTTTTTTTACAGAGAGGAAGGGAGAGGGATAGAGAGTTAGAAACATCGATGAGAGAGAAACACCCATCAGCTGCCTCCTGCACACCCCCCACTGGGGATGTGCCCGCAACCAAGGTACATGCGCTTGACTGGAATCGAACCTGGGACCCTTGATTCCGCAGGCTGACGCTCTATCCACTGAGCCAAACCAGTTAGGGCAAAACTGATAGTTCTTAACACATCGACTCATTCTTCCAAATGTGTAAACTATAGTAACTATAGCTGAGCTCCTCATTATCATGAAAAAAAATGGTGCTAAACTACTGCATTCCCTCTGCCTAAACACTCTTTCCCTGCCTTGTTTACTTTGTGGAACACCCTTTCGTCCTTCAAGAGAAAGCACAGGCTTCACCTGCTCCAGGGTCACCTTCTCTAGGTGTCCGGTAATCCTCTGTGCTCATCTCCATCAAACACAGTACACTGAAGGGCAATGGTCTCTTTTTGTTTTCCCCAACTAGACTAGGGCAGCTAACTTAAAGTACGGACATGTCCTAAGGTCTTTATATCCCCAGTGTCTAACACAGTACCCTACCTGCAGGACAGTGATTATAATACCTACTCTTTTAGTGGATTTTTTGCATGCAGATTAAATGAAACACATTTATAAAGTGCTTACCCAGTGTCTGGTACATAATATATGCTCAATTAAATTTTTGGTGCATATCTATAGATAATAGATGTTTACTAAGTGAATAAAATGTAAGCCTAATTCTTAAATAAATGAATATATGACTAAATAAAATAGGATTTTTGCTTTATTTTATTAAAAAAGATTGCTCAGCTGATAAAAGACTGATTATTATTACTTTTTAAATATATTTTTATTGATTTCAGAGAGGAAGGGGGAGGGGGAGAGAAAGAGAGAGAGAGAGAGAGAGAGAGAGAAACATCAATAATGAGAATAATTGATCTGTTGCCTCCTATACGCCCCATACTGGGGATCAAGTCCACAGCCCGGGCATGTGCCCTTGACCAGAATTGAATCTTGAATCTGGGACCCGCAGGCCGATGCTCTATCCACTGAGCCAAACCAGCTAGGGCAAAGACTGATTATTTATAACAATAATGAAAAAAATAGTACCTATGTAGTTTCAACTTTACTGATAGAAACTTCTAATATTATTTTATTATATTATTCAGAACTTTGTAGAAAGGACGGGGCTACATAATTCAAATAATGACTGGTTGTAACAACTGACACTTTCAAAATTTTCCAAGACAAGACACTAAAATACAAAGCATACCATACGTGGCATGATTTCAATTAATTATGAAAAAGTACATCTAGATAAAGCAAAAGTCTACTGCTAAACCTTAATTAATCTAGTACAATTGTAAAAAACTGAATTACTACCAGTAAACATGGAGAAAAATGTTTCCAAATTATTTAAAACTATATTTCAAAACACTGAGCAATAACAAAGGCTAACAAAGTAGTATTAAATGTAAGGCAAAGCCTAATATGAGAAAGTCTCTTTACCTATAGGCAATCGATTCTTTTTATTTGCTGGAGTGGTTGCCGGAGACAACTGAGGAGTATTGTAGGGAGTCATTTCCAAACTGCTGCTTTTCCCTGGCTTTGCCTGGGGTAGGTTAGCCAATAAATTGTCAAGAGCCATTCTATCTTCTCTCAGTTGGTCTCCAGACATCACACTCTTCATAAAATTCACCTGGCAAAAATAAAATGACATTAGCTACTGAAATCAATTTTTCATACCCAATATATATTTCTGACACAATGTACTCATCTATGACTCTGCCCATGCTTAGATAAATGACTTCTGAGAAAATCCTATTAAAGAATAAAGCCATTACCAGAGTAATAAGCTGACTGTAGGTTATATAAACCACAGTTCTGCTCAATCCTTCCAGAAGATTAACAGAGGACATTGGAGGGGTTTCCACTGCACGGCCCCCAATCACAACATCAAGGAAAGCAGCAACACAGCTCTGTTAAAACAGGAAAAGATCACAGTGAAAGACCTCCCCTTTAAGATAAGGGAACAAAATTTCCGATGAAGGTGGACAAGCATGCAAAAAGTTTTTCTTCTTAAAAATGATATTAAACTTAACCTTTAAAAAATTAAATTCTCTATGAATTGATACAGAATAATCTCTAAGATACTCTGGTACAAGAAACAAACATGATACAGAAGATTATACACTATCTAACCATTTGTGAAAGGAAAAGATGGGTGATTGGGAAATATATGAAGGAATTTGCTGGCATACATGTAGAACTCTTGAAGCATACACAAAAGACATGTCAATAACCTTTTGGGGAGCCCTGACTGGTTTGGCTCAGTGGATAGAGCGTCGGCCTGAGGACTGAGAGGTCCCGGGTTCGATTCCAGTCAAGGGCATGTGCCTTGGTTGCGGGGACATCCCCAGTGGGGGGTGTGCAGGAGGCAGCTGATCGGTGTTTCTCTCTCATCGATGTTTCTAACTCTCTATCCCTCTCCCTTCCTCTCTGTAAAAAAAATCAATAAAATATATATATATAAAAAAATAACCTTTTGGGGAGGAAATTAAGGCTAGTAATCAGAGGTGGAAGGGATATTTCACTGTATAACTTTTGAATTTTATAATAGGTTGAATGTAGCCTACTCAAATATGATTAAAATTTTATTTAAATTGAACAATACCATATATACTAATTTATGAAATACACTTAAAATTATTGATTATTTGATTTAGTGACAATTTTTTAAAATTAAACTTCCTAAAATAAAATAATCTTTTTTATTTTTTATTGATTTCAGAGATGGAGAGAGAAACATCAATGATGACAGAGAATAATTGATTGGCTGCCTCCTGCAAACCCCTTACTGGGAATCGAGCCCGAAACCTGGGCATGTACCCTTGACTGGAATCGAACCCGAGACCTTTCAGTCTGCAGGCCATCGCTCTATCCACTGAGCCAAACCGATTAGAGCAAAAAATAAAATAATCTTAATAGCTCCTTGGTTCTCATTACAATAGCATCTCCTCGACACTTCTATAAGTGAGAATTAGTCATCTTTAGTGACATTTGCCATTAAGCTGCTGATCCAACATTATGTGCACTATAGCTACACCAAGAGTCAATGAAAGACTAATTTATACAATACCTAAGGACGAGATTTAAGGAAGGGAAAAGTTAGATTTGCTAATACTTTGGCAGAATTTTCTATAAACAGTATTTCACATGACATAGTATTCACTCTTACTTTGTCAAATTTTCCAAGACTGCCCTTTGTCCGGGGATCCCCCTCTTCAGAGCCAGTCATTGCTAACTGCTGCAACAGGCGGCCAACCTGCAACCCAAAGCAGTGGTGAGGAGACACAGGTTATAGATACCAAGTCCTCTCTCTATGAAAGCACTTCCACTCTTTGCTAGTGCATAATAATATTCATACACCTGACCAGACATACAAAATAGGGTCCCACCTGTGTATCCTGTCAACACCAGTTTTTACTATATTTAGAGTTATACAGAATAAATAGAAGATTTTGCTTTAATTTTTCGTTAACATATTATATCGCCATTAGGAAATAAAAACACAACACCTTTGTTTCTGATGGTGTACTTTTCATATGCTCAGAAACTTTAAAATTAATTTCTAAAAGCTGACTCAAACTATTTCAAGTTACTGTTAAGTACTTTACTCTACATAGTTCATAAAGCACTCCAGGTAGATGTTTTCTTTTCTAAATTTAAACGCAAACAATTTCTACAAAACATATGCTGTTTGGAAAGTAAACTTCACAGAGCAAGTTCCTTACTGCCAAAAGTGAACTGTTAACCCACTCTCTTTAAAGACACTTGGCTGAAAGTTAACATCATATAGCATCATCTTCTTAATATCTAGGACAATCTCCCCATTATTACTCATTTTGAAAATATGTGATTCCATCTCTGTTAGAGTGGCAAAAATAAAACTACAACTACATTATCATAAGAATAAATTTAGTATTTCACAGATGAAAACAAATTTTTTTAATTTTATTTCAGAGATTTCTATATAGTTAATTGCTCAATATCCTGATATGATAGAACTATCATAAAAAAAAACTTATCATTTAAAAAAACACACCACTCATCCAAAGATAGATTCTATTCCAAATAAACTCAGTCTTTCTTCTTCACAGTACTTCTGGGTGATAAGACATGATTAAAAGATTTGCTTAAGAAATAATAACATGATTTCAGTACTTCAAATAATTAGGGGGGAAAAGTGTTAATACGGGTCCAAAAACCCTCTTTCTGAGTTTCATATTTCAAATTTTGGGGACTTTAGAAAGGTTGGTTAGTACATATATGTGGCATGTCCAGTTCTTAGGTTAGCATCCTATAATCAAACATGTTAACATTTCAGCAGAAAAACATGAGTATTCATCAGCACTAAGTGGAATAACAAACAATTATAAATATCCTGTTAGTTCAGGCTGGGTTTTGTTACCAAATGAAGTAAAAAGATTCGGTTTTCAATCATTCAGGATTTTGAAATCATGGGAAGAGAAAATCTAATCATTCACATGTACGAGGACTCCAGTTAAAAACTAACACAAAATGTTTTATGACAAGAATATTTTTAAATCGCAATATGGCTGCTTTTATGTCTTAAGAAGCACATATTGAGGACAGTCTAAAGAAAGAGAATGGCAGGAATCTATGAATGGTAGTTGTCATCACATTTTCTGTTCCCACCCCCACTGCCTAATCAATTGATTTTAAATTGAATGCCATATAAATAATAACAAAAGCATACCTGCATCAGATTGAATCTTGCCACCTCATTAATAGGAGCGTCAGAAATTATTCCGTACTGTTCTGGATTGACAACTGCAGGGCAAATGAAGCAGGCCAACAGGAGATCAGTGCACATTGCCCTGACCTCCCCAACTTCCAGTCTATCTACACAGGAGAGGGTTTTGTACATCTGTGACACGATCCACCTCAAACTATGTGGAAAGCAGTATGTGTTCTGTTTGAGATAACCGATAAATTTGTTCACCAAAGTCACTAGTTTGGCCTCATTGGAATCCACCATCTCTTGAACCTTTTGCCTGAATCTATCTGAGCCTTTCTCTCCAAAGAGTTTTTCCTGTTGAGATGGGGAGAATCTCTCAATTAGTTTATTTGGATCTGTTTCCAAATGATCTTCATCTTCCACAAGCAGTTGCATGATTGGCTCATGTAAAGTAGCTGTGAGGAAAAGTTTGGCAGAAAACAGTCCTTCAGAAAAAAGTTTAAATAAGATGCTGAAGGCACAAGTTCCTCTCCTCAAAAGTCGCCTGGGGTTGTCACTTTCTTTAAGTTCAAATTCAATCAAGTATCTCAAAACCTGAAGGAGGTAGCTTTCATCTTCTTGCATAATGCAATTGCCATAGAGGGAGGTAAAAACTGTGTATATAACACTTTGTGTGTTCTCCTGATTAAGTTTCTCTCCAGCAACCAGAGAGGAGGCAATAAGACGAGGATTTTCCCTTAATCGACTCAAGAATTCTCCATAAGCAGTCTCCTGAAATCCCAATTGCTTATATCCATCAACAAACTGTGTATCTTCCAAAATCTTGGCATGTTGGCAACATTCAGCAGGGGAAGCTTCAGCACTAAAAAATGAGCAGACAAGCAAAACAATAAAATTAACAACAATAATAATATCACACATATACTATATGAAACATGGAATGTGAATTGGTTACAGTCCCAACGAAATCACTCATTGCTAAAATCTTTCAGACCATGAGCATCTGAATGTGTAAAGAAAGGAGAGAAAAAAGTACAAACAAAAACAAATTCCTCATATTAAATCAGGCTCAATGAAAAGTACCAAGAAAGAACCATTATTCTGATTTCTTTCATCAAAGATTAGTCCTGCCTCATTTTAAACTTCACATAAATGGAATCATACAGAGTATGTACTCCTCTGTGTCTGGCTTCTTTCCTCAACATTATGCTTCAGTACCACTATTCTTAGAGCTAAAAACTGCTTCTTCTGCTTCTTGGAACAACAGAACATGAGGTATTAACACAGTGAAAAACAAGGTTTCTAAAACTGAAAAGCAGATATACAATAGCAAAACATGGAAATTTACATATTAAATTATGTTAGAAGAAAAGTAGAACAAAGATAACTTACTGTCTACACTGATAAAATGTATATATATAGCCCTAACCGGTTTGGCTCAGCGGATAGAGTGTCGGCCTGCGGACTCAAGGGTCCCAGGTTTGATTCCGGTCAAGGGCATATACCTTGGTTGCGGGCACATCCCCAGTGAGGGGTGTGCAAGAGGCAGCTGATCGGTGTTTCTCTCTCATCGATGTTTCTAACTCTCTATCCCTCTCCCTTCCTCTCTGTAAAAAATCAATAAAATATATTTTTTTAAAAATGTGTATATATATAAAGATACAAAATTAATTGGTGTGGCATAAAATACTAATGCTTAAGTTATAATTCTCCATAACAGTGTTAAGTGATTTAAAAGAAACAAAATAAGCAGATTCACCTTAATGTTGACTTAAACTATTTTAAAGCAAGCACTTTGTTGGAAATAGATTCATTTATTTACAGTTAGCAGTTAACACAGAACCTATAAAAGACCTCAAAATCTTTTATTTACCTGGTTATGATAAGTCGATCCAAATTAATTCTCTGTTGCTTAGCAATCCATGCTGTACGATACAACTTTTCAGCTGTCTTAAGTACATCTGCATTGAGCCTCTGAATGAGCTGTTTCTCAGAGTTCACATATAAGCGTTCCTGCTTGAGGTGATGGGCCAGAGTATGAATATCTAACTTCACCATCTTCAAATGTGGAAAAGGTACAAAGGCTGATCACTAAGACTGAAAAGACAAATTTTAAAATGTTATGTTACTAAAATTGTTACCAAATCAAAAGGGACAGAATACATTAAGAATTAAGCTACATGCCCTGGCTGGTGTGGCTCAGTTGGTTGGGTGTCATCCTGTGCACCGAAAGGATGCTGGTTTGATTCCTGGTCAGGGCACATGCCTGGCTTTCAGGCTCGCTCACCAGTAGGGGGGCGTGCAGGAGGCAGCTGATCTATGTTCCACTCTTACATCAATGTTTCTCTCTCTCTCTCTCTCTCTCCCTTCCTCTAAAAATCAAGCAAAAAAATCTTAAAACAAAAAGAATTAAGCTGTATTTAGTAGCATGGTTAACTCTAATTTTAAAGTAATCCCTATATTTACTGTATTAGAGAAGCATCATGGGTTCAGTAAAGAAAAACTGATAAATACAGATAAGGAAAAAGCAAAGCTCCTAACAAGGCCACTGCTCAGAGATAGCCACTGCAAAAACCTTGTGTATATCCTTTAAGTCCAGTGTCTACTTACTAACACTGGCGTTTTCTTGACTGCTCTTTCACACTGCAGTCAATCACCATAGTCTGTTGACTTTTCAGAATACATCTCAAATCTGACTACTTCTCACCACTCCATCATCATCTCTCACCTGAAGCTCCATAACCACTACTTCCTAACTGATCTCCTGCTTCCTTTCTTACTAGAGTCTGTTCTCTCCTTGGCGTAGAGTAGTACCCTTCCAACTCCATCAGATCACTCTATTCCCTCCTAGGAAGTCCTCAAAGCCTCCGCATCTGCTGATCCTCTGTCTGGAAGGCTATTCCTCCTGATACCTTTGCAAGGTTACTGCATCAGGCCTTTGCTTCATGCAGGCCTCTCTGCTCAATATCTCTTTAAGAAGGCCTTCTCAAACAACTCTTTCTAAACTAGAAAATACCACTTCCTATTCCTTCTCCTGGCCTTTTCTTAAAGCACTTGCCCCATCTAGAATTCTATCACAGATACCCACTTGCATGCTCATCATGCTCAGAGCATGGCTCCCACCAGAAGGTAAGGGCCACCAGAGCCAAGGCTTGTCCGTTTGGTTCACTCATAGCTGTAATTTCAGGGCTGAGGAGAGGGCCCGGTTCACAGCAGGATTTGAATAAATATTTGCCAAAGGAATGAATGCTATCACACAATTCTTGTTTACCTAGTAGCTAAAATAGCACACATATTTTAAAGCATTATTATTTAAGCTATGCCCTTAAACCTAGAATGCCTGCCAGACCACAAATGCTTTATATCAACAATAGAAGTGCCTGTGGCCCAGGGAGCAGAATGCAACGCTGTGTCCAGACAGCAGGCAGTCATTAACTTAGAAAAATACTTCTCATTAAGAATTAAGCACTATGATTGTATACTCGTAAGTTGCTATGAGAATAAAGCTTTAATGTTCTCACCATAACAACACAACAAGAAAATGATATTATGTGAGGTGAAGGATGTGTTGACTAAACCTTATTATGGTCAACATTTTACAATACATACTTGTATCACATTATGTGCCTTAAATATACATTATATTTCAATTACATCTCAATAAAGCTGGGGGAAAGTGGTCCCAGCCAATCAGATTCTTAAGTGCCCTTAATGGACCTATTTGGAATTGATAAAATACAATTTGTAGTGAATTTAGATTTGAAAAGAGAAGACAACCTAGACCACAGAACTTTCAATGTGTTTAGAGATCCAATGAAAACGTATCCATATATATAAAATAAATATTTTGGTGCTAAGACAAAAAAATTTAAACATTATGGCTCCAGCTGAAAATATATTTAAAACCACCTTATTTTAAAAAATAGATTTAACAACTTTTAATTAAGTTTGGCTTCAGAAAATTTTTAACTTTCTTTTATTTTAATGAACTACTGATGACTTGGAAAATTTCAGATATTACCATCTAATCTGAACTAAATTGCTTTCAAAAAATACTTTCTTGTACCTTATCAATTCCCTAGTAAACTATGCAAAGATGTTATTCCAACTCTTCTAGATGGTTAAAGCCCCCTACTACTTTCCTCTCAAAAGATATAAATATGACTACTTCACCAAGACAATTCACTATTAGTCACAAGGACATCTGTGTACATTCCAAAAATTGGTGACATGCATACATACACATATATATAACCTTACTAACTCAGTCTACAGAAAATGCATATGACTTTGTGGACCGGTGGTTCTCAACCTGTGGGTCGCGACCCCTTTGGGGGATCAAACGACCCTTTCACAGGGGTCGCCTAGATACATCCTGCATATCAGATATTTACATTACGATTCATAACAGTAGCAAAACAGTTATGAAGTAGCAACGAAAATAATTTTATGGTTGGGGGTCACCACAACATGAGGAACTGTATTAAAGGGTCGCAGCATTAGGAAGGTTGAGAACCGCTGTAAATGTAGACTTTCATGTGGGAACTCTAAGATCCTCTAAGGGGCTCTAAGTCCACAGACTAAGCACAGAATCACTCATCAAATGGTTGTAATTATTAGAAGTAGTATAGTTAATGAAAGCAGTACTGAAATGGGCCCTTAAAGATCTGTATGCTTCATTCATTAGTTCTGCTACATTGGGTACATAATGCATATTCTCTCAACCTCAATTTTTTTTCATCCACAAAACATGGACATGATATCTACATTTGCTTTGTGCCGGGTACAAGCAACGTATTAGGTACTCGGGATCCAAAAAAAGATAAAAACTAGTGTGTGCCTTCAAGGACTTTTTAATCTACTAGACTGAGACAGACATGCAAATAAATGGCTGTCTGAAAATGTTGTATTATGCTACTACTTATAGACTACTACTACTTATAAGACTACCTTGTAGAGTAGGGACAAGAGAGAAGGAACGACTGAGGAGTTAAATACCTGCACCTAGTCTTAAAAGTCAAGTTCTGCCAGCCATAAAGAGGATGGTAGGTGGGGGTAGCATTCCAAACAGAGGAAGCCAATCAGCAAAAGCACAGAGATATGTAACACAGAACATATTTAGAGAACAACGTGTGGCACACTACTTTGGGGGCACATGTGTTTGTTAAGAGTCAGGTGGGAGAAGGCGAGGAAGTGTATAATCAGAGATAAGGCTACAGAGACAGAAGGTACGTAGAAGCTAGAGTAAAGAGATTTGGACTTTGCACTGCAGCTGATGGGAAACGAGTTTTAAAGGGAGTTAGTATGGTTAAATTTGTATTTGAGAACATAAACTCTGGCAGTAAGGAAAAGGATGAGGAGCCCTGGCTGGGTAGTTCAATTGGCAAGAGCATCGTCCCAATACGCCAAGGTTGCAGATGCAAACCCCGGTCAGAGCACATACAGGAATCAACCAGTGAATGCATAATAAGTGGAACAACAAATCGAAGCTTCTCTTTCTCTCTCAAAATAAAAAAGAAAGAAAAGGATGAGGAGGTGGGGATGAGTCTGGGGAAATGGAACTAGATGAAGACAGATTAAGAAATTGTTGATATACAAGAAGTGTTGCAGTAGCAATGGAAAGAACAGGACAAAATTGGGAGAAATTATGAGTTTTGTTGACATCTACATATGGGGAAGGTGAGGTAGAAGTTTCCCACTCTGGGAACAATGCGGGGGGCGGGGGGGTGATGTTCTTCACCACATTGAGAATTTATATGAGAAAATGCTTTATAAACTGAAAACTGTGCCTGGTATGGTTCTAAGAATTTCACACACTTAACCTTTATAATATCCCTCCTGAGATAAGTACTTGCAGCTTAGGAAACTGAGGTCAGAAATATCAAATAACTTGTGCAAGGCCACACAGGTGAGAGGTGATAGAGATAGTACACTATTACCCTAATCTCTACAAGAACGACTCAGAAATCCTGTGGTTAAACAGGAAAAGATCTTATTTTTAGGAGATGCACACACAAGTATGAGGAAGTGTTATAATTTCTGCAACTTCTAGTACATGGTTCAGAACAAAAATCAAAAGTAAAACTTAAACAACTGTTGAATCTGGGTGGTGGGTATATGGTGATCACTGTATTATCCTTCAACAGTTTCTGTGTATTTAAAATTTTTCATAATGAGAAAACAGGAAAAAGTATTTTAGAACTTCTCAAATGGTGCCCTTCTTGCTGCTCTAATACAATTTAATTCAACAAAAACATGATTGAGTTTTTGCTGGTACCTAGCCAGATCCCCTAATCTCAAGGAGCTCAACCAAAATACTGTTCAAGAAGAGAGGACACATTAAATGTTTCCAATGCACTGCAAAACATGAACCAATTTATGCAATTTAGAAATTAAAACCTTCAAATGTAGCTTCAGTAAAAAATTAACAACTGAAAGTTCCACCTAATCTAAACCAGAACTCACCTTCCAAACCCTTCAATAGTCCCCAATGTCTTCAAAGACATTTTTGTAGAGACATTTTTTTAAAAATATGGAACGCTTCACGAATTTGCCTGTCGTCCTTGCGCAGGGCCATGCTCATCTCTGTATCGCTCCAATTTTAGTCTATGTGCTGCCGAAGCTAGCACTGTAGAGACATTTTAAACAAAACTAGAACATCAGACAAATTTGCTAAGAACTTTTTCTTTAATCAAGTCCAAAAATTATAAGCTTTATTGCTTTTCTTTCCATAAGCAGGTCAGAATGCTGTCAAATAACAGGTAGTGGCCTACTCTCCAAAACAATACTTAAAAACAAAGTTTTCACTGATTGTTATTTTTTTAGAGAGAGAGAGGAAGGCAAAGGGAAAGAGAGAGAAACATCGACATGAGAGAGAAACATCGATTGGCTGCTTCCTACATGCCCCCTACCACCCGGGAATGTCCCTTAACCAGAAATCAAACCACAACCTCCTGGTGCATGGGACAATACCCAACCCACTGAGCCACAATGGTCAGGGCTCTCTAGTCACAGGAATCCAGACAATTGAAAAAAATTTCCTAATGTGTTTCTCTGCTAATTCTTCTCTTTCAACCTATCTTATGCTGACGGGTTAGTATTTTCAAAGCACTTGGATATAAACCTCTCCAACCCCTCCCAAATGCCAGAGTATACTAAATCATCTGCAGAAGTCAGAAGTGAGCCTGTGTGCTCAATTAAGATCACCCCTTGATTAATTCTCCAGACTTCCAACAGCAGGATTGAAAAATGGAAACCCCAGAAAACTTCACATGTATTTGGCAAGATCTCTCTCCCTTCCATCGACCCCTACAGCCAACTCCATCAAAATCTACCCTGGACCACCAGGTCTTAATTTAGCCTGATCTGTATTTCTGTCCAGGTCAATCACAACAAGAATTTGTATCTTGAAATTTGCAAACATTCCCCAAGCTAGATAATTTCTTTTTGGAGTGGTCAAAAATTAGACTTTTAAAATACAGAATATTAAATTCAGTTCCGCTTATCACATTTCTACAAAATAAAGTTGATTACACCCATGCAAGTTAAATCAGATCTTAAGCTTTTGAACTCATATTATGAACACTTATCACTGAGAGCCCAAATTGACAAGATTTTAATGGGGAGATTTTAATTGAAAGAGCAAAGTGCACTGGGTTTCTAAATCCTTCCACAATGGCAAACTAAGGCCTATGGGCCAAATTCAGCTGGCTGCCTGTCTGTATACATAAAGTTTTATTGGAACAGAGTCCTGTCCACTTGTTTATACATTATCTAAAACTGCTTTCATGCTACAGTGGCAGAGTTGAACAGTTGCCAGAGTCCATATGGCCCACAAAGCCTAAAATATTTACTATCTGGCCCTTTACAGAAAGGGTTTGCCAACGCCTGATAAGCAAACATGCCTACTCGAACACAGAGCACAGAAAGGAAGCACGGCCTGATAAGGTGAAATGTGTGAATTAGAAAAGCATGAAAAGTTCCAAGGAGGATATACATTACAGATGTTAGCAACTGTGCCTGAACAAACTCCTGTGACTCAAGAGGAGGACTCTAAAGTAAGACAAAGTTGTTTCAAATATTTTATGGAATGAGAATCGTGTTTCATGTTTTCTCTGTTGAAAATGTCTAATTAAAGACATCCTAAGTTAATGATAGGCATCTAATAGTTCTAAATTCTAAGTATCAGCTAGACTTCAAGTAAACAAACTAATCATCTCTTTATTATTCTAGTAAGTCCAACAATAACTTTTTAAAAATATGTATTTTTTAAAATATGTTTTTATTGATTTCAGAGAGGAAGGGAAATGGAGAGAGACAGAAACATAAATGCTGAGAGAGAATCATTGATTGGCTGCCTCCTGCAAGCCCCCTACTGGGGATCAAGCCTAAACCAGGCATGCGCCCTAACCAGGAATTGAACCCTGACCTCCTGGTTCATAGGTCAATGCTTAACCACTGAGCCACACCGGCTGGGCTAAAATATATTTTTACTGATTTCAGAAAGAAAGAAAGAAAGAAAGGGAGAAAGAAAGAAAGAGCAGTAGGGTAGGCATTCTTATATACATTTTACAGATGAGAAAACGGAGGAAATTAAATAATGTGCCCAACGTCAAATTAACAACTGGCAAAGCTGAGAGTAGAATTCAGGTGTATCTGGCTCACCCAGCTTTTATTTGTGGTCAAGGTCACCTCTAATTACCCAACTCTTTCAACAACTATTAATATATGTCAGTATCTGGACAACCCCCCTTTCTTTGAAAGTTTCAAACTAACTGAAAAAGTCAGGATTAGTTGGACTTCAGGGCTAAATAAATAATGTAAATTCCCTCAAATTCTATGAAGTAAGCATATGTGAAAGTTTAGAAAAAGTTACCAGGGATTAATCCCTTAAATCCTTTTCTACATCTATCTCATCTCCTAACATTTCTCCACTTCCCCTCCTCCCAAATCAGATGTTGCTGCCGTATTAGTATTTCCTAAAGTCTTTAATATTTGCAGATGCTTTTATACAGGTCTAAGAGGCCCGTATGCTTCCTATTTTCAAGTGAACTCAGACTTATCCTTTAAGGCCCAGCCTCCAAATCTCTTCCCTCTATGAAGTTCAGGGGGAATCACTCTGGCCAACAGAGTGCATCCCTTCCTCCCCATGACACTAAACAACATGGACTCACTAACAGGGAAAGTTACTTCATTGAGTCTCTTTGGTCCTTCTGTTTACATCATGGAGAAAATCTAAGCAAGGTGCCGATCTGTCTTCAACACCTCCCTAACACTTCCTAATCTCTCCTTTTAATTAAAGGCTGGCAGGCCTCAAACTCCCTACCTTCTGTGAACAGCAGCTAGCTAAGTTTTATAACATTGATTTGTTTTTATTATATTTAAGCTGCATTTTATTTAGGGTAAGAAATGTTAGTCTTTCATGCTGGTAGTAACATAAAGCTTCCTTCAAAATATATATTTTTTAAATATTTGTATTGATTTTAGAGAGGAAAGGAGAGGGAGAGAAAGATAGAAACATCAATGATTCATAGGTCGATGCTCAACCCTGAGCCACAATGGCCAGGCCAAAATATTTTTAAAGTATGTCCATAAAAGAAGTCATTAAATTAGTAATAGTACAAGTAGTATGCAGATTTGGGAAAAATCAAGATGTTACTCAGAGATTAAGCATAGGAAACATTTGTATACACTGATGGCTGCCTCTTGACAGAACTTTTACCTTGAATGAAAGTAACTTTTTTCATTCATTATATAGGCACTTTCCTCATAGTATTTATGTAAAATTCATATTAATGTGATAGGGCAAAAAGGACATGACTGCCATTTTTAAATGACCTACTACAATGTTAGCCCTTGTATTTTATCAATCAAATAAGTTTAATTTGAAAATTTATATTACCTACTACTTTTCAGGGATCTAGCCAATCCATAGAAGAGGTGGGTACCCCTTGCAAATATATTTTATAATCATAAATAATCATGTTTATTTTATTTTTTTATCAAAGGGTGGAAATTTATTGAGAAACAAGCACAGACTCCCACGTGGGAAGGGGGAAAGAGTCCCTAAATAATCATGTTTAATTACAAGGGTTTGTCTGCATTTATTTTCCCTTACAAGACATATCTCAACGCAGGAGCTGTTAGTGATGAGAGAGAATCATTGATCGGCTGTCTCCTGCATGCCACCTACTGGGAATTGAGCCCGCAACCTGGGCATGTGCCCTTGACTAGAATTGAACCTGGGACCCTCCAGTCTGCAGGCTGACACTCTATCCATTGAGCCAAGCCAGCTAGGGCCAGGAGCTGTTTCTTACTCATTTTACAATGCTTTGTTAAGCCACATGATCTAAAAATTGTCAGGTATTAAAAATGAGTTCATCTCTTACAAAAATATGGACAAGCACAGTAAATGTTATTTAACACATTCCTTTCAACAAATGTTTATTAAACAGCTACTATGTGCTACGTGAGGTCTGCTCTTGAAGGGCCCACATTCTCATGACATTCTAATGATAATTTCTAGTGGTTTCCATGGACCTGATTTCTATATATACTCTATTTAGAATCCTTTGTCTCTCTTTTCTTTTTCTTTTTTAAATATATATTTTATTGATTTTTTACAAGGGAGAGGGATAGAGTCAGAAACATCGATGAGAGAGAAACATCGATGAGAGAGAAACATCGATCAGCTGCCTCCTGCACACCTCCCACCGGGGATGTGCCCGCAACCAAGGTACATGCCCCTGACCGGAATCGAACCCGGGACCAATCAGTCCGCAGGCCGACGCTCTATCCACTGAGCCAAACCGGCCAGGGCTGTCTCTCTTTTCATTGGCCAGTTAAATCCCACTCAGTCATCTGGGCCCAGCTCAAACCGAGGAGCCTTTACTGGCCATTCTCTTAACTCAGATTCTTTCTCATTTGGACTCATCTCTATCATAGCATTTTACACTGTTTGCAACAAAAAGTTATCTCAACAAATCTCCAAGTTCCCTGCAGTAGGGACAGAGTCCTCTTGGTATCCCCATTACTTAGCAGAGGAACTAGCATTTAGCAGGTGCTGAATAAATGTTTGAGTTTATAAATAATTAATAAATGACTGAATGATGAAGAGCAATGCTCCAGTTAGCCATCAACCAAGCTGCTGCTAACTCAGTTCCAAAATGACTAAGAAACAGTAACTGAATTTAAGTGGAAAACATCTACTAACTTTCCAATGAACATATTTAAAATAGTTATTAATGAACCAAAAAATGTTTCCTCACAATAAAGAAAAGCATAGCAATGAGGATAAAAAATGGAAACAAGTGATACTTTAGTATCTTTAATTGGTATATTTGAAACACGAGTAAAGCGTTGTAGAAGGAAGAATGGACATAGTAACAACTGTTCTTGGCCCAAATACAGGGAATTGGAAGGCAGACTACTTGGAGGATGCAAGTCATATAAAGTCAGAGAGTACTCAAATTTCAAACTAATACTACGGACTTCTTGGTACAACACCAAAACTCCAGACCCTAACAAAAGTAAATAAATAAAATCCAAACAGATGTTAATTCTATCCCCAATACACTACTGAATTTCCAGAGTTACTCAGGCTAACCACAAAAATAATAAATCCACGCAAAACAAATAGCTGTGAGGTAAGCCAGATTTCACTATACAACTCAACCGAGAGAATATCAAAACATCTGGACAGTCAGTATGCATTACTTAACAAATACTAATATATCCTCACTACTGCAATTCAAAAATCTTGAAATTTCAAAAATATTACTTGAAATAATTACTAATGGGATTGAAAATATTAAAGAAGATTAAATTTGAAAGACACTAACTTAAGTTATGGTATGCCTCTATCCCGGAAGACTACATAATTATTAAGAAGGAGGTAGTGGTAGACGGAAAGATGTCTAGCATGTATCATTATGTGAAAAAAACAAACCACAGAACATTATGCATGGTAAGATCCCAGGGGCTAAAACACACACCGTAAAGCAAAACTACCTGGGCTCAAATCTCAGTGTTGCTGCTAACTCGGTGTACGACCTTTGACTAGTTACTTCTCCATGTCTCAGTTACTTCATTTGTAAATGGATATAAAATAGAACCTATTTCATAGGGTATAGTCATAGAGTTGTGAGGGTTTAATGGGTTAACACAGTGGTCGGCAAACTGCGGCTCTTTGGCCCCTTGAGTGTGGCTCTTCCACAAAATACCACGGGCGGGCGCACATGTACAGTGCGATTGAAACTTCGTGGCCCATGCGCAGAAGTCGGTATTTTGTGGAAGAGCCACACTCAAGGGGCCAAAGAGCCACATGTGGCTCGCGAGCCGCAATTTGCCGACCACTGGGTTAACATATGTAAAGCACTTAGAATCAGAAGCATTAAGTATAATTTTTGGGGATGAAAGAAAAACCCAAAGCATATAGTATTTATAGGGAAGAAAAACTTTCATTTTTGCATTGTCTTTAGTTATTTTTTAAACAAAGAACACTTATTACTTTAGTAATTTAAAAAAATATGTAAGAACTTGGTACTAAGCTCTTCCTCACTGAAAGATCTGCTAGTGCAATTACTTAAACACTCAGGACTGACTATACAAATGCTCTGAAAATAATATATATATAATATTTTAATATATTTTTATTGATTTCAGAGAGGAAGGGAGAGGGAGAGAGATAGAAACAGCAATGATGAAAAAGAATCACTGATCTGCTGCCTCCTGCATGCCTCCCACTGGGGATCAATCAAGCCCACAACCTGGGCATGTGCCCTTGACGGGAGTCGAACCCAGGACCCTTTAGTCTGCAGGCTGACGCTCTATCCACTGAGCCAAAACAGCTAGGGCTGAAAATAATATGTTTAAGATGTGAAAATTTTCAAATGCAGCCAAAATTTCTAGACATAGTTCAACAATAACAAGCTACACATGAATAAGCAAAACTGCAAAGGCATTAAAATGGTATCCCTGTATTTCCCAGAGGTAATAAATGATACAAAAATATCTGCCCAGCTCTGGACAGTGTTATTCAGTGGTTAGAGCATCAGCCCGTGCATCAAAGGTTCGATTCCCGGTCAAGGACACATACCTGGGCTGCAGGTTCGTTCTCTGGCCGCAATCGAGGAAGGCAACCAATGTTGTGAGATCAATGTATCTCACATCTATGTTTCTCTCTCTCTCTCTCTCTCTCTCTCTCTTTCTCTCTCTCCCTCCCTCCCTCCCTCCTATTCTATCTAAAAAGCAATGGAAAAATATACTTGGGTGAGGATTAAAAAACAAAACCAAAAAAAAATCTGCCCAATCCAGAAATGAGTGCGTATCGGGAAGTTTCACATTTAGATTCAGTAAATGTCCATTATTTTTATTAGTCTAAAATAAAATACCACCAATCTAATTTCCTCCTCGTCAATAATCTTTAGTGACAACTCATTAAGACATATGTACCAGTAAATGTGGAGGTCAAGATATATCAAATAACTAAAGGAAAATCTAAAACCCTTAGAACCCTCTGCAAACTTCTGAGAGGAAGCGTCACCACTCACATGCTTTGAGGAAGCTTTGGCTACATTTTTGCTGAGCTGTAATACTGGTAAAGCCTGTTTCAAAACCCAAGAGTCCACCCTCAAAATTAAGAGAAGCATGTAAACAGCAGGCTGTCAGGTCCATTTCATCACATTTCCAAGAAAGGTGGTTCATAAAATTTTAAATATTTATTATCAAATTTCTTTCTTTCTTTTTTTTGTTAATCCTAACTCCAGGATATTTATTCCATTGATTTTTTTTTTTAAGAAAGAGAAGGGAAGGGAGGGGGAGAGACAGAGAGAGAGAAACATCGATGTGCGAGAGACACATCAACTGGTTGCCTTCTGCACAAGCCCCAACTTTGCTGGGAATGGAGCCTGCAACATAGGTGTGTACCCTTGACTGGAATCAAACCCAAGACCCCTCAGTCCCCAGGCCGATGCTCTAACCACTGAGAAAACTGGCTAGGGCTATTATCAAATTTCAAACAAGATTACTACCACTGACTGTGTTAACCTAAAAGGAACTTTCTGGAACACACACAAAAATTACCTGGTTAGTTAAAATATTTTTATTTTATAGAGAGGAAGGGAATGAGAGAGAAAGAGAGAGACAGAGAGAGAGAAACACTGATGTGAGAAACATCAATTGGTTGCCTCCCGCACGTGCCCTGACTGGGGATCAAGCCTGCAACCTGGGCTTGTGCCCTGACCAGGAGGTTTCAAAAAGAAATAAACCTCCATAGAATTATGGAATATGCAATTTTAAATAACGTATACAATATCTAGAAAAAGAAAAATAACTTGGTAAGTGTTACCTATTATTATCATTACTATTATTATGATGTTTTGAAATGATGGAACAGAAACTTACTCAGAGATAGGCTTAATAAGTCACTTTCCATCAGAACCCAAGTTAACCCATCACAACCTTGAATAGTTAGATATTAAAAGGCATTTTATTTTAAAGGAATCAAAGATTCCTTGGGTTCGCCCTAGCTGATCTGGCTCAATGGATAGAACATCGGCGGGTTCAATTCTGGTCAAGGGCACGTACCTAGGTTACAGGCTCTATCCCTGGTCCTGGTTGGGGCATGTGCAGGAGGCAACCAATTGATGTCTGTCTGTCTGTCTGTCTGTCCGTCTCTCTTTCTCTCCCTCTCCCATCCACTCTCTCTAAAAAGCAATGGAAAAATATCCTTGGGTGATATTTAACAACAACAACAAAAAAGATTCCTTGGGTTCTAAAGGAGGTGGTAAAAATGAAATAAATTTTCAAAAAGAATTCATCTATTCTTTCCTAAGTTTTCTGATACAGAAATCAGTATTTATAAACATTTTGCAAGTCTTTAAGTGCTATGACTTTTAGACCTGATTTTTTTTGTGAAGTAGTCAGGATTTATAAATAATGGAAGTAAACTCAAGAGATGGGTCACACAGTCCTTTATTAGAAAGTGAAAGCACAGTTCAAAGTGGGTTGAAAATAAGATTAATTTAGCTTCCGTTCTAAAAACTTTCAAAATACATGTATTTGCATAAAATTAAGATTGCTTGGGAAGATAATTTTACTCTGATCCTAAAAAAAGGCTAATATCCCTCGACTAATTTTTTTGTCTCTAATAGAAAAAGAACAATTTAATCCTTTTTAAAGACTCACAGAAAACATACTGAAAACAAATTAATAAGGAAAAAGAACTGAACATGTTTGACAACATGCCTTCCACTAGTCTGCAGCGTGGGTGTACCAGCATTGCCTGGGAGCAAGACCAAGCAGGCACCTGCAGGACAGTCATCTTAGATTAATGAGCAGACATCTTGCCTGTTTTCACGGTACAACAGTATGCTTGAAGCCTTACATGTAAAAAATGGCTTACAAAAAAGGTATACACGTTGCAGTTTCATATTCAAACTTCAAAAAAAAAAAGACATTAGAGAGACTCCTAAAAAAAAACATGTAATTTTTTAAAAACATTTGCTCAACCATTCATTCATATATATTAAATAAGAGAACTTGAAGTATCAACAGATATTCACCACTTCCTTTGACCACTGCATTGCAGAGTTCAACACACGGTTTCAGCTTAGGAACAATGAAAAACTGCCCTTCTGAAAATGTTTTTACAAAGTCTGAATACATAGTAAAACATTCTGAAAAATCAGAGGTATGCATAAAGAAGGAAATTTTAATTACCTATAATTTTAAAAAACAGAAATCAAACAGTTTTGTACCTAAAGCTTCTTCTAAAATGTATACATGATACAGAAATTAGTGGTTTCCAGTTCTTTTACAAATGAAAACATTTTTATTAGGATTACTTAAAGAACTAAACCACAAATAATTCTATGCAGACACAAGCTAGGCAGTTCAAATGTAAAAAAATACTGAAATCCTTCTTGCCTAAGAAAACATTAACTCTAGGGAAGAAAACAGAAAGTTGAAAAAACAGAAAGTTGAAAGGGGAGGAGAAAAAAATTTCACCATTTGAGAAAATTTTTTTCAAGTACTGGTCTTTCCAAAACAAGTAAGAAGGATTCCACCTATATCAAGCTTTTACCAAAAACCAAAAAAATAATAATAATAATAATAATAATAATAATAATATTTAAAAATCATACTTTACCTTAGAGAATCCTAGTATAATGTAACCGACTCTTCCCAATACACTCACTCCTAAAAAAATTTAAACCATCAAATGAAATGTCTTACCATTTCCACTTTCCCTCTTAAATTTTCTACAAATATTAGGGGTAATTTTTCCAAATAAAACTAATTTAAATTGAAGCACATTTAAAGAGTGATAAATGTTGTATTGTGAACTGAACCAAGAATGAAGTTAATATATATTGCTGCAATTTCCAGGACGACATTATCGGCTGCATCACCCTTGTAAGGTGGTAAGCGCCGTGTGCCATCACTGGAAAGCAGCTCACAAACTCAGTGGCGCCAACTGAGCGAAGTGGGAAGTGGTGGCATTGTGATAGTGGCCAAGAAGGCACCAGAAGAGTAGGGTTTGTTTTAAAGTCAGGGATGTGGTACCAAAGTGGAAAAGAGTGAAAGTAGTTTGAGAGCTGGAACGACAAAAGATGACTAGCAATTATTGAGTGAAAGCCATGTTGTTGATGTTTTCCACATATTATTATTAGATTTAATCCTATGTGATAAGTACTTATCACATCCATTTTACAGATGAGAAACCAGGTTTAGAAAAGTCACATAACTTACTGCCTAAACTAGATTTGTTTGCTCTCTGGTTCTTCTCCAGTATATTGACTTCAGATTCTGTGTGAGCAATTTCTCTGTGTGTGTGT
>NW_005370657.1:3274438-3277780 GCF_000412655.1 Myotis brandtii
GAGGGAAAGAGGGAAAGAGGAAGAAAAGACTTGGGTGATCTCCTATTTAACCTACAACACTGACCTTGTCTTTCTTTGTTCAAGTATTCCCTCACCTGGGGCCCTTCTCCAATATCCCTGTAGCCAATTACATCTATGATTTAAGGTCCAGTTCGAATGCCCACTCCTATACACATCCATTCCCTGATCTCCCATTCCCCCATTATTAGAAGTACCTCCAATTTAAGTTTTCTTGACCCTTTATACTGGCATGTCTACTAACAACTCATGACTTTGAGAATGTTTTAAAATCATCACTCCACAGATTACTTATTGATTACAAAAGAAAAAGGAGTCCCTTTACAATATAAATCTAGTAGACATTATACAAATTTACATCAATAATGAAACTGACATCTCATGCTTCTATGTGATACATTAAAAGAGACCTAAAATCACCTATGTAGCATTCCAGCCCCAAATGTTTAACACGGATCTGATCACGAAGATCAGCCGAATCAAATTGAGGGGGATCTTACAAAAAAAACTGGTCTGGATGCTTAATATCATGAGAGATCCAAAAGAAGCTGAAAAAATATTTTATATACAAGCAGGCAACTAAATACAAGATCCTTAATTGAATCTTGGGTCAAAAACAAAAACTGGCCTGGCCAGCGTGGCTGTGGTTGAGCATTGACTTATGAACCAGGAGGTCACAGTTCAATTCCCAGGTCAGGGCACATGCTCGGGTTGCAGGCTTGATCCCCAGTGTGGGGCGTGCAGGAGGCAGGTGGTCAATGATTCTCTCTCATCTTTGATGTTTCCCCAAAACAAAGCCATGGCCTGTATGGCTCAGTTGGTTGGGCATCGCCTGTGCACCGAAAGTTTGCTGGTTCCATTCCAGTCAGGAACATGCCCAGGTATGTGGGCTCCCTGCCTCCGTGTGCAGGAGGCAGCAATCAATGTTCTGCTCTCACCTGGATGTTTCTCTTTCTCTCTCCCTTCCTCTCTCTAAAAATCTATTTTAAAAATCTACTTTTAAATCAATTAATTGTTTTAATTAATTAATTATATTAAATAATATAGATATAAAATTTAAAAGTTCAAATTCAATCCAGCATACCTACGTAATACTATTTACAAAATTTAAAAAATGGGTTTGTTTTAGCCCGGCCGGCATGGCTCAGTGGTTGAGTGTCAACCTATGAAGCAGGATGTCATGGTTCAATTCCAGGTCCAGGAACTGCTGGGTTGCGGGTTTCGAGCTCCATCCCCAGGAGCGGGTGTACGGGAGGCAGCAATCAATGATTCTCTCTCATCATTGATGTTTCAATCTCTCTCTCTCCCACTGCCTTCCTCTCTGGCATGAAATAATATATACATATGTATGTAAAATGGAGGTGTTTTATTCCTAGAAATAAAAAACCTAGCATTATAAATTAACTTATTCATTTACTGACCCAGCAAATATTTCATGAGTACTTATTATGTACCAGCCACTATTCCAGCTCAATGGTGAAGACAAAGTTCCTATTCTCACAGAGCTAACAGTTGCACGGGGAGACAAAGACTAAAATACTAACTAAATATACAAATTATATGTTACCAGATAGACAGATGCTATAAATAAAATATAGGGACAGGAGACAAAGAATGACAAGAGGACAGTGTAAGGACACAGAAAGTACCAGGCAAAACCTCTCCAAGGCAGTGATTTATAATACGGCGTGTTCAACATAAACTATTTCAGAACCAACATTTGCTTCATCAAATACTCTTCCTCACCTTTCCATTCTCCTCCCCCTTGATTTTTTCCACAAAAAGTTTGCTGCAGTGGTTTTCCATCACTGCTATTACTTTGGGGGGTGAAGAAAGGTCTCACACCAGATGTTGACAGGTGCTTTACAAACAGGTGCACATTTCCAGTCACACATATTGTGAAAAAAAAAAAAATGTTCAGTGATTTGTCAGTGAGAAGTCTGATGCCAAAATGAAGAAGAACTGCAAAAATTTTACATGGAATTTCAAAACAAATGATTTTCTAATTCTCCAATTCTATAATCTGCACATTTACTTTCTATCACATATGAAAAGAAGGTAATAGCAATAGGAAAATATATTTGAAGAGAGATCCTGAGGCTTTTCACTTCAGGACAATTCTTTAAAAGCCACACTATTCATATGATTTAAAGAAAACTAGCACACACTAAAACTTCCTATCACACGCTTACACAAGAGCTTGGAGGGCTTTATCGCTTGGAACTAGGAGGTGCAATAATACGAACATTTCAAAGCCAAAGCATTCAATACCCTTTCTTCCTCATATTATTCTGCTGACTCCCCAGTACCCTGAATGAAATATCTGTGGTCTATTCTATTCTTTCAAACTATTACTCTGGTCTCAGCCAACCAAGTCTTTTCTTTTACTTCCCTCATTACAAAATTCCCTCTTTCACCTACATTTATCATCCTGTCTGCTTGTCTTCTTTCTCATTCAATGATTCAAATATTCTTCCAGGCAGATTTATATATCCCAAAAAATGTATTCCTATCTCAGGAATACATGTAAACCCTGATATAGTAATATATGTGCAATTTTATCACCACATAAAGTAACAAGATCTAACAGTGAGTCTAGCAATACCATAAATTTGAAGAAATTATCAGCATAAGTGATATTTTGAGATATCTGCAACATTTGTAAGCATTATACAATAATATCCATAATTTTTATTGTGACAAAGTCGCAGACATTGTTAATTCTACTGTGGTTTGTCACCTACATTCATAATTGAAGGAAATAATAAATTACAGTTATCCTCATTCTAGTTCAAAGACCCCTCCCCCAACACCCCCACCCCCGTCAGTTCTATTCACCAACCAACCAGTGAATCTCAGGTTAAAAACCCTTTCTAGTTCAAATCTTTGCTCCAACTGCTTTTTGTCACCCATTTTAAACTAAAAACACTGAAATCTCCTTTGACCTAGCTCTCATCTGAACAAATCACCCTACTTCCCTGTTTTTAGGCAGATTTATTCACAGAGCCCTGTTCATTTCTACGGTTTGCCTCGCCAGCACCCGTTTGAATGTTGCCAGTCAGTTAAAGGTGAGAGTGAAGGAAAGGAGGTGGAAGCAACCGACAGTCCCTCACTCCCTTTCCTCCAACAGCAAATGGAAAGATACCTCGGACGGTGTGTGTTTTTGGCAAGTGGGCTGCCCGCCAGATGGGCGAGTCCCGCTTGTCAAGAGTCCCCGGAGCACGACGTCTTCCCCGGCGGCACTCAGAAGACATTCCATCTCACTCTCGCCTCCTCGACTCGGCCCCCTACCTGCTCCGCCTCCCATCCCCTCCCCCACGCGCC
>NW_005370657.1:3278167-3312663 GCF_000412655.1 Myotis brandtii
GCGGCGCCCCTTCCGCTCTAGCCTGTCCAGTCGGCTACGGGCTCGAGTGGTCCCGGACGACCGCGGTGCCGCCGAGCGCCTTCCGGGAAATGGTTCTTCACCCAGCACGGGCTCTCGCTTCCGCTTACGGTACTGCTGAGAAATCCGCAAGTATTAGCGTAAAGTGAAATAATTCAGAGCTCAACCGTCACTTGCCCGGGACACAGCATTCCAAACACAAACTCCCTCCCCCCGTTAGTAGTATCTGGACTTTTAAACCTGATTTCCCACTCCTCTTTTTATCAAATTTTACTTATTGTAGACTTGACCATACAGTTGATTGACAATTTATGTATTCAGTAATGTTTTTATTTACAAAAACAATTCAGATATTCAACTGAACAGTCATAGAAACCTCAGAGTTGGAAGACACCTTAAAGGTCATTGGTCCAACTCCCGCCGGAACAGGAATTTTCTCTCTTCCACATTCCAGCCAGACGGCCATCCAACTTCGATTTCCACAGTTCAAATGTCAGGGAGTTCACTACCTTTAAGTAAGGCAGCCCGCCCGCCCCCTTGTCGGACAGCTCTGAGTGTTAGAACGTTCTGCCACCTGCTGAACTGAAATCATCAGCTTCCCTTGTCCTGCCTCCCGCTGCTAGTAGTTATGCTGCTTGGAGCAATATAGAATGTTTCCCACTTGACAGCCTTTCAAAAAGTTGAAAGCAATGATTATATCACCCAACACTCTGAGTCTCCAGGCAAAAAAGAAAGTAATCATCATTTTTCTGTTTCAAATGTGAATAAGCTCCCAGACTATTTTCCATTTAGTCGTTCTCCTTGACGTATTATTACCTTTAAAACCTGTCAAAATTTGCTTCATATTTATTGCCTCATTTTCTTACCACAATAGCTGGTCAGGTATTATTGCTCTCTTATTGCCATTAATCTGATTCAAGAATTCAATCTGATCAAAGAGTATTTACCAGCTATTATAAAGCATTGCTGAAAGCACCAGGGGAATGAAAAAAGCAACAGGACACAGTTTGCACTCCAGGGCCAAAGGATAGCCCACGCAGATTAAGGATAGAAATAGTAAACTAAGGTAAAAAGTGCTGAGATTCCAGCAAAGGCTTCATTAACTTGAGGGGCCATGATCCTAGAAGGAAGTGACACTGGATGGTGGGATTTCAAGAAGGAAAAGGGCATGTGAGGATTGCGAAGAAAGAACCCAGCCTAAGCAAAATGCGCAAATGAACATGTTCACAGTTTGCTCTCAATACTGAATACAATAGATGGGCTGGAGCACACAGGCCAGGGAGGAGAAGAAAGGACCCCAAAAGTTGCAAAAACTTTCTGGGTTCCTGAAGAATCTGCACTGCGAGTAGTAAGTAAAAAGAGCACTGGGATGGTCAATTAATTGTTCTGAGCCCTATACTGTCATCTACAAATGAAGAACTTGAACTAGATCAGCAGTTTTCAGTTGTTTTTTGGGGGGGATTTTTTGCATCCAGAACACCTAAGTAATATAGGCCCAGATATCAAACAATGGATCACTACAACAGTAATTCTTAGGGGATATGAGTATGTATTATTATTCCCAACACATTTTCCACATGAGAAAAAGAGCTCAAGGTTAAAAGAGGCTCAAAATCAATAAATAATACTCAGAGGATAGAGAATACCATCTTTTAAAAAAATTATTTCTAAAAACGTTATTTCTGGCAATAACTTTTTAAAATGTTTAATATGTTTTTTTTTAATTGATGTCAGAGAGAGGGAGAGGGAGAGATAGAAACATCAATGTTGAGAATCATTGATTGGCTACCTCCTGCACACCCACTACTGGGGATTGAGCCTGAAACCCAGGTATGTGCCCTGACTGAGAATCAAACCAGCAACCCTTCTATGCATGGGACAGTGTTCAACCAACTGAGCCTTACAGGCAAAGGCTATATGTTATTTTTTAATGGAAAAGTTTTCTAAAGCTCTATAGAGTCTGTAAAAAGAAAAAATCCAGAAAGACATATGTGGAAGCTGTCTTATACACAGCAGAAACTATTCCCTCATAAAATATTTTTTTGCACTTTGGAATAATCCAATTGAAAAGTAAAGGACAAGACTCCAGTTATACATTCGAATCTTCTGGGCCCTTGGTTGTCCTGTACTGGCCCCAACTGGCCGGCTCAGAAATCGTAGTTAGTACTCAGAGGTCAATTTACTATACAGCTGATGGAACTTATAATTTAGGGCCCCTCACTTGTTTGGGGACCCTTTCAAGGTCAGAGAACTGTATTCGTGTAGTTATACAGTTTTATAACATTTGCCAATGAATTTTAATTTTTGGCTATGTTGAGGACAACTTGAGAATACTAAAAATGAAAATGAGGAAAGTGATTCCTGTAGAACAGGGTCATAAATTATGCAACTCACACTTCAGCCCAATGAAATCTATTATAAACCTTATTTTTCTACCAGTACCAGAGATGTCCAGATTGACAGGAGCTGTCACCATATAACTTTGGTGCATTACCTGTATTTTAATTTAACCCATGACTAATTATAATGTTTAATGAATTGTATCTTACATATCTTTCACTGGCCATGTTTTTTGTTGTTGTTGTTCTTTCATATTAATTTTATAGTTCTTAAAGTTTTTCAAACTTGGTAAATTCCTGATAAAAAGATTTTTTTTAATAACAAGAAAATGTAGACCAAAAAGTAACATACAGTTTACTCTTTGAAAAACATAGATATTATGGAAGGAGACTTGATTTAGGGTGGTAAACACAATATGCAGATAATGTGCTAAAGAATTGTATACCTGAAACCGTATAATTTTATTAGCTGTCATCCCAATAAAGTCAATAAAAAAGAGAAAAACATAGATATCAACAATTTTAATGGCTATATGTTTCATCATACTGATATATCATGATTATAATTTTAAGACGGAAATTATTTATTTATTAAATGGTAGATTGGGCATCACTTTTTTAAAAAATATTTTTTTATTAATTTCAGAGAGGAACGGAAAGGGAGAGATAGAAACATGGATGAGAGCCCTAACCGGTCTGGCTCAGTGGATAGAGCGTCAGCCTGTGGACTCAAGGGTCCCAGGTTCGATTCCGGTCAAGGGCATGTACCTTGGTTGCGGGCACATCCCCAGTAGGGAGTGTGCAGGAGGCAGCTGATCAATGTTTCTCTCTCATTGATGTTTCTAACTCTCTATCCCTCTCCCTTCCTCTCTGTAAAAAAATCAATAAAGTATATATTTTTTAAAAAAGAGCCAGAGACCAAAATCATAGTAAATATTGAAAAAAAACACACAAAAAAACATGGATGAGAGAGAATCATTGATCTGCTGCCTCCTGCACGCCCCCTACTGGGTATCGAGCCCGCAACCCTGGCATGTGCCCTTGATTGGAATCGAACCCAGGACCCTTCAGTCTGCAGGCCAACACTGTATCCACTGAGCCAAACCAGCTAAGTCGAAATTGTTTATTTCTGATAAGTTTTTAAATGCTAAATTCATGAAATCTTTTAAAATTGACTTTCAGAGAGAGGGAGGGAGAGAGAGACATTGATGTGAGAAACACACACTCACATTGTATATGAATTAAACATCTCTAGAAAGCTACACAAGAAAGTGTTGACAGTGGTTACCTTTACCAGTGTACAAGAACAGGGCTAGGGAATGGGTGGCAGGCAGATTTATTTTCATTGCATATTGTACTCTTTGAATTTTATACCATGTACATATATGTCCTATTTTTAAAATGTAGAGATTTAAGATATATAGATATACATATCAAGTATTATTACTCAAATTCCATATAGCTCTTTATACTTATTTTACTTCAAAGGAAATTTATGTATAAAGTTAAATTGCTTTACAATTAATCAAATACCTTAAACATAACAACAACCTTGTGAGGAGGCAGAATTATATCCATTGTGCAGATTAGTAAATAGCATAAGAGAGATTAAGTGACTTGCCCTAAATCACAGCTAGTTAAGTGACAGAACTGGAGCTCATAGTTTTATGCTTCCAAACTCTATGGCCTTTTCTCTCTATCACACTTTCTAACACAGCATATCCTCTTCCACCCTGCCACCACCCTAACCCCCCGCAAAAAAATATATATATGTATATATCTATATATATAAAAAGCCAGCGACCAGAATGCCAGAACAACCAGAACGACCAGTGGCTATGACACCCACTGCAGCCGGCCAACCACCTGATCAGGGGTGGGGCCAGCCAGCCAACTGCCCACAGCCCCTCCCCCTGGCCAACCCAGCCCTAATCTACTCCCCATGGGGCAGGCCGGCTGGACCCCACCTGTGCACGAATTTGTGCACCGGGCCTCTAGTGTGTGTGTGTGTGTGTGTGTGTGTGTGTGTAGAACAAAAAATGCAGTTTACTTTTCTTTTGTGTGTGTATATGGGAAGGGAGGTGAAGGTTATATATTAATTAAAAATTATCTTTTAAAAAGTGAAGACAAAGAAGAAAACTTATTGCATAGCATATTACACTTTCAGAAGAAAAAAAAAATGACATGATTTTTTTCCTAGTACTGCTCCCAGCTCAGGTGTAGGGAGATACTTTTGTTTTACTTCAGTGTTGTTTAATGAAGGTTGAGAAATTATTCCCAGTCCTTTAATAAAAGACATTTATGTGGCCAATTAAGAGAGTAATTATTAGATGCAGCAGCATTTCCAAAAATCTTTGTCAAATTCAACTTATCACCAAAGTTATTATTTCTTTTTATTATTTTTTTATTTTTATTTCTTAAAGTATTACAAAGAGTATTACAAATGTCTCCTTTTTTCTCCCCCTTGACATTCCCCCAGCTTCCCCCACCCCCCAGTGTCTTGTGTCCATTAGTCTTTCGGTTGATCTCCTACTCCCCCAACCCTCACCAGGGTTCCCACTGTAGTTTGACATTCTGCTCAATGCTGCTCTGCCTCTGTATCCATTTTTGTTCATCAGTCTGTAATGTCTCTTATTATCCATAAATGAGTGAGTTCATGTGGTATTTTTCTCAGCTTCCCAGGGGCCGTCTCAGACTCACAGGGGCCATCTCAGCCTCACAGGGGCTGTCCCAGCCTCACGGGGGCCGTTTCAGCCTCACAGGGGCCATTTCAGCCTCAAAGTTATTATTTCTCATTGAAAGAAATCTTCAAAATTGACTCTTAAGAGGCGGAGTTTTTAAATTTTTAAATTAGTTTACTTTCAATATTATTTTGTATTAGTTTCAGGTGTACAGTTAGATAATCATATACTTTACAAAGTGTTCCCCCCCAATATTTCCTGCAAGGAGGTGGTGTTTGTGAGGAGCTTCTGAAATTTCTCATTGTACATTTACATGATTGTACATTACCACTATTCTACAACTTTCCAAGTACTTTTTCATTTGATCCTTGCAACAAGCCACTAAGACAGGCAGGACAGAAATCCCTGACATTCAATTGGTGAAGAAACTGAGGCTCTGGGAGGTTGTTTTTTTCCCACGTTCATGTGCCCTACCTCTTAAGTTGAATATTCTCTCCAAAAAGGCATGTGAAAACTTCTCAATTATTAGGGTCTAAACATTCAACTTGTCAATTATTTAGGACTTTTCCTTTACCTCTCTGCCTTTATTCCCTTTCAGAAAGGAAGATTTAGAAGCGAAATGACACCCAACCCTAATCAGTCCTAACTGCTTAGCTTTCTGAGATCAGATGGGAAATGGAAATTTATTTTCTTACCTACGGGAACACAAGTGAAGCAACATGGTTTAAATTACTGGATAAACTCTACATTTGTCTATGACCCCTTATTAAAATGTTTGCAAACTATATAACTACTCTATATCCTAAAACAAAATCTTATAAACCCAAAGCTCAGGATGACAACCTAGACTACAGAAATTAAAAATCAAACTGTCAGTCTCAAATTCTGGCTCCATATCTTCTCAGCTGTGTGATCTTCTGGGAAAATGTCTTTACCTCTTGAAGCTTCAGATTCCTTAGCTCTAAAGGGTTAAAAATGCTTTCATAAGGATTAAAACAGAAAATATACATAAAGCAATTAGCTTAGTGTCTAGCACTTACTAAAATATTGATAAATTGGCACTGATAACTATTATCAGCATTTAACATTTAGCAAACTAGATTTACCTGTACATTTCCCTATTCAATCCATATATGTTCACACTTTGGAATATAACATATAATATACCTAATGTATTGGCTTTAAAAAGATATTACAACCACCAATATACTCAATTCTCCTCAGAAGTGTTAGCCAGATATCACTGCTAAATCTTAGAAAGAGGAGAGTTGCAAAAGGTTACTCCATCAATCAAAGGTGAAGCTGAAATTGAAAGCTTTGTTTTTAATAGAAGTGAACTGTGATATACAGGGATTGGTAAAAGTAGGTTTACAGTTGTGAGTATGAGAAAGTTTATTCTTATATTATTATTTATTTTCTATACAAAGAACTGAAACCTACTTTTGTCCCACCCTGTATACAGGAAATTTGCTCAAATTGATATGAAGCTGTAATGTGGCTGGAGATTTCTTTTTTATTGAATTTTTTTTTATTATTATTAGAAGGAGAGGAAGTGGAAGGCGGGAGAAAACATTGATACATGGAATGATCAATTGCTTGTTTCCGTACTTGCCCTGACTGGGGATGGAACCCAAAAACCTAAGTCTGTGCCCTGACTGGGAATAGAAACAGCAGCCTTTTAGTGTACAGGTCGACACTCCAACCAACTGAGCCACTGGGCCAGTGCTGAATGGTGATTTCTAGCTTGATAATAGACTGATGCAACCTAAAGAAGGGTCAGTATTACTGCTGTATTACAAGCCCTGCTCAAAGAGATGGCTGATGCAACTCTGATAGTAAGAATGGAGTCAATTCTGAGTCATCAGTATAACCTTTGAAGAGCATAGAGAAAAATTCCTGAGTACTGACTCCTACACTCAGCATCTTAGTAAACTGTGTGTAAGATGTTTCAATGCTCTGTGGACACAGTACTGTCCATACCCATGAATCTCAAAAATACATTCAGTGGGGAATGTATTCACTAATTTTAAAAAATTGCTAAGACTATTGGCTATGGTGTCATGCTGACTTGGATCCTAATCCCATCCCCTCATAGGCACGGACCACAGTGTGGTGATTACCACAGGGAAAGGGGGATGGGAGAGGTACAAGAGGGTAAAGGGGAGGGGGTAATAAATGGTGATGGAAGGAACTTGACAGGGTAGTGAACACAATACAATATACTGATGATGTATTATAGAATTGTACACCTGGAACCTACATGATGTTATTAACCAATGTCACCCCAATAAATTCAATTAAAAAAAGGGGGGGGGAATCCTAACTCCATCCCTCACCAGCTCTATGACTTTTAAGCTAGTGAATCTCTTTCTGTCTCAATGTTCTAACCTAGAAAATGGGAAGTGCCAAATGCTGAACTGTAAGGACTGAATGACACGGGGATTGGTACATAGTAAACCTCAAGTAGATAGTACCCTATATCATTTTCTGCTGCAGAATGCTATACAAGATTAAGGCATCATGGAGAAGTCTTTGTGGCCGTAGCTGGTTTGACTCAGTGGATAGAGCTTCATCCTGCGGACTGAAGAGTCCCAGGTTCGATTGGGGTCAAGGGCACATGGCCCGGTTGTGGGCCCGACCCCCAGTAGGGGGCGTGTAGCAAACAGCCCATCAATGATTCTCTCTCATTGATGTTTCTCTCTCTCCCTCTCTAAAATCAATACAAATATATTTTAAAAGAAGAAGTCTTTGTGGACTAAAAGCACAATCAGACAAAAAGAGTGAAGGTAGAAAGCCACCTTTTATAATAAAGGAGAAGGAAGGTCTTGCGAATGGTAATGTGAGCCACAAAGGGAAACGATGGACAGGGAAGGGGAAGGAAAGGGGCAACGTACACTAGAAAAATGACGCTAGTGGGAGCGATGGCATCAGAAGCTCTTCGGGGAGCGTGTGGTCACAGTGGGGAGGGGATTCAGGGATCGGAGATCATTACTTTGGCCCGGCCTGTCCTGTGACTTACCCTGGGGAAGGGCAATGTGGAGAGGCCTGGTTTAGACAAAGATCGCTGCAGGGGAAGCAGGGGCGACCTACTGACTAGGAGGGGCCATGATTCGGGCGGCCGATGAGCAGGTCCCGGCGAGCAGCAAGAGGCTCGCAAACCCCTAGTACCAGTACCGGTGGTGGCTATAAAGCGCAGAGAAATTCGTTTTCGGGCGATCATAGCACCTACGCTGAGACCTTGCTGCACGGGACAGGATGGAGGCCGGGAAGAGAAAGAGCCGCCTCCTGCTTCGGGATGAGGGACAGAGGAGAGGCAGGCGTACTGCGGAGAAGCAAAGGACTGAAGCACCACTGTCTCGGGGGAAATCAGGCCCCATGCCGGCTCCGGCCTCCGAGGGCCCAGCGTGGAGGCGGGACCTCAGCGGTTACCGGTAGAAACGGCCTCCGGGTGAGAGGTCCCCACGAGGAACGGACAGCGGCTGAACCAATGGGCCCAGCTCACGAGAGCGGATGTGGACTCCCATTGGTGGTTGTTGGGCGTGACCAGCAGCCAATGAGTCCGCCCTGAGGGCGTAGCGGTGACGTCAGTTGCGTAGGAAGCGGCTTCGAATCGGTGGCGGCCAGCTTGATGGCCTGGACCAATCAGCGGGCTCCAACTAGCAGAGCCTTGACCAATCGGCGGCCTCCACGACGGGGCTGGGGGGAGGGTATATAAACGGAGTCGGGGGACCGCGAGGTATTCGCTGTCCGAGTCATTACACACTTAACTGGTTTTGGGGTTTCGTGAGTGCGAGAGGTAGAGAGGTAAGCGCCGCGGCCTCCTTTTCCGGACCTGCCCTTGGTCTTGTCCACTGCTCCTCCTGACCCCCGGCCCTGTGTCTCCCTCAGATCGGTAACCTCGGTGCGTTTCCTTGCTTGGGCCTGTGCCTGGATTGCTTGCGACGCCCTGCCTGCCTGCTGACCGACAGCGAACGCAAGATGAAGCTCTCCCTGGTGGCTGCGGTGCTGCTGCTGCTCGGCGCAGCGCGGGCCGATGAGGAGGACAAGAAGGAGGACGTCGGCACGGTGGTCGGCATCGATCTGGGGACCACCTACTCCTGGTAAGTGGGGTTTGTGGGAAGGAGAATGGGGCTTGCCCCCGTGGGCTGCGGAGAGAATGGCTGAGCTGATGGTTTCCGTTCGTTGTTGTTTTTTCTTTTCCGCCAGCGTCGGGGTGTTTAAGAACGGCCGCGTGGAGATCATCGCCAACGACCAGGGCAACCGCATCACTCCGTCTTATGTGGCCTTCACTCCTGAAGGGGAGCGTCTGATAGGCGATGCAGCCAAGAACCAGCTCACCTCCAACCCCGAGAACACGGTCTTCGATGCCAAGCGGCTCATCGGCCGCACGTGGAACGACCCGTCTGTGCAGCAGGACATCAAGTTCTTGCCTTTCAAGGTTCGGCCGGGTTTTTTCACGGGATAGGAAGTGGGAGGTGGTGGTGGGAGTATTTAAGATGGAGAAGTTACGGAAAAACAGTCTTGACGACAAAAGAGGATAGAGACACAGTACATGTAATAATATTTAATAATTCTGGTATGTTACAAAATGTACTAAAGTTTGCAGACACACTTAACACATAACTACTCTGTCCACCATAGTTCAAGATTAAGAGAAGTTTTTTTGGTCAGTATTTAGCTCCAGGGGATCAAAGTAAATCAAACTGTAAAGGGAGGAAATGTCTCTCAGACACCCTCCCCCTGCCCCCCCTTTTTTTTACAACCCCCCTTTTTTAAAGTTTGAAGTGTTGTTGCTTCTGTGTCTGCAATAATAATCATTCTTTAAAATAGGTGGTTGAAAAGAAAACTAAACCATACATTCAAGTTGATATTGGAGGTGGGCAAACGAAGACTTTTGCTCCTGAAGAAATATCTGCCATGGTTCTCACTAAAATGAAGGAAACCGCTGAGGCTTATTTGGGAAAGAAGGTAAGTTTCTCTAGAACATGTTAAATATTTTTATTATTCGTGTTCTTGATTGTGTTGTATAAATGCCTTCATTTTTTTATAATTTGAATCTGAATGGCATTCATGTATTATAAGTTTTAATTACATGCATACTTTACTGTAGGCCAAACAAAATGCCAGGGACTTTTCCTGGGTATAAAATTACATATATTATGCCCATCTTAAAAATAAACTAGCTTAGAAACTAAAGTGATGATTTGGCTGTAACTTAAATAAGGGTAAAGCCATGTGATAAAAGACAATTACCTTTTGTTATTTTTTTTAGGTCACCCATGCAGTTGTTACTGTACCAGCCTATTTCAATGATGCCCAACGCCAGGCAACCAAAGATGCTGGGACTATTGCTGGATTGAATGTCATGAGGATCATCAATGAGCCGTAAGTGTTAAATTCAAAGGCATGGTATAGTTGCTAAATAGAGAAATTGTAAACTTATCTAACTTATCTGAACTTTTTTTTTTTAATTCTCCTAACAGGACAGCAGCTGCTATCGCTTATGGCCTAGATAAAAGGGAAGGGGAGAAGAACATCCTGGTGTTTGACCTTGGTGGTGGAACCTTCGACGTGTCTCTTCTCACCATTGATAATGGTGTCTTCGAAGTTGTGGCCACTAATGGGGATACTCATCTGGGTGGAGAAGATTTTGACCAGCGTGTCATGGAACACTTCATCAAGCTCTACAAAAAGAAGACTGGCAAAGATGTTAGGAAAGACAACAGAGCTGTGCAGAAACTCCGGCGGGAGGTAGAAAAGGCCAAACGGGCCCTGTCTTCTCAACACCAAGCAAGAATTGAAATTGAGTCCTTCTTTGAAGGAGAAGACTTCTCTGAGACCCTGACTCGAGCCAAATTTGAAGAGCTCAACATGGTACGCTCCTTGTTTTTGCTTTGAGATCTAGTAAGATTGAGATGATGCATTTAGAAATCTAGACAATAAGTCAGTATACCAGGCATCATAATAGTAATTATTGTCTTTTATTCTAGGACCTGTTCCGCTCTACCATGAAGCCTGTCCAGAAAGTGCTGGAAGATTCTGATTTGAAGAAGTCTGATATTGATGAAATTGTTCTTGTTGGTGGCTCCACTCGAATCCCAAAGATTCAACAACTGGTTAAAGAGTTCTTCAATGGCAAGGAGCCATCCCGTGGCATAAACCCAGATGAGGCTGTAGCTTATGGTGCTGCTGTCCAGGCTGGTGTACTCTCTGGTGATCAAGATACAGGTAGGTTAATGTTGCAAGCATCTTTCACAGTGCTTCAGCAGCTTGATGGGAAGAGTATAATTAGCTGTTGCTTTAGAAAGCAATAGAATATGAGCAACAAGGTCACATACCTGGTAAAGGGTACAGTGAGGTCAAGACCTGGTGCACTTTTAAGATCCTTAGCAACTATATTTACTTAACTGCTTCTAAAATGGTTTTGTATAGAACCTAACCAAATAGAAAGACAGAGAAGATAAAGTTGTATTGGTCATGGGGAGACTGCTTAGTAATTCTATGATTCTTTAATTAGAAATTAACTCTGTCATTACCTTTGCAGGTGATCTGGTACTGCTTGACGTATGTCCTCTTACGCTTGGTATTGAAACTGTGGGAGGTGTCATGACTAAACTGATTCCAAGGAACACTGTGGTGCCCACCAAGAAGTCACAGATCTTTTCTACAGCCTCTGATAATCAGCCAACTGTTACAATCAAGGTTTATGAAGGTAATTACTTATATTTGTTAATATCATGGTATGTGTGTGAACAACATGACTTCTTGCTTTTAATATACTCTATTGAATTGAAAAGACTAGGGAAAGAAATATCTGTGTTTTCAGATGGGGGTCCCTAACTAGTGTTGAGTTTGGAATAGTTGGCATTAAAATCTAGTTCTTATCTAGCTTCCTAGCACTACTACCCATTAAAAATAATTTCTGAGCTAGCTCTAAATTTTAAGAACAAGAAAAGGGTTCATGTAAAGCCGGTGAAATTCAATTAAAAGTTAGTAGGAATGCCTGGATGGCCTGGCTCAGTGGTTCGAGTGTCGTCCTATGAACCAGGATGCCACTGTTCCATTCCCAGTCAGGGCACATGCCCACAACCCAGTGTGGGGCGTGCAGGAGGCAGCTGATCAATGATTATCTTCCATCATTGAAGTTTTCTTTCTCTCCCTCTCCCTCTCCCTCTCTCTCTCATATATATATATATATATAAAAGAGTTAGTAGGAACTTAATTCACTTAGTCCCATTTGTTACTTATAGACCCATGACACACTTCTGGCTTGATAAGAGTGCCCTTGCCACTGTAGGCTCTGACAGACTGAAATGCAAGGATCCACATGTACTAATGTTGGTCATTAACAACAAGATTTTTATGTGTAACTTCTAGGTGAACGCCCCCTGACAAAAGACAATCATCTCCTGGGAACCTTTGATTTGACTGGAATTCCTCCTGCTCCTCGTGGGGTCCCACAGATTGAAGTCACCTTTGAGATAGATGTGAATGGCATTCTCCGAGTGACAGCTGAAGACAAAGGTACAGGCAACAAAAATAAGATCACAATTACCAATGATCAAAATCGCCTGACACCTGAAGAAATTGAGAGGATGGTCAATGACGCAGAGAAGTTTGCTGAGGAGGACAAAAAGCTCAAGGAGCGCATTGATACTAGAAATGAGTTGGAAAGTTATGCCTATTCTCTAAAGAATCAAATTGGAGATAAAGAAAAGCTGGGAGGTAAACTTTCCTCTGAAGATAAGGAGACCATGGAAAAAGCTGTAGAGGAAAAGATTGAATGGCTGGAAAGTCACCAAGATGCTGACATTGAAGATTTCAAAGCCAAAAAGAAGGAACTGGAAGAAATTGTTCAGCCAATTATCAGCAAACTCTATGGAAGTGCAGGCCCTCCCCCAACTGAGGAGGAGGAACCAGCAGACAGGGATGAGTTGTAGACACTACTCTGCTAGTGCTGTAATATTGTAAATACTGGACTCAGGAACTTTCGTTAGGAGAAAATTGAGAGAACTTAAGTCTCAAATGTAATTGGAATCTTCACCTCAGAGTGGAGTTGAAAATGCTATAGCCCAAGTGGCTGTTTACTGCTTTTCATTAGCAGTTGCTCACATGTCTTGGGGTCGGGGGAGAGGAGAAATTGGCTGCCGTAAAAAGTGGATAAGAAGCTGGTTAGGGCGTGTGTTCACCGTGGAAATGTTCTATTTAACAATTGGGTCATGTGCATCTGGTGTAGGAACTTTATTTTCTACCATAAGTGACACCAATAAATGTTTGTTATTTACACTGGTCTAATTTTTGTGATAAGCTTTCTAATTAGGTCAATCATTTATTTTAGGTTTAGATTCTTATGGGGGGTGAGGGCTGGGGTTTTGAGGTAACTCTGGGAACTTGCCTAACTTCCATTTAATTCACCCATATCCTCACTTAGGCAAGGGTCATTTCACAATGCCCAAGAGTGGTGTTTTCTGGAACATGTTTGAAATGTCCTATTTCCCCTTATCCTTCTAAAACTTAACTTTCTGATGGCTTTTTATTTTTATTTTTGGATTTTTATTATTGATACTTTAGGTTGTTTGCATTTTCTTAAGACTTGAAAGAGAGATCACTGATGTTAACTTTACACACTTGAATTCATTTTAGGGTGTAAAGGTATATTTTGAACTTTACTGTCAGAATCCCCATCTGAAATTTCTCACTACCAAGGGCTACTGGAGTGGGAGCTAGGATGGTGACCTTGAAATAACATTAAGTTCCACTGCAATTGTGGATCAAAGGCAGTCATTGATGTCATGACAGGTTCAAGATTACTTGGATTGGCTTCCTGAGGAAGGGGATGGTCGTGAATAAGTAGTATGATCAATAAGGGGCAGGCTATTTGGCACTAACATGATATCCAGTAAGACCCAAGGATAACTGTTTTTAGATGGGCAACTGGCCAGAAGGTTAATTTGCTAACTGGCAGAACTGGGACCTGATGGCACGATGGTGTTACTCTGAGGCCAGAACCTTGGCTGCAATGCCCAGAAGCATTTGGATAGGCCTGGAGTAATACTTGTCTTCAGGCCAAGTTGAATACAAGCAATCACAGCAGTGCTGTGTGCAGTGGGGTTAGTGGGTAGTTGGGAAAGACGGACCAGTCTTCTTTCCTGACCCCAATGGCTCTCACTACCAAATGCCAATAGTCTGCACCTTTCTGAGGAGCAGCTACTGAATACTGAAAACACACTTGAACCTGTAAATATCACACTGATTTATACAGTTTATGTTGTACCTAACAATCATGATTTCTTCAACATTTAGCAACCAATCTCACCTAGGTTGTACTGCTGGTAAAACCTTTTATGTAACTGAGGTTTTTGCACTGGGCTATACAGTTCATTTCCTAAAGTAAAGAGCAAGAGGGTTATATAGTCAAAATATTTTGGAGTTATAAAACAGCTTAGGTTTCACTTTTCTGAGAGTAACTGACATTTAAAAGTATCAAAAATGGTGGGTTTTATTAGTCAACCACAGTCACAATACAATCATCATAGATTTCCCCTTCGGTATTCATCCCACCAAACACAAAACAGAGCAGCGAGTCAGTCTGACTTTCCTCATGTGAGTCACCATCTTGGGTCACTCCTTTGTCAGCGGAGTTCCCTTTCTCAGCATCACAGTTCAGAGTGACAGGATTTGGATCTTCCTCAGAAGTGCACGTCACTGGCCATGGAATGACACACATGCAATGGTCCAATCGTCCACGGGGTAGAGAAGTATCAAATTTAAGTAAGGTCCAATGCTGCTTCTCTATGTTAAGAACAAAAAAAAAGGAAATGAACAACAAATGCTAATGGTAGTGTTACTACTTTGATGAAGTTATTCCCTAAAAGTTTGGTTTTCATTCCCTTGGATTTAGATGTGGAGGGACCAAACAGAAACCAACGCACTGTGGTACTTTTAAAAAAATAGTCACATCTATAATAATAAAAGTGTAATATGCTAATTAGACCAGACAGCCGAATGACCTTCCGGACAAAGCCAGGGCTGCGAGGGCCGAGCCCCTTGCACGAATTCTGTGCATCAGGCCTCTAGTTTGTTTATAAAGACCCATGGCTCTGGCCACATAGCTCAGTTGGTTGGAGCATCACCCTGATACGCCAAAGTTGTGGGTTCCATCCCTGGTCAGGTCACATGTAAGACAACCAATGAATGCATAAAGCATAAAGAACAACAAATCAATGTTTCCTTCTCTCTCCCCCTTCCTCTCTCTCTAAAAATTCAATCGATAAAAAATTTTATAAAGACCCCCAGGGTACACCTACTTACCTGTGTGATATTGGTACATTGTGTCCAGTGCTCCTGTAGGAGTCATCCCTCCGAAGACATACAGGTGTTTCCCCACAGCCACAGCTGAGTGGGCAGCACAGCCTGTGGGAGCTGCCCCAGTGGGACTTAGTTTCTGCCACTTCATGTCACCTGCCAAGAGAAAGAAAGTGGGCACTCCATAGCCTGCAATGTGCTTTCAAACTTATCAGACTCCTACAGTTCACAAACCAGTCACTGCCTAGGAGCGCTGAGAGGCAATACACCAAGGTTAGTGTGCATAAAAATTACTTGGGGGGAGTTTGAAATCCGGTTTGGGTCTCCAGGAAGGGGACTTAATCTGCAGTTTCAATGAGCATTCCAGATGATTCTGACGTAGGTGGTCTTCAGAGCACACGGAGGTCACCTTTGGTGACTATCACCTTTAGGTATCTTGGAGCCCAGAAGTAGGTGAGGTTACATGTGTGTGCATGTTTTACTAGTAAATACTAACAGTTCTTTAGAAAGCAACTTTGCCAAGTACTAGCTGGACACTTTAAATATCGTGCTTGCTTAATGCTCATAAAGACCCTATGAAATTGCTATTGCTTCTGCCTACCCCCTTTCTCACAGATAACAAAACAGGATTAGAGAGGGAAAGAGACTTGTCAGAGATCCCACAGCGAGCACATGGCAGAGCTAGAATTGTGCTCGGGTCAGACTCCAAACCCTGTGTTCTCTATACTGTAACTTTCTGCCTTCCAAACTATTTCTGCATCTTTTCAAACAAGCATTTAAATGAGGCTGGGACTCACTGGATTTTGGGGTTAGAGATCCACCTGGTTAGGAAAGTAGGAAAAAGAGCCAGGAAGTAGTTTCTCCGCACAAGAGATAAGGACTTTCTTTTTAAAAGTAAGTATTTAAACCTCTTTTGACTGCCTGCAAGAAACACTTCTGTGAAGATATTTTCCATCTGTCAATTCAAGACAGGGGTCCAGAGTTGGAAGGGAGAATCACCCAGTTCTGACAAAATTCTAGTCAATGCAGGAATCCCAGCCAGTGTCACCTGGCCTCAGATGTCACCAAACCAGAGAACCCATTGTTTGGCAAGGTAGATGGATACACTGCACAGCAGTTCTCATGCCTTCTGGCCACTGTTCCAATTCTTGTAGTCTGGACCAACCCAGAACATGTTCATTTGTTCGTCCATCTATCCTTTTCTTTTTCTTTTTTCTTTTTTTATTCCATCTATCCTTTAATAGCGGTTGCCAAGCGGTGATCCTCGGATAAGCACTCATCACCAGGACACTGAGCTAAGTGCTACAAACAAAATGGAACAAAAGAGACCAAGTCCCTGTTCTAAGGAGCTCACAGTCTGAAAGAATGACCCAGAAGGAGTCCAGGCTTTCTAGGGCACGTCAGCCCTTCAGACACTTTAAGATTATTCTCATGTTCTCCCTAACTTTTCTCTTCCCTGTGTTTTTAACTAGTTAGCATGACAGTTCTGGTCACCCGCCTCCAGACACACTCTAGAACAGCGGTTCTCAACCTGTGGGTCGCGACCCCTTTGGCGGTCGAATGATCCTTTCACAGGGGTCGCCTAAGACCATCCTGCATATCAGATATTTACATTACAATTCATAACAGTAGCAACATTACATTTATGAAGTAGCAACGAAAATAATTTTATGGTTGGGTCACAACATGAGGAACTGTATTTAAAGGGCCAGAAGGTTGAAAACCACTGGACTAGAAGTTGTCGATGCCTCTCATGGGCCTGGGGTTAATGGCTAATGCCTGAAAGAAATCCAGCTGGGGAACACAAAGTGTAAGGAATTTTACTGAAAGAACAGGATTGTTGGAAGGATGAGATCATTAATAGCTAGCCACATAGCAAAAGCTCAGATGTGATTGCTTTTATTGTTATTTAGTAGTAGTAGTATTCAGGCCACATTTGACAGACTAGTAAAGATTACCCACATCTGGGATTAAGGCTATCTTCTATCAAAGCACATTTTATTTAACTTTAAGCAGACAAGCTCCCATGCCCTCCACCCTACTTACTTATATCAATGCAATGAAGATCGTCATAGAATCTGTCCCCGGCCAAGCCTCCATGGATGAAGAGCTTTGTCCCTGCTGCCACCATCACATGACCATGCCGGGGGGATGGAGGTTTTCCAAGTGTCTCTGGCTGTGACCAGGTCAGAGTGTCTAGAAAAGTAAATTCATTGATATCAGATGACAAAGCTATGAAGCAAGAACACAAGAAATACACCCAGCAAGCAGAGACGCTCCAAGCAGAACATGACCTTGGAGTCATTCACTCGGACCCATCAACCCAATCCAGGCCTCCCTCTCTCCACAGCCGTGCAGCCTCTGCTTGGCTACTTCTAGGGCTGGACATGCCTGCCCTTTCTACTGGGCATTAGAAAATCATTCCCAGGTTTCAATTTAAAAAGACCTCCATCTGGTTGAGTCCAGGTCATGTGGCTTCAAAGTTCATGCTTTCAACCACTAAGATCTACCCTTGTCCCTGCAAATGTAAGCTGCAGAACAGTATTTGTAATTTGATTCCATGTGTGTGTGTTTAATAATTTGAAAATTCATACATGTTCATATATACTTATATACATGATTTACAAATGCATAAGGAAAGTCTGGAACTGCCAACAGGGTTTACCTCTGTCTGGGGAGTGACAAAGAAAGGCTAATGGAGGAACTTTTATCTTTTTACTTCATAAACTATACTGTTCCAATTTTTTAAATTGACCATTTATACTTTTTTAAATGCAAATTTTCTGTGGGAAGAAGGTATCAGCTAAGGGTTATACTGAAGAAGTCTACCTAACCGGTTTGGCTCAGTGGATAGAGCATCTGCCTGTGGACTGAAAGGTCCCAGGTTCGATTCCGGTCAAGGGCATGTACCTTGATTGCGGGCACATCCCCAGTAGGGGGTGTGCAGGAGGCAGCTGATCGATGTTTCTAACTCTCTATCCCTCTCCCTTCCTCTCTGTAAAAAATCAATAAAATATATTTTAAAAAAAAGAAGTCTAGAAGTGAGACACTCAGTCAGGATGTCATTTTCTTTTCTTTTTTTAAATTCTCACCCAAGGATATTTTCCATTGATTTTTATTTTTTTAAAATATATTTTATTGATTTTTTACAGAGAGGAAGAGAGAGGGATAGAGAGTTAAAAACGTCAATGAGAGAGAAACATTGATCAGCTGCCTTCTGCACACCCCCTACTGGGGATGTGCCCACAACCAAGGTACATGCCCTTGACCGGAATAAAACCTGGGACCCTTGAGTCCGCAGGCTGACGCTCTATCCACTGAGCCAAACCGGTTAGGGCTCCATTGATTTTTAGAAAGAGTGGAAGAGAGGGAAAGACAGAGAGAAATATCAATGTGAGAGAAACACATCAATTATTGCCTCCTGCACATGCCCTGACCAGGGCTCAGGCCGGGGAGGAACCTGCAACTGAGTACATGCCCTTGACCAGAATCGAACCCGGGACCCTTTGGTCTGCAGGCCGACACTTTATCCACTGAGCCAAACCGGCTAGGGCCAGGATGTCATTTTCTTTTTAATACATTTTTATTGATCTCAGAGAGGAAGGGAGAGGGGAAAGAGAGACAGAAACATCAAAGATGAGAGAGAATCATTGATCTGCTGCCTCCTGCACAACCCCTACTGGAGGTCAAGCCCGCAACCCGGGCATGTGCCCTTGACTGGAATCGAACCCAGGACCTTTCAGTCCGCAGGCTGATGCTCTATCCACTGAGCCAAACAAGCTAGGGCATGGATGTCATTTTCTAACCTCTGCTTCCCACATCAGGTCAGCTGTGGACCAGGAAAGTGGCAGCCCTGTGTGGCCCACCCGTCCATACTTGCGTCAAACACATGAAGCTTCACATCCTGCACGGGCTGGGTGCCTCTCTCTCCGCCCCCAAAGACATACAGCTGGTTTCCAATGGCTGCCGATGATGTGTGGAATGTTCGTGGGGATGGTGGCGGGGTGGTCACCTCTGGCGTGGTCCAAGTCCTGGTTTCTGTTCCAAAGAGAATGAAGGCACCTAAAATAACCAGACTGAGGGGCCTCTGACCTTGACTTGGGCTGGGCAGCATCACCTTTCAAACCCCAATCCCCAAGGGGAGCAGTACAGGTCAAGGCAATGATCTCATGCCACCAAAGTCAAGGATAGGTAAGGGGCAATTTTTAGAATTTGCCCAGATAAATCCAAATCTCCAAGACTGAAAAGCCACAATTACAAGTAAGAATGAGGTCGACTTGTTTTTGGAGGCCTTCAAACATCCTCTTTGAACCCTCTTCCACTCTGCTGACTCCTGCCCTATGCCATTCAGAGGAACCCATCATCTGCCAAAAGTCATTCCCACCAGATTCTGGAAACCAAATGTGCCAAATTTCCCAAGACATATATATATATCTGCATTAAAAGAAAGTAGACAATAAAAAAGAAAAAAAGAAAAATAAAGTGTTTTTAGGGTTACAGTGTTTTTACTAGTAATTAGTCCCTACTAAATAATAAGTGCTAACTAAGCATTAGTTTTCCATTTTACAGATAAGGGAATTGAGCAGAGATAGATGAAGTCACTCATTTAAAGGTGACATGGCTAGTAAATGATTGAGTTGGGATTCCAATTCTGTTTCGATAACACTAAGATCTAAGTATCTCCCACTCTTCTGAGTTGAGAATAAAATTTTATCACCTGGGTAAGTTTATAGAAGCTTATTTCTTTTTAGAATGATGTGTGAATTTTATAGAAATTAATGCATTAATTGAGCACCTTCTTTGTGCAGAATCGTTGCCTTGAGCACTCTGCCATCCCCACTAAACTCACTCAACCATGGGAGGTGGACAGAAAGAATCTCCACTTTGCAGATGAGGGAACTGAAGTTCTTAAACCCTTTCTTCAGGTCACAGGGTTTGTAGAGTAAGGGTTTGAACTAAGATCTGTCAAGACTCCCACACTCGTTCTACCATAACACTCTTAAATCCTTTCCTCAGGTCACAGGGCTTGTGAGTAGCCGAGTAAAGGTGTGAACTCAGATCTGTCAAGACTCCCACACTCGTTCTACCATAACACACCAGGAGTTATTTCTTGCCTGGCAAATCCTGTGCCTTTTGTAAAAGTCTTCGTTCAATATACAAAGTGACCCATGAAGCATTTGTAATATGTGTGGGACTCAGACATGAACCTGGAGACCAAACGAGTCTCCGCCTATATCCAAAGCCAAATGAAAGTGTCTCTATAGATACAGAGCTTGGGGAGCTTTTGGGTCTTAGGGGGAGTTAGAAGGCCCACAACCTCCAGAGTCAGAAGGCCCTGGGATGGTGTTGCTGCCAAGTCAAACAGCAGCACACATAATCACAAGGGAGTTCTAAGCCATTTGACAGACTTGTCTTAGCAACAAAAGCAACTAATGATTCACTTTCATTTTTCACATTTCTTGGGCACCGTGTCAAACTATGCTTTCTAGGAGAGAAAAAGGATCTAGTGGAAAAATCTAACTCCTTTGACAGAGGCATTCCAAATTCTCAGTGCACTTTATTTAAACAGATGCCATCACTGAAAATCAAAAGGCCAGGGTTCTAGACGGATTTCCATCTGCCAAACTATAGCTACATTAACCACAACAACCATTATTGAGCGTTAACCTTGTGCCAGATATTGAGTTAATTTAAATCCTTGCCAAACTCAACAAGGTAGGAACTATTAATATCCCAAAGTGACAAAGAAGACCAACTATTGTGCAAATAAGTCTATTGTTGATAGAGGGACTGGGCAAGAGTTGACTGTCATGTGAAAAAATGTCCAAGTTACTAGTAATTACCAAAATGAGTATTTAAACAATCAGATACAAGATGTTTTTGCCTAATTAAATTAGCAGTGTTTAAAATGACAAATACAGTGTCAGGAGTAAAACAGCACTATTAAACACAGCTGGAGATAAGTTCAAAAAAATCTTTCTGGAGAGCAATTGGGTAGCTCATATCAAAAGCCTTAAAGTTCACAATGTTTTGCTTTTTAAAAAATTTTTCATTTCTGGGCATCAATTCTAAGACAATAATTTGAAATACAGTCAATGTCTTCTGAACAAAGAGGTTCACTGCTCTGTTATTTATAATGGCAAGAACCTAAAAACCTAGATGTTAAATAACAGGAGAATTATTGTATTGTCATAAAATGGAGTGTTATGCAGCCATTAAAACTGATGTTAACAAAGCACTGTTGTTAATAGGACATCATTTATGAAAGTAATTATGAAATTAAAAAGAAAAAAGTACAATAGTGTAGTGGTGAAAATAGTATGATCTCAGCCTTATAAAAATGCAGACAAAAGACAGAAAGGAAATACACAGAAATGTTAATAGCCTTAATGTCATAGGATTGTGGATAGTGTTTGTCCACTTACTTACACTTTTCAAATGTTTTACAATGAATATAAATTACTAGAGGTCCGGTTTACGAAATTCGTGCACCGGTAGGGTCCCTAGGATTGGCCGGCGATCAGGGCCGATCTGTGGGGTGACCAGCGGGGTGATTGAAAGCCCCCGCTGGCACCCGCCTTGGCCAGCCTGGCACCGCCCACTCACCAGCCCCCCCACCCCCCTTTCTGCTTCCAGTCCCATCCCGCGAGGCCCGGTGGGGCGATTGGGGGGTGGCGCCTGCCCACTCGCTGGCTGGCCCTGCCCCCTGATCACCCCACCACTGCCGCCACCAGTTATCTCCCTCTGCAGGGCGACCAGTGGGGCGATTGGGGGACCCCCGCTGGCACCCGCCTTGGCTGGCCTGGGGCATTGTGGGCTGGGGGCAGCTCTTGCGTTGAGCGTCTGCCCCTTGGTGGTCAGTGCATGTCATAGCAACCGGTTGTTCCACCGTTTGGTTGATCTGCATATTAGGCTTTTATTATATAGGATATGCATAAGAGAAAACAACACACTATTTTAACTGACAAAAAGACAAGTCCATCTCTCATGGGTGGTTCAGCCAAACCTGCTCAGTAATGATGTTCCTAAATTGCCCCCTCTCTGGTAAAACTGCCAGTGAGACTAGCAGGAACTTTGCACTTTTTGGCCAACAAAATATACTAGGAGGATCTAGGTTAGGCACTGTTGGCATTTTAGACAAGATAATTCGTTATTGTGGGGTGCTGTCCTGCGCATTATGGGATATATAGCAGCATCTCCGGTCTCATGCCAGTAGCAAACTGCCCCCCAACCTTCCCAAGCTGGGATAACCAAAAATGTTTCCAGATATAGCCAAATGTCCGCTGGGGAGCACAATCACCACCCTGAACTAGGTAACAGGTTCTAGCCTGGCTCAGACTCCCTAGAGACTTTAGGAAAGCCACTTCCCTGGATCTGGGGTGCCCCCTGGCATAGCTGTTCTCTGAAGTCTCTTCCAGCTTTGGCTTTTAAGAAGCTGATAACTGAATATGTTACTAGGAAAACAAAATGCAATTCTGCTATTTTCAGATTCTCCTAGAAGTTAAAATTCCTGTTTTCTCTGAGGTCAGCAAAGTTCGAGGGATAATTCAGTGCAATCCAAATGGGATTTGCTACAGGAAATGAACTGAAATTTTATTTATTTATTTAGGTAAATAAAGTAACCTTTGGCTACTTACCAGGATTCAGAACTTGTAGGCAATTTCGATTTCCTGACTGGTTGGCACCTCCAAACACCCAGATGCTGTGAGGTGTGCAAGAGGGAACGAAGCTGGCATGCTCATACCGGGGCAAGAGGCCCTCCGAGGTGGCTAAGTCCCACTGGTGTGTTTCTAGAAAACATTTCACCCAGTTTCTAGATTGGGGCTGCCAACTGTTTAGATTGCTTGGCAAACTTAGGGGAGGGGAGGGAAGAGAAAACAGTCAAAAGCATAAATGAACAACCATCAGATTACTTAAAGGGAATGTGGTCAAACTCCAAAGAGTTCTGTATTAGACACTTCAGGGACTATCCACAAACCCTTTTCTATGGAAACTGTCCCCATTTTCCCAACCACAGGGGTTGACCCCAGAACCCGTTTGTACTACAACACCTTGATTTCTAGCCTTAGCTGATTGGGTCAAAGGTAGCCACTTGACCCCAAATAGGCCAATCAGATACTCCCTCCCAAGAGTCCAGAATTCAAACAAATTCCTGGACTTGGGTGGCCATCTTCTACCATGTGTGGACAGGCAGAGAAAGCCAAAGTATGGAGGAGAGAAGAATGAAATATCTATAAAGGAGATCTCCCCAAAGAGAGTGAGAAAGAAAGTAGGTGTTTTTTTTGTTTTTTTGTTTTGTTTTTACAGATCTCCAACGACTGCTTCCTCTCTCTCCTGAGATGAGGCAGTATTTCCAACCCTTGGATTCCTCTCTTTATTGGTTTAAAAGAGTTTCTGCGACTCACAACTGAATTATTTCTGGCTAAAACAAGTTCACAGAACAATAATACCTAACCCATTAGTTATTTTAGCTAGTAAACCATTTACATAGGACTTTCACAGGCCTATCTTGTTGGATCCTTACAACCGTAAGTGAACCATTTTAGAGGATACTGAAACCCAGCTGGTTTAGACAGATTAGCCAGAGTCACAAAGTTAGTAAGAGGTGACAACAACCATGTAACTGAACTAGACAGTGAGCTTCTTGAGGGCTAGAAGAGATTTGATTTACCTTTGATTCTGGTGCAGGCTGTAGAAATTCAAATACCTACACAGGAGTGGAGGGAATGTGGCAAATTGGAGCCTGAGAGCCCCATCGATAGGTGGCAGTCAGCTCCAAGTAATTGTTGCCATGTAGACACATAGGCCTACAGATGTCAGATCTTCCAAAATTATCAAAAGAAGCCAAACCATTTCAATTTTTATATGTAGACTTCTGCACATTTGGTTGGCAAACAACTCAGATTAAAACAATAACAGCAACGGTACATGCACCTAACAAAACATGTATGAGTCACCAGTTTTCTCCTGCCATTGTGTATAGTACATAGTAGTTACTATTTGTTTATCCGTCCATCCCTCCATTCAAATACTTATAAAGCACCTACTCTGTGCCAGGTGCTATTGTTAGTGGCTGGGGATACAATGATGAGCAATATAGCCATGTTTCTTGTTTCCAAGGAGCTTATTCTCTTGTGGGGAAGACAGATGAGAAACAAACCCACGAGATAAGGGAGATAAGGATGGGAAAGTACAAGATACTATGAAAATATAGAGGGTGGTTGTGACATTGTGATTTATATTCAGAAATATATATATTTGACCTTCATCACTTCTAGGCACAGAGCTCCTAAAACCCTTGGAACTTCCTAAGTGGTAAGATCAGTAAAGGTGTTTTATGCAACAAGCCCCGGTCAATCACACCTGAGCTTGTTAGAGCGGTGACTTTATGAAAAGCCTCTAAGGATGAGGCTGGTTGCCAAGGAAACCAACTCTATGATCAGAGGGTTGGAACTTTCAGCCCTCACCCCTGCCCCCATCTCTGGTTGTTACCTGTACTTCTGACTGACTGGTTATATTTCAAAGTTTCCCATGACCCCCTCTCCTTAGGTTTAATTAATTTGCAAGCACTGGGTCACAGAACTCAGAGAAACATGTTGCTTGATCACCAGTTTACTGTAAAAGAATATTTAACTCAGGAACAGCCAGACGGAAGAGATGCATAGGGCAAGGTATACGGAACGAAGGTGGTGCTTCCACGCCCTCTCTAGGTGCGCCACTCTCCCCACATCTCCATGTGTTCACCACCCTGGATGCTCTCTCTCTCTGAACCCTCTCCTTTTGGGGTTTTATGAAAGTTTTATTACATAGTCATGGCTGATTAAATCACTGGCCACCAGCAATTGATTCAACCACCAGCTCCTCTCTCCTCCCTGGCGGTGGGGAGAGTATTACTGAAAGTTCCAACCCTCTAATCACCAGCTTAGGTGTCCTGGTGACCAGCCCACAACCTTAGGTACTTTCCCAAAGTCACCTCATTACTATAACAAAAGACGCCTTTATCACTCTCAATACTTCGGAAGTTCCAAGGGTTTGGGGAGCTGTGAGCCAAGAACTATGGACAAAGACTAAATACGTATTTCTTATAAATCACAATATCTGAAATCTGAAAGATGCATAGTAGCCAGGTGATGAGAAAGGGAAAAGCCCTCCAAACAGAGAGAATAATAATACACGCAAAGGTTTGGAGACCAGAATTCAAGATGTGTTCAAGAATCCAAAGGACACTCAATGTAGCAAATGGGGATTTGGGAAAGCCATGAAATAAAGTTGGGAAAGGCTTGACATGCAGGAGTGACACGGTCAGACTTGTATTTTAGACAATACTCTCTGGCTAAGTATGGAAAATGCACTGCAGACGGGGCTAAACTTGGAAGCAGGGAGACCAGAGAGGAGGCTGTGGTAATCTAGTTGAGAGATGACAATTCTTGGACTACAGTGGTAGTGGAAATGGACAGACATGGATGAAGAGAGAACTATTTAGGGCTTAGTGATTAATTGGATATGTGGATGGAAGAGGAGGTGGAGTCATCAATGTCTCCCGGAGAAGTAGTTGATAAATGAACGGCTGGATGTCCAGGGCTCCATACGGACTCTTTCTCCCAAAACATGATGTACTGGTTGGGTGCTCTGCTGAGACCTTAGGGACCTCTCAGTAATGTTCATTTTCTTAGAGGAAAACCCTGCTGTGTGTGCTGAACTGGTGTTCCTAGGAATGCTCTGGTCCTGGCCAGCACCACAGAGCCCTGCTCTCTGGCTACAGGCACATGCTCTGCCGCTGCTGGTCTTACCCAGGTCCATGGTGTGCACATCGGAGAAGCTCCTGTTTGGATCTGCTCCCCCAACAATGAAGACCTTCCCTCTCTTGGCATCACCAACGGGGGGTAAATACGAGCAGCTGTGGCCAACCCGAGCACATGGGCTGTCTCCAGCGGGGGTCAACGTGTACCTGCCAAAGGAGGGATGTATTCAGGAGGCCTGAGCAGAGAATAAGTGCAGCAGTGTGTTCTTCCTATTCCTCATGAAATATTCATAAGAATGAGGGTCTTATACAGACACAGAACACTTTAAACTGTGTCCAGCAAAGCAGCATTTCCACTTGCACATAACCTCTAACTTTCCAATTTTGTTATTACTTTCATTTCACATTAACCTAATGGTAATGCACTGGGTTAGTAACTGTCCCCATCTGGTGGATAAACTGACACCCAGAGACATTCAGTGGTGTGTCTGAGCACAGGATGGTAGTTCTGAGCTTAGTCTGTGAATTCAGGCAGACCTAGTTCAAGTCTAAGTTCAGGTGCTTTCTAGATGTGTGACCTTTTGGAAGCCACTTAACCTTTCTGAACCGAAATTTCTTTATTTGTAAAACGATAGCAATAGTTCTTACCTGTGAAGAGTAAGATGAAGTCTTGTAAGAGTGCAGGGAAGGACTCGGTACATGGTGGCTAGAGCTCTATGTGCAATCACACAGGAACCTACAGCCCCGGCACTCTTGCCACTAGACAGTGCTGCTTCCTGCTCTCAAGTAATATTCACCAGAGTCTACTGATTTTCAGAGCTGATGGAAGCCAAAGCTAGGACTTTGGAAAGTCAAATACAGGATCCAGTTATTCCACTCTTTAAAGTTATTCTGAATTATGATTGAGAAATGATTGGAAAACTTCCTGCTTGGAAAAGACAATCCTGTAGCTATTTTTGAGGCCCTGTCTTATCTGACCTCTTTGGCTCCTTCTTTCTTCTTGTACCTTCTCCTTACCTAGCTACTCCACTCTCCTCCTTTTTGGTTCTCTACCCACTTTTTCAGAGGCTCTTTCTGACTCCTTCTCTGACTCCTTTCCCACCAGCCTTCTAACCCTCAGTACCCTTGGATTGTCTTTTCAGCCTATGTTTGCTTACCTGATCCATTTTACCTGTATGGACGACTTTAGTTACCACCTATCTATATATTCATGAGTGATTTCCAAAATCTTTATTTCTTTTCCAGATCTCTGGTCTGATGTTCAGATTCACAGATCCCATTACACCTGAGTAATTACTACAACGTACCCTGCATGCTGCTAACTTCATTACAACCCCAGTTGCACTTAATCTGCACAAAACCCCTTTGAGGACAGTAAGTACTGTTATCATCATCATTTGAGTTTTACAACTGAGGACCCAAGGCTTGGGTAAGGTTAAATAACTTAGCCATCCAGACACATGGTGAATAAGACAACAAAAGGTCCATGCCTTCACAGCCCTTAAAGACTAGTTGAGAAGAGAAACATTAAACAGACAAGTTCAAAAATATCTGTTTCATTTAAATTGCACTATAAAGGAGTACAGGGTAGACAGTATTAGAACATATCATAGGGGCACCTTACCCTGTAAGGAGGTAGGGGAGGTAGGTAGTCAGGGAAGGCTTCCTGAAGAAGCACCACTTGAACTGAAATCTGATGTATGGGTAGAAGTTAGTTGGACAAAGAGAGAAAGATGGAGGGAAAGAGTGATCCAGGTACAGCGACCAGCACATACAGTTGCTGAGTGGGACAGGGCAAGGCATGTTAAGGAAGAGAAAGAGAACAAAGGATGAGCACAGGGATTTGAGGTCGGAAAGACAGGCAGGGGCAGATCATGCAGGGCCCCGTGGGCCATTTTATGGACTCTGGTTTTGATCCTAAGACCAAATGGGGAGGCACAAAAGGGTTTTAAACTAGGGAATGCCATGGTCAGATTTATGTTGTGTAGAGGGCAAGAGTGGACACAGGGAACAGCCTTCTAACCCTCAGTACCCTTGGATTGTCTTTTCAGCCTATGTTTGCTTACCTGATCCATTTTACCTGTATGGACAACTTCAGTTACCACCTATCTATATATTCGTCAGTGATTTCCAAAATCTTTATTTCTTTCCCAGATCTCTGGTCTGAAGTTCAGATTCACAGATTCCATTGCACCTGAATAATTACTAACAACGTACCCTGCATGCTGCTAACTTCCTTACAACCCCAGTTGCACTTAATCTGCACAAAACCCCTTTGAGGACAGTAAGTACTGTTATCATCATCATTTGAGTTTTACAACTGAGGACCCAAGGCTTGGGTAAGGTTAAATAACTTAGCCATCCAGACACATGGTGAATAAGACAACAAAAGGTCCATGCCTTCACAGCCCTTAAAGACTAGTTGAGAAGAGAAACATTAAACAGACAAGTTCAAAAATATCTGTTTCATTTAAATTGCACTATAAAGGAGTACAGGGTAGACAGTATTAGAACATATCATAGGGGCACCTTACCATATAAGGAGGTAGGGGAGGTAGGTAGTCAGGGAAGGCTTCCTGAAGAAGCACCACTTGAACTGAAATCTGATGTATGGGTAGAAGTTAGTTGGACAAAGAGAGAAAGATGGAGGGAAAGAGTGATCCAGGTACAGCGACCAGCACATACAGTTGCTGAGTGGGACAGGGCAAGGCATGTTAAGGAAGAGAAAGAGAACAAAGGATGAGCACAGGGATTTGAGGTCGGAAAGACAGGCAGGGGCAGATCATGCAGGGCCCCGTGGGCCATTTTATGGACTCTGGTTTTGATCCTAAGACCAAATGGGGAGGCACAAAAGGGTTTTAAACTAGGGAATGCCATGGTCAGATTTATGTTGTGTAGAGGGCAAGAGTGGACACAGGGAAGCCAGATTGAAGACTCCCTTGCAAGGTCCTACAGAAGCTCTGGCCCATCCATCTCTACAGCCTTTTATGGTCCCTGCTTCAGCACAGGTCACATTTCATCACCATCACCTGCTTCGTCTGTTAGCCCCCACTACAGTGAGACTATTCACCTTTGTATGTCCAGCACCTACACAGCAGCTGCCCCTGTCAGGCCAGTGTCAGTTATTGAATGAAGGGTTGATTGAGCATGCAGCCAAGAAACAGGGAAGCCAGTTAAATCCAAAGCCGATTCCCTGAATATCTTAAAAACGAGTCACAGCTTGGGGGGAAGACACAGGGTTGAAGCTGAGGATGCCAGATGGCCAGGGCCTTCCTCTTCCTGGTAAGTGGATTTTAATAAAATCAACATCTGCTCTGATAATTATTGCCCCACTACCTTTCCTCTGAAGACCTTCTCAAATGGTTTGAGGCTAATTACCAGAATCTGCCCACAGTTTTATCTCTACCCTTTTCAATAGATGTTTAAATATGTTAGTAAACCACTTATAAATGAAACAAAAACTTATGTTTTTCTCTGTCTGCATCCTTCCTTACAGACCATGTTGCTTTCCTGGGCTTGTCTCCAGGCTCCAAGACTGGCAGCTGCTTCATGGTGCTCTACATACAAGAAAGAAAGGCACTTTTTAGAAATTTATGATTATCTTCTACCTAAAACACAGAATTAGGTCGCTTCCCTCTTTAAAACCTTTCCTGTTGATGTACCAATTTCTAGGATCTGATGAATTTGAATAAGCATTACCAACCTTTTGATAGCAAGGTATATTTGAGAGGCAAATATAAACACAACTTTCTAAACACAATTACAGGAGTGTTTTGGCTACAGTTTTCAGTGTCTGTAATTTTCATGCAGAAGAGGCATACATCAAAATAAATTTTCAGAGGTCAAGCTTATGTTTATCAAAAGATAAAAACATTTTCAAAGGCTGACAAATACTGAACTCTAGAATAAATCCTAGCCTCATCATCACATTCAAAGGTTTCTGATATCAAACTTTTTTCCAGAAACTCACTCCAGTTTCTTGCTATATTGAGTTGTTCTTGCTATATTTGTTCCTCTAACATGACAAGCCCTTTCATAACTTGCATCTCCTGCTGTTTCCCTTACCTGAAATGTTCCTTCCCTTCCTTTCAACCAGCAAACTCCTAGGTAACCTCCACAACCCGGTTGGAATGAACCCTCTTCAGTAAAATCTTCATTGATTTGCTGCTTTCCACTTACCATCCTCAAATTACTTCCTTCTCCTTCTGAAGGTATCTATTAAACCACCATCATTGCAGGGATCACCATGAATGTAATCACCTACAAAAACGTCTCTAGACTAGATTCTAGTCTAAATTCCAAGAGAGCTGGGCCTGTCGAATGCCTTCAGAAAACCTACCTACGGGTCCGGCATGGAGTAGAATTGAAGGATGAGTGAATGAAGAAAGTGGATGAGATTTCTGGCAGGTGAATGGATAAATCCAACCTTGGCCGTAAGCCACTGCCTGCTGTCCCCAAAGCCCAAAAGCTCAGTGGGATAAACTTCGTGTGGGCGGGGATATCTCCAGTCTCGTCCCCGCGTGGCAATGACAGGGGACAGGAGACAGGGTCGGGGGAGAACAGGCCGGCCCCTTCCCATCCATGTGCCCAGACCAGACCCGGAGGAGGCCCTCCCCAACCCGGCCCGGGCCCACTTCCACTCCCCTAAAGGATGAGGCCGCCCCCGCCCCAGGATCGTCCTGTGACCCCCCAGCCCAGACCGCATTACCTGCAGCGGCTTAGGCCAGTCCCGAGCTGTGGCTCCGCCCCCCAAGTGGGCGGGGCTTTGGCCGTCACTCAGTCCCAGACCCGGAAAAGCGAGGCAGCCAACTGCTCCCCCGCCCCACTTGCAGGGTCCAGCCCCCAGGGATCGCCCTTAAAGGGGGCGGGGCGGGGTCCTCGGGGCTGGGATGTAGGCGATTCATTTCCGGGGCACCAATTAGGGCTGTTCTTGGGATCTTAACCTGCCTGCGGAATCAGAAAACCAGGGCTGCTTGGAAGGACTTACAAGAGAAATGCTGGAGGTTGGGCGTCCACGTGGGTGACCGATTGTGGGTTATCCTAGAGGGGCTGGGATATTTTCAGTTCCAGCGGCTGTTGGAAATGGTTTCTGGGTGAGATATGAAGATGGAAGCCCAGAGCTGCTTAAGAGAGCCGCCTGTGAATGAAGCCAACACAGGAATTAAGAGGGCCAGGAGATGGAGCGTGCCTGGATCCAGCCATGCCTGAAGCCAAAATTACCTCTTTGAACATTTCATTTATGTGAGCGAAAAGTTTTTTTTTTCTTAAGCTAATTTGACTTCTTAATTTTACTCCTTATAAATAAAAGATTCCTAATAAATGACCTCTCGGTAGGAAGAAAAAAAGGAAATGGTTTCTGAAAGGGAGAGTTAAGGATGCTTTCCCAAGTGAGAAATCTCCCTGCGTAGCCTTTAGGCCAGTTCAAGTTTTACCGCCTTTAAATGGCTGACTCACTCCAGAATTAGCCTGTATAATAACCATGGCAGGCACTATGGAGAACCAGACAAGGTCCTGGCCCCCCTGGAGTTTACAATCGAACTAGAGAGAGAGATTAAACAAAAACAAACAACTAGGTACCTTTGTAAAAAGTGCAAGGAATAGAAAGTCCGTCCACGAGAGTATGTATCCTTGGGTATCTATACTTTTCTCTGGGCCTCGGTGTCGCTCCTGTAGGATGGAGCTAAGATTTCATAATCACAAGGTTATGATGGGGAATACATGAGCTAATGTATTTAAAGGGGTCAGTGCCCAGCCGCTGGTGCAGAGCTGGTCCTCCGTAAAGTGTAATGTTCTAGCTATAAACCAACTCTAGACACAGTCCTGAATGGGAAGTATTCATCTGCCTTATCTCTGGTCTCCATAACCATCAGTTCTCTGTGGCTTTCCTCAAAATGGATAGGTGGCTCACCTATGTCTATGTTTTAGAGAATCTCGAAACCACTTAGGAGGGTTGAGGCCAGTTGTAGCGTAGGAAAGTAGGAAACAGCCAAGAACAACAACAGGAGCTCCTTAAGTACAGCTATGGTAGCTTAGTGGGAAGAAGAAAGACACACTTGGGTTCAAATCCAGGCTCCAGCACTAACCATCTAACCCTGACATTTGGCAAGTTCATTACCCGCTCTGAGCCCTAGTTCCCTCATCTCTACAACGGGGAATAGTAATACCTACCTCCCAGAGGGAGCAGCTGTGAGGATTCGATAGTACAGGTGAAAAGCCAACTTGGTAAATCTTCTAGCTACTTGAAACCATTATGAAAATTTATTGACAAAATGGGATGTGAGGTCCGAGCTCTCCTCACTGTTCAAACACCCTATTTCAAACATCTGGAGTCTCTGTGACTGCCCATATTAATGGGAAAATCTCCACTGACTGTCTGCCTAAGAGGAGTTTAGGAATATTCAGTCATTCTGATTTCCTTCAGCAAAGAAAACCAAGGCCAGGTTGGCTCTGCCTTATGCCCATGTGCATCTACATGGAGATTTTTGCTCAGAGCTGCAGAATGCTTTGACATCCCTATGTCTTTTGGCTAGATCCATTTCAAGGTGACATGGTGGAGTTGTGCACAAACAAAAATTGGAAGAGGTTTGTGGGCGAAAGAGCAACTAGTTTTAATTGTGGAACCTATGCTTTTAGACTAGAAATCACATTTCAGAAAGAGCTGGAAGGAATTTTTGAGATCTATTTTTATAATGGAAATCAAGGCCCAGAGAAATTAAAATGACTAACTCACGTATATGGCAGAACCAGGAGCCTACACCTCCTGCTTTGTGCAAGGAAGATTAATAGCATCTTCCAGTCAGCAAGCTCTGCACACCGGCTCTGTAAAAAACTATTTCCTCTTCTAAGACCTTGCCCACATTCAGGGATGCTTCCCTCTCTCTGCTCTGGATTTCAACAGTGAGGTTCATTGAATAAGGTGGGTCTGCAGAATGGAGCATCTTAATGCCAGTTTGGCAATGTGAACAGTACCATCTATTTTCACTAAAATGGTATCACTAAACGTGGATACCATCTGCTTTCATTACCTACCTGTTCACTAACTTATCAGCAAGGGGACCAATGATGCTGGTGACACCTTCTTTTCAAGCACTTTATTTGTCTTCCGTCCCAATTCTGAGAAGGTATTTTGGGTAAGATTCATTCCCAGTTACTGAGGTTCAGAAATGAAAAATGAATTGCCAGCTTTCCAAAAAGGACTGTAATTTTTAAAAAAATGTCAAACAACAGTAGTATCTTTTGCTCACTTGGAAGTTTTTTCAACAAGAAACAGCATATTCTCCCTATAGTTTTCCCCTCTAAAGTCTTAAATGTTACCTCTTCAGAAAGGCCTTTCTTGTCCACCCAATACTCAGAGATAACACATTGCACCCACTCTGTACATAATATTGTTTTAAGCCCTTTCCATATTAACTCTATTATTAAATGTCAGTACAAGCTTATAAGGTAAGTAGTATTCTTATCTCCATATGAAGTAGACACTGTTACTACAATTTCCATATTGTAACTGAGTAAACTGGTGCACAGAAAGGATAAATAACTTTGCCAAAATAACATGGTGAGTAAAAGACTTGAACTCTGGCTATCTGATGCTTGAGTTGGTTGGAGCATTTTAAAAAAATCCTTACCGGAGGATATGCTTTTTATTAATTATATTAGGAGAGGAAGGGAGAGAGAAACACAGAGAGAAACATCGATGGGTCGCCTCCCGCACACGCCCCCACCGGGGTTCAAACCGGCAACCCAGGTATGTGTCCTGCCCACAATCGAACCCGCAACCTTTTAGCTCAGGGGATGATGCTCCAACCAACTGAAGCCACCCAGCCAGGGTCAGACTTACCTTATTTTTAATTAGGGATGTTCGGGTGAGAGAATGCTTAAATGGGTGACAGTGAGAAACCAGAGAATGGCTAGGGTTACCTACTTCGTTGTTTTGCCTGGAAAAACCTCGCTGGGTGCCCAGAGGTGAAAGTCTGGAGAAAGAAAACGGGAGGAAAACCGGAGTATCTAGTATCAAAACTACAAATCCCAGCCCGCCCCGCGGCAGACAACTACGGGTCCCGGCAGGTTTCATGGGCCCGAAGGAACCCCTCCGAGCCTGCTGCCGGAGTTCCGCGGGAGAAGGCGTGGGGCGTGTCCAGGCGGCGGGGAGACCTGGGTCAAGCTCTACGTCGCTGCGCAGTCGTCTCTCACGGGCCGGACGTGACGTAGGGAGAGTTCCGGCTTCGGCCTCTGCCGCTGCCGCCGCTACTTCAGCCCCTGCCACTGCCGCCGCCGCCGTAGGGGCTAGTTCTTTCTAAAATGGCGCCCCTAGACTTGGACAAGTATGTGGAGATAGCGCGGCTGTGCAAGTACCTTCCGGAGAACGACCTGAAGGTGAGCTCGGTCGGGGCGGGAGCGCTGCTGGTCGGGTTC
>NW_005370657.1:3312723-3319662 GCF_000412655.1 Myotis brandtii
GGTCCCTTTTGGCGTCGCGGGGAGGGCGGGGGTGGTCGGAAGAGCCGGAGTCCCCCGAGTGCCGTCCCGGTTCCGTAGCGGGTATCCTGAGGGATGTCGCGGCCTCGGCCCCAGGGTCGCCCCTCCTGGCCTTCGGGCCGCCGCAGGGACTAACAGCGGTGCAAAGAAGACTGCCCTCCTCTGACCCCGTCCCCGGTCTCCCGGAGTCCGAACCGAGCCCCAGGGGCCGTGCCCTCGGGATGGGTCATCCCTCCGGAGGGGGTGACAGGAGCGCGGGTGGCCGGCGGGTGACAGATGCCCGGGCCTTGGGAACGCGCCCCGGTGGGCGAGACGGGAGAGAACGTCAGGGCGCCCCTCCGGTCCCGCCACTCCTCCCGATTGTTCTTCCGAAGTGTCGGCTTTCTCCTGCCAATTCCGGTGCGAACCCCGTTCTCCTGGGCGCCGTTGAGCTCATTTAGGTGGACAAAGCAGATTTAAGTGGACACTTGAGTAGTCCCTTTATAAATTACAAGTTCTTTTCTGTTTTTTAAGTTGTTCCCCCCTGATCCCTTCTTAACTCGGGATTGCATTTTCTTGGTTTCCTATAAGAGGTGAGTTTTTTTTGTTGCCGCCGAGTCCAAGTAACAGTAAAGGTGTGTGTGTGGCTAAAGGGATGAATGTAGGTCTTTGGACAAGTCTTGCTATTTTTGTGCGTTTGTTGAAACGAGGGCTTAGGTGCCTAGTTTAGTGCTGCTCTCTTTTATTTGCTCAATTAACATTGATTTGTTTGCTGTGTGGTAAGTGGGTAAACTGCCAAGAGTCTTTGACATTGTTTTATTCTTTAAGCTGTGTTTAAAGCAATTTATCTCGGGGAATTTTTTTTTTCGCTTAAGGAAGATGTTACTGTTTTTTTCTTTTGCTGTCTCTTTTGGTACAGGAAGTTGATATTTAACGACAACCAATATGCAAAATGTTGAAAGCCAAAGGTGCTGTGGTGAATGTAACTTGTTTGTACTTATAGGTAAATGATGTGCACTATATTATAGGGGAGTCATTCTTGTGCATTTTCCCCCTAATAGGATAATTTAAAATGAGGACAAAGCCAGTGTTAGTAGAAATGCAGCTTTCATGCTCATCTGAGTCCTTTGTGGCTTCTTTAGGAAACAAAGATCCGAGCAACATTGGGACCCAGATCATGGAAAACTAACCAGGCATCTTTTGGTAGCATGGTTCATCCCATGAGAGAAGTGGGGTTTTGCATGTCAGTGAATCGAGGTGAAATTTTCTGTTCTTTAGCATACGTAAAGCTGTTTTAAGCTTTGTGTTTATAATTAGTAAAATGTTGCTTATTATAAAAATGTATGTTGATATTAACTTGAAATTGGATATTGAAATGATTTGGATGGTAATCAGTTGGATTTTCTTTGGACCTCTTAGTTTGATAAACAGATTTCCTTCCCACCTCAAGGAAATATTGTTAAACCATTTCGTTGCCCCTTGCAACACAAAATGGACTGTATGTGGCATGTATGTTTCTTAAGAAACTTTTAAAAAATCTTCTGGGCAACTATTGGGGAAAATTATGAATTTTTCTTTTAAGCAAAGGCTTTTTTTTTTTTGGTCTTGGAAATGTTTTTGTCAAATTAATTTGCTCCTCTTTGGTATATTAAAAAAATTTAAATTTGATTTTACTTCTTGGCATGAAGTGCAAACTAAAATTAGGCAGGCCAAGAAAGTATTCCAGGAGCACCTTTTCAGAGGCTTTAAAGCCAGAGTAAAAGATTCTGTGAGGAAGGAAAGTAATCATTGGGGCCACTTAATGATCATATGGAAAAGATTTGTTCTGGTAGAAAAGACAGAAACTCACTGTGTTTTCGACTGACTAGAAGTTGGAGGTACTAAATAAAATAAATGCATAGGATATTCTAGATCTAATCATGATTTCTCTATACCTAAATTGGAAGTGGTCAAATCACTAGTACTGAATCAAATTAATATAACTGTTTTGAAGGAATAAGGATAAAATATAAAAGTGAGTAAACAAAGTATAACCTTTCTTGAAAAAGAGGTCATGTGATTCTCATCCACAATAAAGGTTTCAGAGCTGATCATAGAAGATACCGATTCCATATCTGGCTCAGTGGAAGACTGAATGATAAAAAGCAGGTTTATTGAATATTTAAACTTAAGTACTTAGGCTGGTGATAGGTTCTATAACTTGAAGATTGTCAGATCTCTTAGATCAGCAGTTCTCAACCTGTGGGTCGCGACCCCTTTGGCGGTCGAAAGACCCTTTCACAGGGGTCGCCTAAGACCATCCTGCAGATCAGATATTTAAATTACGAGTCATAACAGTAGCAACATTACAGTTATGAAGTAGCAACGAAAATAATTTTATGGTTGGGTCACAACATGAGGAACTGTATTTAAAGGGCCAGAAGGTTAAGAAACACTGTCTTAGATGGTTCTTAAAAGGGACATGTAAGCAAAGAAATTGCATGTTGAGTTGGTGTTCAGTTTTCTTACTGAGGAATTTAAGACAGTTACCAGGGTAAGGGTTGGGAGAATACTAGTGTCTATCTCAGAGATGCAATACAAAGAATTGTGTAATTCCATAGTAACCACTTTTATGGATTAATAGTTGGTATAATCTTTATAGAATTCACTTTTTTGTTTAATCTAAGCCATCCCTGAGTTTTTTGTATAAGGCTACCTGCTCTGCAAAGTTGTACCTCTGTCTGAAATGCCTCCATAAAGCTTCAAAGAATTCTCCCTTGCTTTTTTCCAATATTTGTGAAGAACATTTCATAAATTCTCATTCAGCTTTCATCTGATTTTATAGATTGTCATCATATATTGTAGTCTTTATCTTTCCATACATACTTGTCTCTAACCTTATTGCATGTCTTATTGATCATTCTGTTTACTTGAGTTGTTTGGTTTTGCATTGTATCTTTCTTCAGGTAATACAAGGAAAACTGAACATAGTACAGGACTTTGATATACACCATGACTTTATAAGGACCAGAAGAGTGTTTTTAAGACTGCTTTTGATAATGCCTTACATTTTGTTGGTCATTTTGGCCCCAGAATCACAGTCTCTTGTGTATTCTGAAAATAGTCTGTAATAGTACTGTCCAGTAGAAATAAAATGCTCAGAAATATGAGCCACAAAATACATTTTTAAATATTTTTATTGACTGCAGAGAGGAAGGGAGAGGAAGAGATAGAAACATCAATGATGAGAGAGAATCATTGATCGGCTGCCTCCTGCACTCCCCCTACTGGGGATCAGCCCACAACCCGGGCATGTGCCCTTGACTGGAATCAAACCTATTCGCAGGCTGACGCTCTATCCACTGAGCCAAACTGGCTAGGGCGCAAAATACATTTTTTAAAAAGTGAAAAAGAAACAGATGAAATTAATTTCAGTACTATTTAACCTAATTTCAACATGTAATTAATATAAAATTACTAATGTAATATTTTCTTTTTTTTGTACTGAGTCTATGAAATATGGTGTATATTTTACATTTGTGACATGTTCCAATTAAGACCAGTCACATTTCAGGTGCTCAATAGCTACATGTGGCTGTAGGTATCTAATGGGATAGTGCACACCTCTAACAACTCCCCAGCCCATTTCCTAGAATTGCAGAGCTGAGAGAGAATCAGAGTTCATCTAATTCTGTACCCTTCTCATTTTACTGAGGGGGTACTCAGCTTTGTAGCGTTTATGCTTTGTCTGAGGTTGTCCAACTAAGCTATGAATTAGGTGGGAAAGCCTCCTTGTGCAGAGCTCTTTCTGATACAGTTAATAGCCTTTTTTTTAAAATTGATTTTTTACAGAGAGGAAGGGAGATAGATAGAGAGTTAGAAACATCGATGAGAGAGAAACATCGATCAGCTGCCTCCCGCACACCTCCCACTGGTGATGTGCCCGCAACCAAGGTACATGCCCTTGACCGGAATCGAACCTGGGACCTTTCAGTCCGCAGGCTGATGCTCTATCCACTGAGCCAAACCGGTTACGGCTAATAGCCTTTTTAAGATGACAAATAGCTTGCTTTTCTAGATATGTCTTCCACTTCATCACCTTTTTTTTTTCTTAATCTTCCATTCTAAGCATGTTGGACTGCTGTCTTCTGACAACATGCTCTGTAATTCCTTGCCTCTTTGCTTCTTTTCAGTCGGTTTTTATCACCTATTTAATATGTACATAACACATATATTACATTATTTAATACTCTGTGGGTTGGGTACTAATATTTGCCTTGTTTTACAAACAGGTAACTAAAGCACAGACACATTAACTTTCCAAAGTCATGCAGCTAGTAAGTAAATGGATGAGCTGGGATTCAAACCTAGGCAAGTCTGGCTCCAGGATTCATGTCCGTAACTACCACTTACGCTTCCTCTATGCAATACCCTTCATGCCTCTTTTGAGCTTTAGCTCAGATGCCACTTTCTCCATGCATGGTTCCTGGATTCCATAGTCAGAATTATTAGTAATGATTAGAATTTACATAGCTACTTATAGTCTTCTGAGCACCTTCATGCCCATTCTGTCATTTACACAATCCTTGTGATAGGCAGAGTAGGTACCAAAGCCAGGAATTGATGAGGTTTAGGTGATTTTTACCTCAGTTACTCAGCAGAGTACATGCCTGAATTTAATTGCTAATAAAAATTCCCATTCTTGCCTGGCCAGCATGGCTCAGTGGTTGAGCTTCGACCCAGGAACCAAGAAATCACTGATTCAGTTCCGGGTCAGGGCACATGCCCAGGTTGCAGGCTCAATCCCAACTAGGGGGCAGCCAATAAATGATATTTCTCTGTCCTCAGGGTTTCTATCTCTATCCCTCTCCCTTCCTCTCTCACTAAAAATCAATAAAAACATATTTTTTAAAATTCCCATTCTTTCTTTTCTATATTGACCTTTTCCCTATAGCACTTTTACTCCATTTTACCACTTACAGTATTCTGTCTTGTCTGATAGCAAATGTGTCCATCTCCACTATTAGAATACAAGCTTCTTGAGGGCCAGGGTCATATCTTTATTATATTCTCTACAGTATTAGAACATTGCCTTGTATGTGATAGACAATCAGTTAATCTAGATATGTCTAGATTTAACAACAAACATTTCTTTAAATGCTTCTTGTGTCAAGTACTATTCCATGTGGGTGCTAGAGGTAGAATCCCATACTTGGCTCTGCCTTTGAGGGGCTCTCAGTGTAGTAAGGGAGATATGAGAGGTAAACACATGATCATCTCATGGTGTGACAGGTGCTAAAGTAGAGGACTAAGATATTAGGAAACGTAGAAGCAGCATCTAATTCTGACGCTATCAAGGAGAAATGAGAGGATGAGCAGAGTTTGTTCAGGTAGACAAAACAGGAAGGAAAGAACATGCAAGCAGAATAAATACCATGTGCCATGGTATATCTTAATCTGAAAGAAAGAACATAGTTGATTCGGGGAATTTGAGGCAGTTGGTATGCCTGGAATTGGTGCTGAGAGGACATGCAGAGGACAAAATCATGGCAACCTAGGCTGATAAATTTGGATTTTCATCTTTTAGGTGGTACGTGGATAAACACGTTGAAATGTTTTTATATTTTAGGGGAAAACATTGTGTGACTTTTTGATATTGTTTAAAATGTGGCTAACTAAAAATAAAGTAGAGTCAAAGAAAACTATTATAGGAATACACTGTTGTATGTAGTAGGAGTATGACAAAATCTTGATGATGCTACTTGGATTATGGAAAACACTGCCATAAACAGAGGAGTGCCCTTGAGAGATTTTTAAGGAAGTGACAGTAGGTTTTAGAAATATGGCAACATTGTGAACCATGAATTGGAATGGGATAAGAATGTCATAGAAACAATAGACCAAGTGACACGAGAATTTGAAGTATAATAGGACCTGTTGACAGAATAGGTCTAGGTCAGTGGTTGGCAAACTCATTAGTCAACAGAGCCAAATATCAACAGTACAATTGAAATTTCTTTTGAGAGCCAAATTTTTAAAACTTAAACTATATAGGTAGGTACATTGTTATTAACTTAATTAGAGTACTCCTGACTGACTGGCTCACTCAACTTGTGCATGAATCGCGCACGCCTCCCCTGTCCAGCGTCTCCCGCGGCCGCCTGTGCCGCGTCTCCCGTCGCCCAACCGACTGACACCCCCCACTTCTTCAAAATAGACTCGCCCAGGCCGAAAATCGACTTCTGCGCATGGGCCACGAAGTTTCAGTCACACAGTACGTGCGTGCCTGCACGTGGTATTTTATGGAAGAGCCACACTCAAGGGGCCAAAGAGCTGCATGTGGCTCGGGAGCCGTGGTTTGCCGACCACTGGTCTAGGTGATGAGGGAGAGGGAAGAGTTCAGTTTAATCTCTTAGTTCCTGGCATGGATAATTTAGTTAATACTATAACTAGATTAAGGAATGCAAGGGAGTTTGGTTTGGGCATACTGGATTTGAGATGCTGCTAAGCCAAGACATTGAGGTAGAAATGTTCAGAAGACTTGGATACACAGGTTGGTTAGTTAACAAATATTTACTGATTGCCATATGTGCTCCAGGCACTATTCCAGTAGTATTAAGATCAGGAGAAAGGTCTGTTACCAGTAGTTCTCAACTGGGGATGATTTGCACTCATGAGGATGTTTGGCACTGTCTGGAGACATTTTTATTTGTCACAGCTTGCGGGGTGGGGGTGGGGGGGGAATGTAACTGTGGGTATCTAGTGGGTGTAGAAGCCAGAGATGTTGCTAAACATCCTATAATTCACTGGACAGAGGCCCCCCACAATAAAGAATTATCAGTAGTAATGCTGTGGTGGAGAATTTAAAGCCCAGTGTATCTGAGGGACTAGAGGTAACAGGGAGACAGGAGCAGAAAATAGAATGGAACGCCCTAACCGGTTTGGCTCAGTGGATAGAGCGTC
>NW_005370657.1:3320273-3339868 GCF_000412655.1 Myotis brandtii
GTGCAGGAGGCAGCTGATCGATGTTTCTCTCTCATCGATGTTTCTGGCTCTCTATCCCTCTCCCTTCCTCTCTGTAAAAAATCAATAAAATATATTTAAAAAAGAAAATAGAATGGAACCATGAACAAGTATCTTGAGGAAAAGGTAGACAAGGGAAGTAGGGTATCCTAAGAATGGGGGCTATGAACCCCTACTTGTTCAAGGATTAGGAATTAATTGGGCACCATGGGGAGCGGTGGGTGTAGTTTGCCCTAAATTTGGGGTAAGATTAAGAATCTTGCCTTAGTGCCTGTTTTGGAGCAGTAAGTGTAATCACACTTCCTACAAACTAAGCAGCAAAACAAAGATGTGAAGGGCTTTGGAGGAGCTTCTCCCATGGCAAGGCTGGATTCTGTGGGGCCACTGTATGTATAGTTGGCTGACATATGTAGAGTTCGTACTGAGATTTCAGACTTCTTATTTTTGTGTTTGCTTGATATGAATTTGTAAGGTACTGCTGAACTGGAGAGATGAGAGGCAATGGCTTTAGCTTAGAGACTTAACTCCAAATCCTCAGTTGGGATTGCAGATGTGGCAGTTATAGGAGGCAGCTTTTACTTTACTCAAGTTAGTGTTCCTGACTTCAGGTTAAAGATGCTGCCTGAGTAATTTACATTCTCCAGGCCTTTGAGATTGGCAGGGTTTCACAGTGATGTTCTTTTTCAGAAATATGAAAGTAACAGTCTGCTGTTACTTTCAGATCAGTACCGGGGGTATGGGTCAGTCTCCTTCAGTTCTGGAGGCCTCATGGGCTAGGAGAGCCAGTCATATGTTAGTGCAAATTCTGGCACATTCAAATATGGTAACTATGAGATTCCCTCATGAAATTGTGCTGTGATTAGTTTAAAAGTGTTAATTAAATGATCACTTACTTTGTTCTCATAGGATACAGAGTGGTTAACAAAGATGCATTCAGTATAGCAAGATAAATATTCAGAATAAGTAAGAAAAGTGAGACAAAAAGAAAATAAAGATAGGAAACCAAGATGAAGCCAGAAGTAAGAATATATATAAAATAAAAGCTGTGATGATCAGGTTACTTCTTTGAGATTAGGCCCTAAGTTTTCTGGGAGCGAACGAAAGGTAGGAACTGATCAATTAAAAAATTCAGAGTCTGCCCTAACTGGTTTGGCTCAGTGGATAGAGCATCGGTCTGCGGACTCAAGGGTCCCAGGTTTGATTCTGGTCAAGGGCATGTACCTTGGTTGCGGGCACATACCCAGTAGGAGGTGTACAGGAGGCAGCTGATCAATGTTTCTCTCTCATCGATGTTTCTAACTCTCTATCCCTCTCCCTTCCTCTCTGTAAAAATCAATAAAATATATTAAAGAAATTCAGAGTCTATAAGATGATAAAAACAAGCTTCTCGGGTAATCACATTTATCCTTGATAGAGACATTCCTTCCCTGAGTCCTCCTTGAAGGCAACTGTTTAATCACAGCATCCTGTGTACCTTATTTATAGTCTGCACAGTGACAAGCTCTGTAGAGGACTGTTTCTACAATGTCCCTTACTACAGGTTGATGGCATGACTGTAAAGTGCAGTTTGGGAATGGAGGGCAGTATAATGCAGGGTGAGGACAGGCCTCTTTAGAGGACAATCTGACTTAATTCAGGGTGGAATTTATAATAGGTTTATTTGGGTAACATTTTAATAATTGATTTTTAAAGGAGTATAAACAATGGGGTCCTCAAATTTACAAGTAACCAACACTACCTGAGAGTAAGCAAATAGAAAGGTCAGCATTGCAGGAAACAGAGAACTTTTCTTTCCCAGAGATGCATTCTGGAAAGAAGAGTGGGAGATGAGCTTCTTTGGCGGCTTGTGTCAGAGGATGTGTTGGGAGAAACATTTAAATTGTATTCTCATGGTATGAGCTCTCACCTTCATTAATGGAAGTTAGGACTCTTTGTAAATGATGTGAAATTTGAAAGAGAGTGTGGATAGGACAAGTGCCTGAAAACTCTGTCCACTCTTGTACAAATGACAGCAAAGCACTTCTACAAATACTTTTTTTTAAAATAGATTTTTCTGATTTCAGAGAGGAAGGGAGAGGGAGAGAGAGATAGAAACATCAATGATGAGAGAGAATCATTGATCGGCTGTCTCCTGCATGCCTCCCACTGGGGATCTAGCGCACAACCTGGGCATGTGCCCTTGACCGGAATCGAACCCGGGACCCTTTAGTCCTCAGGCCAATGCTCTATCCACTGAGCCTAGACTAGGGCTCTACAAATACTTTTGGTGGGATTCTCTTTGAGGAGGTTTGGTGAGTGTACCTGAACAAATATTCCAAGTATTTATACCTAAGAAAAGTGGGTAAGCCCTACCTGGTTTGGCTCAGTGGATAGAGCATCCACCTGTGGATTTAAGGGTCCTGGGTTCGATTCCAGTCAGGGACACATGCCTAGGTTGTGGGCTTGATCCCCAGTTGGGGGCATGCAGGAGGGAGCCAATCAATGATTCTCTCTCTCATCATTGATATTTCTATCTCTCTCCGTCTCCCTTCCTCTCTGAAATAAATAAAAATATATTAAATAAAAAAAGGTGGGTAAGATCCTGAAATAGGTACTTTAAAACATCACTATATTGTTTTATTTTTGAAATTGTACAGTAGCAGAAAAAATTGTTTTAAATATTAATTGCTACTCTGTGAAACTAACCTGAAAAGAGTAGTGCTCTTTATTCTGGCAAGATGAGAAAGAAAGTGGTAATGAAAGACTATTGAAAACAACACAGGCCAAACATGGCATATTTGTTCTTTGGAACTAACCTTAAGCTACATGGAAATGAGTTAGAGTTTGAAAAAATGCAAGTAGTAGGTTGTAAACTTTGGGAGCTAACTACTGTAAACAATCCCAGAATCATCAAAGAGCAGCTTCCTATCAAACAATTTAAGTATTAGTTCTTGTTTTTTTTTTGTCATGTGATCCTTAGTTTTAATATTGTAGTAAAAGGTTGCATTTTATCTTTTCTCCTTACAGCGGCTATGTGACTATGTTTGTGACCTCCTCTTGGAAGAGTCAAATGTTCAGCCAGTATCAACACCAGTAACAGTGTGTGGAGACATACACGGACAGGTAAAATTTCATAAGCAGATTTTTAGCTTTGTACTGTCCATAGTACATGTGTATTTCCATTTGTGCTGCAAAAAACAAATAAAAACAAATAAAAAACAACAGCTGGTAGTTGGCTAGATTACTTCAGTCTGTATGACTGTTAACTCTTACAGTGAATAAAGCAGTGGTCAAATTATTCATGGAGTTTGTTGAAGTTATGCTTGCAAAGTAAATAGAATGCAGCACTATTGTTCAGTGGAAAGGGGGAGATATAAAACACAAATGTGGACTGCTCATAGTTATTATGATTAATCGGAGATGCTTTTCTTGGTGGGAATGAGAATAGCAAAGGTTCAGAAAGAAAATTGTTGGCGTGTGATTTCACAGCAAGTCACTGCTAGAATTTATTTTTTCATCTGCTGGGTTTTTGTTTGTGTTTGAGAGTTTCAAGGCAGGAAGGGCACATGTCATCTTTAGATTCTTTTTTTTTTTATAAAATATATTTTATTGATTTTTTACAGAGAGGAAGGGAGAGAGATAGAGAGTTGGAAACATTGATGAGAGAGAAACAGCGATCAGCTGCCTCCTGCACATCCCCCACTGGGGATGTGCCCGCAACCCAGGTACATGCCCTTGACCGGAATCGAACCTGGGACCTTTCAGTCTGCAGGCCGACGCTCTACCCACTGAGCCAAACCGGTTTCGGCCATCTTTAGATTCTTAATGTCAGTGTTTAGCCTAGTTGGAAACCTGTGTGTTTATAAAGTTTTTTTTTAAATAGGGAAATGAAAGATGAACTGAATACTCATATCTTGCTGTATGCATATAATGGAATTTGGGCTACACGACAGATATACACTGTGAACAATATAGTATTTATGAATGCTAACAGGACTTACTGTCTTCTGACAATTTTGCCTTACATATGACTACCTAAAGGAGCAGAAATGTGGGTAAATAGATTGTGGTTAGGGGCTGGCTGCTCAATGAGTAAAATCCTACTTTGACTACTTATAGGGTTCTTTTTGGCTTTTCAGTCTGTTCTCTGAAGGTTGAGATTATAATAAATCTCACATCTGCATGTTCTCAGCTTCTAAATAGATACCCCATTATGTCACATGCGATCTGTTAGTAGATTTTAGGAGTGAATTTCTTAAAATTTTCATGTAACTTCTCTCCAAAACTATAATAAACATTTATATTTTACATAACATATAGGATATGAATATAAGCAGTTTCTTTCTTTTTTTTTTTTTTTAAATATATTCTATCAATTCTTTACAGAGAGGAAGGGAGAGGGACAGAGAGTTAGAAACATCCATGAGAGAGAAACATCGATCAGCTGCCTCCTGCACACTCCCCACTGGGGATGTGCCTGCAACCAAGGCACATGCCCCTGACCGGAATCGAACCCGGGACCCTCAAGTCCGCAGGCTGACGCTCCATCCACTGAGCCAAACCGGTTAGGGCAAGCAGTTTCTTAATACATTCATAAGAGCTGGAATAAACCAAGCAACGTTTTCCTCTGCTTATACCATTAAAGTTGCCCTAGCCGATTTGGCTCAGTGCATAGAGCATTGGCCCACAGACTGAAGGGTTCTGGGTTCGATTCTGGTCAAGGGCACATACCTGGCCCAGTCTGGGGTGTGTGCAGGAGGCAACCAATCAATGTGTCTTCACATTGATGTTTCTCTTTCTGTCTCTCCCCCTCCCTTCCGCTCTCTCTAAAAATCAATGGAAAAATATCCTCAGATGAGGATTAACAAAAAAATAAATAATAAATAAAAATAAAGAAACTTAGTGTACTGATCTGACTTGCTTAAAAAAAAAAAAAAGTTGAGGGGTTGCCCAGCTGATGTGGCTCAGTGGTTGACCTAGGAACCAGGAGGTCACAGTTTGATTCTTGGTCAGGACATATGCCCAGGTTGCGGGCTTGATCCCCAGTGTGGGGCATGCAGGAGGCAGCGGATCAATGATTCTCTCTCATCATTGATATTTCTATCTCTTCCTCTCTGAAATCAATAATAATATATTAAAAAATTAAATTGAGGGGTTATCAAGAACTTTTCAATATGTGCATTACAGTCATGATCAAAGGTCAGGAACTTAGAGACAACTTCAGATTACGAAAATTAATTGAAATCATAAAATTGTACTTCTGTATTACTTAAGTCAAATGTATAGTATTTGCTAACATTTATCTTGTGTTTTGAGATTAACGAAGTGCTTTTTCGCATAGTCCCTGTAAAATTTTCTTAAGAGTTCTTTACGATTGGATCATTTTGTAGAGAAGGAAACTGAGACTAAAAGATTGAAGAATTAGCCCAAACTCTCACAGCAATTAAGGGACAGAGCAGAGATTTGAACTCATTTGTATGCTCAGTAGTCCATGTTAATTTAAGACTACCACCAAACTGTGAACATAATTTCATTTGTACTTGAACCTTTAAAACAATTGCTAATCAAAAACATGGGACTTGGAGAGCTTGTAACAGTCTGTTGATTGAGTAAACTAAATGTAAGATATGTCCTTTGGGACTTGTATAGTTGTCTTTCCCTTGGGCCAGTTCTGGAATTGCAGGATTGGGTTATAAGTATAAATAAACATGCTGGCAAGCATATACAGCTGTCCCTCGGCATCCTTAGGAGATTGGCTCCAGGACCTCCCACAAATACCAAAATCCTGGGATGCTCAAGTCCCTTATACAAAAATGGCATAGTATTTGCATATAACTTACGCACATCCCCACATATACTTTAAACCTAGATTACTTGTAATACCTAAAACAGTGTAAATGCTATGTAAATAGTTGTTTAAGGAATAATGACAAGAAAAAAAAGTCTGCACATGTTCAGGCCTACAATTATTGTAGACCTAATACATGGTACATGTCAACAGAAACATAACGTTCCCTGTTCCCCCACCCCTGGTCCCAAATATTTTCGATATACTGCTGGTTGAATGGGGATGAGTCTACAATAAGAGTCTGGGAATCTGCAGATACGAATGGCGACTGTACTGCTGAGAAGCATTGAAGCATTGTAATCTAGTGAGTAGAGGGTGGACTTCAGTGTCAGAGAGTTGGTTTTAAATCCTGACTGGGCTATGTACTGCCTGTTAAAAAGCCACTTCAACCCTAGCCCTAGCCCGTTTGGCTCAGTGAATAGAGTGTCGACCTGTGGACTGAAGGGTCCCAGGTTCAGTTCCAGTCAAAGGCACAGGCCCTGGTTGCAGGCTCGATCCCCAGTAGGGGGCATGCAGGAGGCAGCTGATCAATGATTTTCTGTCATCATTGATGTTTCTATTTCTCCCTTCCTCTCTGAAATCAATAAAATATATATCCTATCTAATAAAGAGGGAATATGCTAATTGATCCTCACGTCATCGCAAAATGGCGGTGCCCACAGCCAATAAGGAGGGAAAAAGGTAATTGACTTCCTCACTCTCAAAGATGGTGGTGCCCACAGCCAATAAGGAGGGAATATGCTAATTGACTGCCATGCCCTCAAAGATGGTGGTGCCCACAGCCACAAGATGGCAAAGCCCAGTCCCCTCAGCCCCACCAGGGCCTTGCCGCCAGCCTGCCTCCGAAGTCCCCCATTCCCCTCAGCCCCCTAGCCACCCAGGGCTGCCCGAGGCTCAGGTAACCAGGGCCGGCTAAGGCTCAGGTAACCAGGGCAGCCAAGGCTTGCGCTGCTGGCAGTGGCAGCAGAGGTGTGATGGGGTCGTCGCCTTCCCCTGATTGCCAGGTCGGCTCTCATCCCTGAGGGCTCCCGGACTGTGAGAGGGGGCAGGCCGGGTTGAGGGACACCCCTTCCAGTGCATGAATTTTCATGCACCGGGCCCCGTGTGTGTGTGTGTGTGTGTGTGTGTGTGTGTGTGTGTGTGTGTGTCACTTCATCTAGCTTATAAGTTCTTTTTTTTTTTAAATTATATTTTTATTGATTTCAGAAAGGAAGGGGGAGAGAGAGAGAGAGAGAGAGAGAGAGAGGGAGAGAGAGAAACATCAACGATGAGGGAGAATCATTGATTGGCTGCCTCCTTAAAGTTAAAATTAGCTGCTTAAGACTTATGAAACAGTTACAAGGGGGGAATGCTTTATTTCAGTAGTTAATATTTAAATGTCAGCTTTGTTCACTGTTACTAAGATTCCTGTACAGTTTTAACCATTAGAAATTTAATACTTATTAGTGATTTATTTTCAAGTGTAAAAAATAAATGTGTTGGAAATTATTAGTTGTGGTAGGTATAGTTTATTATAGAAAAACTGGTTTTCTTTAAGAATTAGATTAGGGAATCTAGTAGACTGGAGTTACCAAATGTGTAGTTTGTCATTTACCAATTTTTAGTCAAATAGAATTAGGTGAAATATGCAGTTCCTTTTTACTAATTATCAAGAAGACATTCTACATTTGTGGGGGCTGAGGGTCCACATCAACAGTATACTGTAGGAAGGTAGGTTGACCTGTTCTGTATCGTGAAAGTTTATTCTTTGAAAGAAATTTTTTTACCCACTTCTTTTCTTATCTTTATCTCATTGAAATAGATGTTGAATATGTGATGGGATGGTTAGGTGAGCTTATTGACAAGTTACGTAACTGATAAATGATTTCAAATTCTCAAGTAATAGGTGAAGAGATAGATGTATGAAAGAAATTTAAGAGGGAGGCCTATAACATTAATGATCTAGGAATGACTTTAATGGTAACTGAGATTTATTTTTATGCTTTCCTTTTTTAAGGCTTGGGAGCTGTGTGCTTGGCAACTTTGCTTATACTTTTTTCTTTTTATTGTTAGTATTTGAAGTTCTCATAATTAACTGCTTCTTTACACATTTTGCTCTCAGTTTTATTATTTTACTCCTTCATAGGAGTTTGTAATCAACATATATTGCCTTTCTTTTATAGTTTTATGACCTTTGTGAACTATTCAGAACTGGAGGTCAGGTTCCTGACACAAACTACATATTTATGGTATGTAAAAACCAGTGACATCAAGTACTTATTTAAAAAGGAAAAAGATCTGTCTTATTACATGTAAATTACATGATAATTTTATTACATGTGATAATCACTATTTAAATATCTAAAAAGGTGATTCTATACCTTCCTACATTTTTCTATGTCCTTTAGTTGAGAATAATTGCTTTAGTAAACTGCTGAATACATAAGAATGGGTTGTAGCCCTCAGTAATGGTTGGGAAGAAAAATATCCTAGAACCGTTGGTTTAAGGCATAAATCTTTAATTTATTGTTATTTTACCAAACTTTTTTGCGTATTCATATTTATGTTATTAATCTATGGATTGATGAATATGCACACAGACACATTTGCTATGAAGATGCATATTTGCTTACTTTCAGAATGCAATGTTACTGTTTTACTTTTTCTGTGTCTTCTTCTGTAAGTTTCTGAGGCACTTTCCTATTATTCCTTTAGCTGTTTTCTTGTTGGTCTAAAATTGGCCCAAGTAAAACATTAATGGGAAGTATAAATAGCATGTCATCACATGCCATTGTTAAATACAAAGCTGAACATGGAACACTGTTACTAGGATAATTATGGTGTTTGCTTTTACAAAAGAAAACAAAACTATTCAAGTTGGTAGCTCTTCTGATTCAGTTAAGATATTTTTGAAATTTATTTAAAATTTTTGATTTACACGTTATCTTTTTGAAACATGTTACTGTGGGTAATAGAGAATTGAAAAAATGGTGGTTTTGCAGGGAAAAATCATTGAAGAATTGTACTGCAGGTATGTGTAGGCCTCCTGAATTGTGGACTAACACAAACACTAGTAAAAACAGCCTATTTAGTTCCGTTGGAATTTTTTGTTAAAACTCAATTTCCAAATAATTCAGTGTGTATCTCTTCATTTTTGTTATTTTGGGCTGTGTCTCTGATTTTTGTGCACTTTGGTATAATTTTTAAAATATATTGTTGCCATTGTATTGTTTGTAACTGTAATCTTTTACTTTACAGGGTGATTTTGTAGACAGAGGTTACTATAGTTTGGAGACCTTCACTTACCTTCTTGCACTAAAGGCTAAATGGCCTGATCGTATTACACTTTTGCGAGGAAATCATGAGAGTAGACAGATAACACAGGTTTATGGATTTTATGGTAAGACCTTCTGTTTCTCTGATTCTGAACATTATTTTACATTCCTCTTTGGGGAGACAACACACAAGTCATACATGTGCTTTATAGTAAATTTAGAAAATACAGATAATCTTTTTCCACTTTCTTGCCCTTTAACTTTCTCTCTTCCCCCAATCAATGGGAAATCTTACCATGGAGAGAGAACCATTCTTAAATTTTTGGTGTACATCTTTCTAGATCAGTGCCTCAAAGCACTGTCCTTAATTTACCTTACTGGAATCATCTGGGGTGCTTGTTAGAAATGCAGATCGCTGGGCCCCCATGCAGAACTTTTGGGATGGGACCCTTGAAGTTGTCAAAGCTAAATGTTCTGCATATTCAAGTTTGAGAATTTATTTTATATATATATATATATATATATATTTGTGTGTGTGTGTGTTGTATAATATATGTGTGTGCATACACACCACACTAAAATGGGATCACACTTGCTTTTTTCATTTAATATTGTGACCTGCCTTTTTACTTCATTAATTTTTTTAAGGATATTTCTTTATTGATTCCAGAGAAGAAGGGAGAAGGAGAGAGAGATAGAAACATCAATGATGAGAGAGAATCATTGATTGGCTGCCTCCTGCACACCCGTACTGGGGATTGAGCCTGCAACCCAGGCATGTGCCCTTGGCCGGAATCGAACCTGGGACCCTTCAGTCCACAGGCTGACGCTTTATCCACTGGGCCAAGCAGGCTAGGGTATTAATGTTATTTTTTATATTATACTGTATGGATATCCTGTAATTGATTTAACCAGTCCCTTTAACATTGGATATTGGAGTTATTTTTAAGTTGCTGATATACACATAGCTGAATTAATATCCTTTTATATACATACTGGAAGCCCATTGCACGAAGATTCGTGCAATAGGCCTTCCTTCCCCTGGTTGCTGGCACCGGTTTTCCTCTGGCACCCGGGACCCAGGCCTTTGATCCGGCCACAACAGGGCTTGGCTTCTCCGCTGCGGCCGCAGCGAGGCTTGGCTTCTCCGCTGTGGCCGTAATGAGGAGGAGAAACCAAGCCCCTTCAGTCTTCGCTCTGTGCCTGTGTATGCAAATTAACCGCCATCTTTGCCGCACCTGTGTATGCAAATTAACCACCATCTTTGTTGGGTTAATTTGCATAGTCACTCTGATTGGCTGGTGGGTGTAGCGGAGTGACACCAATTTGCATGTTTCTCTTTTATTGGTGTTGATATATGATATTTCAAGGATATATAAATATCCTTTTACATATATATTAAAAATGTGTGCTTGTTCCAGAGAATCTCAGGATATCAGGGATTAGAAATAGAACTCAGAAAAACAAACAAACAAAAAAACAGAAATAGAACTCATCCATTAAAAACAAAATACCTGGTAGCTTCTGCTTTGGCCCGTGTGGCTCAGTTTGTTGAGCATAGTCCTGTGCACCAAAAGGTCTGTTTTTTGTTTTTATTTTATTTTATTGTTTAAAGTATTACAAATAGTAGTACATATGTCTCCTTTTTTTCCCCCACTGTAAAGGTCTGTGTTTTGATTTCTAGTCAGGACACATGCCCAGGGGTTGTGCAGGAGGCAGCCCATCGATGTTTCTCTTTCTCCCTCTCCCTTCCTCTCTTTCTAAAATCAGTTAAAAATTTTTTAAAAATTATTTAAAAGCAAAATAGCTGCTTTTATAAAATTTTTATATGGTTGAGAGTTTTAATAAACATGGTTAAGAAGTTCTTTGAAGGAGGTAGACAGAAGAATTGTTGAGCTTATTAATAGGAATTTTTCCTTGAGCACAAGGTAGATATTGAGAGATTTGAAAATAAATTTATAACCCTTTAGTTTTAGATTTTATTACATTTTGAATTATTTTCTATCATTATAAAGATAAGCTGGACTCTCTTACTAGTTTAAGCTGAATTCCTGTTGTCCTAGGATTTGATGTATTCTTTGTTTATTAACATTTTTATTCATTTTTTTATTATTTTTAAAAATATTTGTATTTATTTCAGAGAGGAAGGGAAAGGAGAGAGAGATAGAAACATCAATGATGAGAGAGAATCACTGATCTGCTGCCTCCTGCACGCCCCCCACCAGGGATCAGGCCTGCAACCCAGTCATATGTCCTGACTGGGAATCGAACAGTGACCCTCTGGTTTGTAGGTCAATGCTCAATCACCAAGTCACACTAGCTGGGCTATTTTTTTTTTTATTAATTTAGAGAGAAGGAGGAAGGGAGAGCGACAGAAACATTGATTGGTTGTTCCACTTATTCATGCAATGAATGGTTAATTCTTGTATGTATCCTGACGGGATCAAACCTTCACCTTGGCATGTTGGGAGGATACTCTAACCAACTGAGCTACCTGGCCAGGGCTGTATTCTTTATTTTTATTGGCAGATTCAGAATTTCATTACTGAGAACTCTCCTGTTTCTTTTATAGATGAGTGCCAAACCAAATATGGAAATGCTAATGCCTGGAGATACTGTACCAAAGTTTTTGACATGCTCACAGTAGCAGCTGTAAGTTTATATGAATCTTTCTAAAGCCACAACGTATTTTCTTGCCAATAACACTTTGCATATTTTTATCTAATTGCCATCTTAGTTATATTGATATTATTATGATTCATTGGTGAATTTGGATATAACTGAATTTATTATTATATGTTCAACTCTTTGTTATCCTTTTTGTTAGTTAATAGATGAGCAGATTTTGTGTGTTCATGGTGGTTTATCTCCTGATATCAAAACACTGGATCAAATTCGAACCATTGAACGGAATCAGGAAATTCCTCATAAAGGAGCATTTTGTGACCTGGTTTGGTCAGATCCTGAAGATGTGGATACTTGGGCTATCAGTCCCCGAGGAGCAGGTTGGCTTTTTGGCGCAAAGGTCACAAATGAGGTAAAGTCAGCATTTTCAGAAAAGTGGTTTGTTGGTTGCTAATGAACTACACAAAGAACTGTGGTGGCTATAGATAACAAACTTATAGTCTAGTTTACTCAAACTATGGTGGTTATGGATATAAAATTTCTCATCTAGTTTATCATATATATATATATTTCCTTAATAATCAAATGAGATGAATAATGAAAGCACCTCCTTCAGCATCTACTTGGTAACATATGTAAAATAAATGTTTCTTTTCTTCCAAATATTGCAATTAAGTAATGAGATTAAGCAAGGGCAAGAAAGGCAACTTAAAAAAATATATTTTTTTCATATTTATGTTTTAGTTGAGATACAATTGACATTTAACATTTAACATTATATTAGTTTTACGTGTACAACATAATGACTTGATAATATGTGTATATTGTGAATGGGCAACTTTTTGAGGTTCAACTGTTTACACACACACACACACACACACACACACACGGATGAGCTATATTGGGAAGTAATCCAACGTGGAATCAGAGAGCTAGGTTCAAGTTATTTATTCTGTCTGAATCTGTTTCATTACACTGAAAAAGGATAGTAAATCTCAGAACTTTTGCAAGAATCATACTAAACACTCAGTAAATCATAGATATGGTAACGATATGTTTATTGTTAAACCATAAGAACTTTGTTTCATATCTGATAGTACTTGTAGGATGCTTTTCTTCCGGAACTTCTAGTTATGTGATGATGATTTCTAAACTCTACTAGTCTCAGGCCACAATGACTCTATACCTATAACTCATTGAAATTATTGGGGGTAACTATAGAGTTGGCTTTATAATCATGAGAACCGTATTTAGTAACAGGATTTATACTTTATTTAAATGTTTATTTTATTATATATGTAGGTTGATATTTTTAAAAAGAATATGCTGGATACTTAACCAATCCTTTCTAAATTGCAGTTTGTTCATATCAACAACTTAAAACTCATCTGCAGAGCACACCAACTAGTGCACGAAGGCTATAAGTTTATGTTTGATGAGAAGCTGGTAACAGTATGGTCTGCACCTAATTACTGCTATCGTTGTGGAAATATTGCTTCAATAATGGTCTTCAAAGATGTAAATACAAGAGAACCAAAGTTATTCCGGGCAGTTCCAGATTCAGAACGTGTTATTCCTCCCAGAACAACGACGCCGTATTTCCTTTGAGGCCTGCGCCCATCCTGCTGACCGGTCACATTTTCTGCCCTCTTCTTACCCCAACTTTCGTGTATTACCCTCTATAATATACTTTTTATTGAGCACTTTGCTGCTGAAATGCTGCCTCTTGCCTTTTTTTATTTTAAATTATCTAAATTTATTGTTTGTTATGGTGTCTATAACAATGTTTTCCTATCAGTTTTCTCCCCCATCCTATCCCCACCTTGGACTCATCTGAGAAGACTTGAGAAATGTCTTAATACTCATACTGCTGCATGTAGCTCTTGCTTATTTACTGATCTGGGGGAAACAAGATGTGTTTCCTTTTTAAAAAAGCCAATTGACAGAACAGACTACACTGAAATACTCCTTTTGTATCATTCAGGCTTTTGTTTTAGTTCGGTAAGTTTTAAGAAATTTCAGCAGCAAAGTTGTTATTCAGTGGGCACGATGGACTGCAAATGCCTTGAGTTATGTATACTTGTCCCAGCTGTAAACTTCATTGTCCTTTGTTGGATATTTTAAGTGGATATAAAATAAATTGGTCTAAAGGGCTGCCCTCCTTGTTGTGTTTTTAAATTTGAGTTAAAAAATGCTACAGCTTATGATTTTGTACATTAAGATAATTGTATTGATCTTTTTTCAGATTCCTTGTATTTTTAAATAAAGTAATCTTAAATAAAACCCAGATAGGTTTAAAGTGTTAGAAATTTTAAACAGCTTACATTGTTAGCTTAAAGTTACTCTTTTTTCTTTTTTCCTAGTCAAGAGTTCTTGACCCTTTGGTTATTGAGTTTAAAACTTCAACTGAAATTCAGTACTATTTATTTAAGAAAAAAAATCACTAAACTGTGCCTAAGAACATAACTGCCATATTAATGTTTTGGTTTATATCCTCTATAGTAATAGAAAAACATTTAATACTTGTAATGCTGATATGTTCATTTGATACCAATTGAGTAAAATGTGATCAATCCAGTTTACAATCTATCATGAGTATTATTAAGTAATATCTATGTACTTTTCAATAGGAATCATTTTCCTGCTGTAACACTTGACCTTAACTTTTAGAAAGTGTTCTTTTTTTTTAAACTGCAACTGGAAAGGTTGAAAAGTCAGGACTCTTATATTTGTGAACTGTAATCTGAAGCAGGTTTTAAAAAGTGTGGAAAGAAACAAATTGTCCTTTTTTGTAAAGGTCTGTGATACCATGTTTCCGCTTTGTGTAAGTAATTTGAATATTCAAAGGATTGTGGTGATCAGTCCTTGATATGCAACGTCCGTTTAATAAGGACAAGTGTTCCAGTGTCTCTTATGACTGTGGTCATAAATGATGTTGGAATTTACCATTTTGTGAAATAGTTGGTATCCTTTTACTACTATAGTTAATTTTTGTCATTCCAGGAAATCTTTGTGAAGCCAGCCAATTAATAAAGCACTTTAGCATCTGTTCAGGTAGTTTTGAAAACCAACTTTTCCCCTTCAGGATAAGAACTTCCAGGTTACCTAAAAATGCAATAAAAATCTTTATAGTCTACGCTTCTTGGCACATAATTTTTCATTAGGGTTTTCTTTTATTAAATGAGCACAACACTTTTGATTTTTTTCTACAATCACCCAGCTACTTGTGTAGTTTTTAATTGTATAGCTATATGAAAGAAGTGGCTAAGACATTTGCTGCACACACTTGAACTGTTGGGTCAGTAGCTTTGTGTCATTGCCCTGACCCCAGTGTAATTCAGGGGGAAAGTTATTAATCTTACAGGGATATGTAGCTATGTATTTTACTTAATTGTTAAACACTGGAAATTAATGATGCAGACAACTTGATGTGGTCTTTAAACAGCTCTCTGCAGTATTTTTTTCCTGTTACCATAAATTGTTTGTTTGTTTGTTTTTATTAATCCTCACTGGAGAATATTTCTTCCATTGCTTTTTTTAGAGACAGTGGAAAAGAGGGAGGGAGAGAGAGAGAAAAACACCTATGCGAGAGACACAGACAGACAGAGAGAGAGACATTGGTTGGTTGCCTCCCACATATGGGGAATATACCTGCAACCCAGGTATGTGCCCTTGACCAGGAATTGAACCTGCGACCCTTGTGGTGCATGGGCCAACATTCTAATGCTGAGCCACACCTGCAAGGGCTCCTGTTACCATAAATTGTATTTATGTGCTTGCTCCCCTCTGCTTTTAAATGGTACCAGTGAAACCAGTAACCCTGTGCCCTCCCTTCCCATTTGCCACTCCCTAGCTTAGATTGATGTAGTTTTAGTTATCCCTGTAATGTGACATTTTTAAGTCGTGGTATACTGCATTTGTCTGTCACTAGTTGGGCATGTGCCAATACTATTCTGTCCATTTCTTAACTGCCATCTCTGTTCTGCCTGATTTTTTTCCCCTCTTCAACTGAATTACGGCTTTTTGCATGAAAAAAAAAGTTTTTACTATTAGACATGTAAAGGGAAGAGAGAGAATGTATTGAGTTTTGTAAGCCTAAAAGGAGTAGTTGGATTTATCTACGAAATAAGGGCTACGTACTATATAATAGAGTAATCATATGGTGGAAGATACTTGCAGGTCATAGGTTTGTAGGCAGAAAGATCTGTTACTCCCTGTATCTAGGCTGAATGTAAAATCCCTTATATTGTATTATTGGGGATAATCACTATTTTTATTTGCCTATGATATACTTGGTTTCTAATAAATTGTCCTAGGCTCTAGTGAGAACTGTCTACTTTTAGTTGCCAATCACTCCCTTTCCTTACTTAGCTGATATACTCTTGGCTAGCTTTTTATAGGTTGATGCTTTTTCCTGAAATATCTCACCACTGTAAATGTGTTAATTTGGGTGTGATCCTAAAAAGCCTGGATCGAGAGCATATCTAATATGCAACCTGCATCAGCTCCTACTCCATCTGGATGTCTAGAACTTTTGGAAGATTTTGACATCTTAAATCCTGGGTTTTGCTTTTGAAATAAGGTTTGAAATATTGTTCATTGCATAAGATTTGTGTGTTTTTGCTTTGTAAGCCCAGCAGGTTTTGGGAAATGCCTGTATTGTGAAAGCAAATCTGAACTCTTTCTGAGCCTCTTTTATTGTGAGAAGTAGAATTGCTTTTCATCAGCCTCCAGAAAATTGTGTACCTGGAGTTGAGATTTAACAGCAAGAATCCAGATTTTTAAATGTAATTGTTTTTTAACTGCTAATGTTTGTAAAGCACCTTCAGTTCTTTGGATGAAGAGTGCTATATTCTCTCAGTGTAAATTAATAAAAATATTATAGGAAGTTTGTCAAAAAATTTTAATGCATAGTTTGTAGTATGTCCCAATAAGTTAGCATTTTATATAACACAATTTAAATTAAAAATGCTTATTCCTCCACTTAGTTGCTTGACTAGTAAACAGAAGTGAAACTTTCTTGTTCCATATTTGACTCTGAGCTAAGTGTTCCATTCTTTAAAGGCATTATCCACTGTTATGCCCTGGGTCTGGTGGCCAGAACCATGCTTCATGAGATTGTCACAACTTTCAATTGTATATTTACAGTGTGCGGTCATGCTTAGAAAATAGACAGTAATAAAACACCAAAAAGAAGCATTTGGAAAGTCCCCTAGTATTAGGCCAAACAGTCGATGCTTGGGGAAGGTTGGTTCCTTAGTTCCCTCTTACTAGTTTTCTCTTTTCCTTGTCAATCAGTTGATGAATATTTGTCTTTCTTACCCTCATGAGAGCATGCTTATGCTGTCGTAGGTCATTCAGATATTTTCTTGACTCAAAAATGCATGAAATTTATGAAGATTTTTTGTCAACAAAAATACTTATTGCATAAGTATATTCCACTTAACCCCTTGGCACCCACTGTTCTAAGCAGTCTGCTTTTATGTGTAATTGGGAATAGGATAGAAAAGACTGCATGGAGGCATTATGGAATGGTGGGAAGAGTATAGTCTTTGTGATCAAATCTAGATAAAAACCCCAGCCATGCCAGGCAGCTAACCTGTATTGAGCACACTTAGCTAAATGCTGTGGTGCTCTATTTTGTGGTACCCTTACTATGGCTCTATGACTATATTACTTTTTTTCCTTTGGATGAGGAATCAGGCTTAAGGAGGATAGGTAACTCCTGTAGGGTATACCAGAGTACATCTTAAGCCCCCTTACAGCAATTTTAAGTAGATTGGTTATAGCTATGTGACCCTGAGCAAGTTGGATTTTCTGAACCTTGAAATTCTGTGTCTAAAATGAGAGAATACCATACAGGCTTGATAACAGGATTAAAAATAGCACTCATAAAGCTCCCAGTCCTTGGCCCAAAGCTACTATTTATTGAGTATGTACTGATACACCATTTGCCCAAAATCAATGTCGTTGCTAAGTAAGAATAACCCAAGGCAATATGTAATTGCTGACATAGTAAATCTTACGTTAGTACAACAAATTTGGAGAAGGAAATATTGGCTGTAGGATGCAGTAATTAGGAAAGGCTTAAAAGAGGAAGTATGAAATGTGGACTGGAATGGGATGTGCATTTCTTATATAGTAAAAGCACAAAAGCAGAAATTACTAGAACTTGGTCATGACGCAGTTTACTATCATTTCATAGAAGGAAGGTCATTTTTTTAAAAAAAATTTATTGACTTTACAGAGAGGAAGGGAGAGGAATAGAGAGTCAGAAACATCGATCAGAGAAAAACATCGATCAGCTGCCTCCTGCACACTCCCCACTGGGGATGTGCCCGCAACCAAGGTACATGCCCCTGATCGGAATCGAACCCAGGACCCCTCAGTCCGCAGGCTGACGCTCTATCCACTGAGCCAAACTGGTTAGGGCAGGAAGGTCATTTTTTAACATCAAATGTAAAAAGCCATTTCTGCATAAATGCAGCCACAAATTTGGTTTTGCGAAAACCTGTAGTGCCCTTGTTTGCCATTTGTGAAGATCAGTGAGAGACTTGCTTTCAACCTGTTGGTGCGTACTAGTCCAGGCTATCTCATTGATGCATAAAAGTGTGTTCTAGTAAAATGGAAGTAGTTGAAGAGAAAGTTTTATGCCTCCTCCCAGCTTCAATTGGTAGATACCAAGGATCTACCAAACAGAAAGGGTACACAATGAATTTAGAGAGGCTGTAGGGGATACCACCTTCACAGAAGAATTTTATATGTTAAATGAACTATGTCTTATTTTCAAGGATGGCCTTGTTAAAGGTAACGTGCTTATGTGCTAGTTAGTAACAAAAAGTGCAGTGAATTTTATTTTGATTAACTGGTGTAGAACTTAAAATCATTTGGTATCACAGGATGGTTAGCATACACAGAGGGATCTATTTAGGCCTTTCAAAATGGAACACATTGCTTTTAGTTATGGCATCAATTGTTTGCAGCATTGCTCTTTCGTGGCAATTAAAAAGAATGCACACAACTCTTGCTCTCTTGGAAGTCCACGCCCAAGCTTGTGATCTTTTCTGCTGAGGATTGAGCATCTAAACCATGCTTTATATGGTAGCTTATGTTTTCTGGCTGGATACCCTCTATGAAGGGTATCTGGGAGCTGTGAGAAGATTTCATTCAGCATGATACAGAGCAGTGATTTTCAACCTTTTTCATCTCATGGCACACTAATTGCTAAAATTAAGCAGCACACCAAAAAGTATATTTTTTGTCGATCTAACAAAAAATAGGTATAATTTTGATTCATTCATACTGGATGGCTATTGTTGTGTTGGCTGTTATCATTTTTTAAATTTGACAATCTAAGGGAAAAGAGGTCAGTGTCCCTGACAAGTCAGGTATTGCATGTTGTAAAAATTCTCTTGACACACCGGTTGAAAATCGCTGATGTAGAGACCGGCACTGTATACAGGGTAGTTCAAAATGAAGCTCGTTTTGGAGAGTTGCCTCACTGTCGCATCGGCCAGAGGAGTTTGGGAAATTGCAGTGCTTGGCTTTGAGTCCTGGCATGGTGCAGTGTTGGGGGGCGCCAGCAGGTGTGTGGGATGCAGGACACACAGTGAGCAGAACCTGCCTGCAGGTGTCTGGGGCCGAAGGTGCAGTTTCCACTTTCCGACGCACGGTGGCGCTCAGTCTCCCCTGCCCTGCTAGTGGTCTCTAAGGCACCTCCACCGCCACCTGCAGTCTCAACCAAACTCTAGGTGGCGGGATGTGACGGCCCGAGCGTCCAATCGACCACCAGGATTTCGGACGTGCTACGGTTCTAGCCAATGGGAGCCGAGGAGAGGCGCAGAGGAGGCGGGCCCCGCGGCAGTCTGGCC
>NW_005370657.1:3340385-3356418 GCF_000412655.1 Myotis brandtii
TGTGGGGTGACGAGGCAGACAATGAGGAGGTAGGTGGTGCCGGGTGGTTTTGGGGAGCTGGGCTGTGACAAATCAGAGCCGAGGATGGAGTGAGAGATCCGGAGGCAGAGCGGGCTTGGACCGAGCAGACGTTAGGGGAACCGTGAGCCCCAGCACCGCTTGGTCTTGTTCTGTAGGGGAAGCAGCACAGGCGTTTGGAAGGTCAGGTGTGGGCTTAGGAGCCGTCAGTGCTGGAGGGGGGACAGAGTTCTTGACCGGCAGAGTCGGCCGGCGACGTGTCCGTGTGTGTGTGTGACTGTAGTGACCATCTGATCTGTTTGGTCCGCAGACTGACTGGCACGGTGGAGAAACCACCTCGAAAACGGAAAAGCAGGTAAGGTAAACATGCCTTCCTGTTTTGTCTCGTGTTTCCACATTTGCTTGACTGCACCTGTGCCATACTGCATACTACTCCACTGTCAGCAGGTGAAGTCTTTCATTTAGCTCTTTTCTTAATGAAGATGACTTGTCTGCAAGACTTTTTTTTTGGGGGGGGGGCGGGGGGAGTAATCTAAGATTATATGGGAAAGAGACATGGATAATTGAGAAATCCTGGTTTTTTACTTTAGCCATAATGGCAACTTTTCCACCAGCTGTTTAAAAGCGAATGTTTATTGCCAGGTGCTATGTGCTTTGTATGTGTTATTTCCTGTAACCCTGGAAGCACCCCAAGGAAGTATGTACCGTCTTCACTGTTTTGCAGAAGAGGGAACTGAGGAACAGAGAGGCCAAGTATTTACCCAAGATCACACATCTCCTAAGTGACAGAACCAGGATTTGAATCTAGGCAGTCTGACTCCAGAACTTATGCTCTTAACCGTTATGCTATCATCCCTCTAATAAACGTCATCTTGAAAATAGGCTTTCCTGTTGCTTTTTCTCTTTTCATTGTACACAGAGCCTAAGAATACATAGTTGAGCCCTCGGAAAACCGAAAAAAGGGCTTGTGTAGTCTGCAAACAAGTGAGTTACCTACCCCTTGAGTGATGAAGAAGAGCATCTGTGCATTCCAGGAACATTTCTTAGTGCATGCAGCATGTCTGGTTCTATGGAGCAATTCTGTATAGTCACTAGAAGACTCCTTTTTCACAAGTGTAGGCCCTGGCCTAGAGAACGTATTGGGTAGTAGTGAGGATGTGGCCAGCAGGACTGCTGCCATAGCTGATACTTGGTAAGTTACTGATGGCAGCACACAGACAACTTCAACAGTAGGCACATGTGAAATGCGGATTGTGGACGTGCCAGCAGCCATGGCTCCTTTCTCCTTAGGCCTATACTGTTCAATAAGGTAGGCCCACATGGCTGTTGAGCACGTGCAATGTGGCTAGCGTGACTCAGGAACTGAAATTTTAATACAGTTAATGATAATTAATTTAAATTTGACTCATTGGAAAATGTTTCAGTATGTTTGAAGTAACTTGGGTTTGTGAATCTACATCTCCATCTGTAAATTTTATGAAATTTAAATGTAGATTAAATATTCCCAATGAAAACTTAATGTCCAAAATGAGGTGTGCTCTAAGTATAAAGTACATGCAGATTTCAGGTTAGTACAAAAAATGAATGTAGCCCTAGCCAGTTTGGCTCAGTGGATAGAGCGTCAGCCTGCAGACTGAAGGGTCCCGGGTTAGATTCCAGTCAAGGGCACAGACCTAGGTTGCAGGCTCCTCCCTGGCCGGGGCCCTGGTCAGGGCTTGTGCAGGAGGCAACCAATCGATGTGTCTCTATCACATCAGTATTTCTGTCTTACCCTCTCTCTTCCACTCTCTCAAAAAATCAATGGAAAAATATCCTCGGATGAGGATTAAAAAGAAAAAGAATGTAAAATTTCTCATTACTAATTTTTATATTGATTTCATGCTGAAATAATATTTTAGATATAGTGGGTTAAATAAAAGTGTTACTAAATTTATTTTTTCTAAATGACTACTGGAAAATTAAAAATTACATATATGGCTTGTATTATATTTGTTTTCAACAGCCCTTGTTTAATTGTTATTACCCCACTGTCAGACTCTGGAGTAGCCTGACTATGTTCCCTACCTCGAGTCTAATTTATTACCCATACTGTACAAGTTGATCTTGTAATTCTCATGCTTAAGATTTTTCTGTTTTACATTGCTTACTGAAGATAATTCAGACCTGTAGCCTAATCATAAAAAAAGAGACTGCCTTGATTTCACTTCTGCCTATCTTTCCAGCCACTGTTTATTATTTTTTATTTTTCAATATATTTTTTATTAATTTCAGAGAGGAAGGGAGAGGGATAGAGAGAAGCATCAATGATGAACGAGAATCATTGATCAGCTGCCTCCTGCATGCCCCCTACTGGAGATCTAGCCCGCAACCTGGGCATGTGCCCTTGACCGGAATCGAACCCAGGACCCTTCGGTTCGCAGGTCGACGCTTTATCCACTGAGCCAAACCAGGCCATGGAAAGTCTCAGTAACAGACCTATTACTAGTAAGTGTCTAGTATTAAATGACAATTTTCTGGTGAACCTTTGATGATGAATTAATTGCTTAATGTAACTCTATGTTCTGTTTGCCATTCTGGAACTTATGTTCCCTCTTTGCTCTGCATTTTTTTTTGCACTTTTTCTTTTTTTCTGTAATACTTCCTCCTTGTTTCTTGGCAAACTCCCTCCTTTAAGTCGTAGCTAGATGTCTCATCCTCCATGCAGACTTTCCCCACCCTCACCTTTTCCTTCCTCTGCTCTATCTTGTTGATCCCCTGATAGCCTTTATATACACTTAGATATAATAGTTTGGATTAAATTTGAATGCAAGTTGTGAAATCATATGCAAATTAAACCTTTCTGAGCCCTTATCTGTATAATAGAAATAATAATAGTTCAAACACTTACAGAGTTGTAAAATGCTTAGTACAGTGCCTGGCATATAGAAAATACACAATAGCCAGGCCAGTGTGGCTCAGTAGTTGAGTGTTGACCCATGAACCAAGAGGTCACTGGTTTGATACCTAGTCAGGGCACATGCCCTGGTTGCAGGCTTGATCCCCAGTGTGGGGCACGCAGGAAGCTGCTGATCAATGATTCTCTCTCATCATTAATGTATCTAATCTCTTCCTCCTCTCTGAAATGAATAAAAATACATTGAAGAACAAAATAATTAATTATAGAGAAAGGATGTAATGACTGTAGCCAGAAATTTTTTACAGTTGTTACTATCAATTGCATGCTGTGGCCATAAAAATTCTCAATATCAAATGATATAAATTCCTGGTGAGCACTTCAAATGAATTAATTGCCAAATGTAGCCATAAGTATCTCTTTGAGTTGGTCTGTTGTGTAGAGTTGTTGATTATTAAAATATGTATCCGGTTACATTTTGGAAAACAATTGCCAAAAGTGTGATTTCTGTTTCAGAATGGTTGCTGTTAAGTCTTTCTTTTTGATAGACATAAGTTAGGGCTGAGTTATCTTTTGAGGATCTTCCTAATACAGAACAAACTATAATACTGTTAAGAAAAACTAAAATAATTTGAGATAAGCAAGCATCTCATATACCCGTTTCCCTCCAAGGACTTGCTATTGTGCTAGAACACTGCTGGGAAGTGGAGTTAGAGACCCCCTCTTTCTCTGGGTCCCAAAGACTCCTCCTTCCCAGATAAATCACCCCATTTTTTCTGCCCTCAAAGGCACGGTCTTTCCATCCTTTCCTCAGCATAACCTCCTCGAGAAGTTAACATTTTCAGAAAACAAACACAAACCTCCCCCGAGGCAAGGGCTATCTTTTTGGGGATTGGGGAATACAGTGAGAATAAAACATCCATTGATGTCTTAATTAATAGCTTATCCAGCTACTTTTTCCCCTCAGTAATTCTTTTAGTCCCTGTGGTGGTTTTAAAGATCTGTTTACAAATTTTTTTTTTTATTCTCCTTTCTTTAAAAGATGAAGCTTCATTCTCCTCCCCTTGAGTGTGGGCTAGTGAACAGAATACAGCAGAAGTGAGGAGGTCTAACTTCCCAGATCTTTACCTTCTGTCTTGGGTGTGCGCGTTCTCTCTCTCTCTCTCTCTCTCTCTCTCTCTCTCTCCTGAATCGCTTGCTGGGGGGCTGGAGGGGAGGAGGCTATAGCTGCCTTGGTGTGAGTCAGTCCTGGGGAGAGGGCAGCCAGTGGCCTTGTGAAGACACTCAGGACAGCCTGCGGGCAGGGCCACATGGTAGGGAAGCGAGGCCTGCCAGCAGCCACACGAGTGAGCTTGGAAGGGGATCCTACATTAATTCAACTTGGAGCTGACTACAGCCCTGGCCAAAGACATGACTTATAATTCTGGCTTCACAAGGGCTGAGTTATATGAGCCTGTGATTTATTATTATTATTATTTTTTGAGAGTCTCCTTTCTTCTAGCACTGGCTCCATTATACCCAAAGGGCTTAATCTCTGGGTAAGCTTTTTCTCCTGGATAGGTGTCTCATGGTGTGTGTGTGTGTGTGTGTGTGTGTGTGTTTCCTGGATAGGTGTCTCATGGTGTATGTGTGTGTATTGGGGAAACAGCTGTCTTTGTATTAAAGGCATTGAAGGACAATTACTTTCAGGCAGTGACGTGTGCCTGTCCTAGTAACTAAATCTCGAACTGTTTGCTCTTTATCTTCAGAGTCATTGCTCTCTCCCTGGTCTTTTGTCCCACAGATAGAAGATAGTCCCCTGCTCATGTTCACTCTTATTAAGGAAAGAGCCAAAAGGCAGTTGCCTAGTGAAGAGTCTGTGCCTGTCACCAGGTTTTAAACTCCTTTCAACCCCTTCTTGGCTGTCGGGGAAGATTGGGCAAATCAGAGTCAAGCAAGAAGTGATGGTTAATTTTGTGTCAGCTTGACTGGGCCACGGGATGCTCAGACATTTATTTGGTCAAACGTTGTTTTGCATGTGTCTGTGAGGGTGTTTTGGGTGAGATTAATATTTCAGTCAGTAGACGGAGGAAAGCAGATTGCCCTCCCCAGTGGGGGTGGGCCTCATCCCATCAGTTGAAGACCTGAAAAGAACAGAACGACGAAGCCCCTCCTGCCTGACTGCTTGAGTTGGGGCATCCATCTTTAAAGCCTTTGGGTTCGAGCTGAAACTTGGCTCTTCTTGGGTCTCAAGCCCACCTGCTGTCAGACTGGAACTTACACCATCAGCCCTCCTGGTTTCCAGGCCTCAGACTCGGGCTGGAACCCCACCATTGGCTCTGGTGGGTCTCCAGCTTATAGGTCTCGGCACTTCTCAGTCTCCATCCTTGTGTGAGCCAATTCCTTATTTTGTACACACACACACACACACACACACACACACACACACACCCTGTTGCTTCTGTTTCTCAGTCGAACCTGACTAATATATAACCTACTCTTTTTTATGGCCGGTCTTTCACCCCTGCCTTCCCAGAGAGCTCTTAAACCTGTCATAGCTTCTGCATTGCCAGCTGTGGCTTTTCTTCGTGGGTGCAGACTGCCGTGGAATGGCCGTCTTCACCGCAGGCCGAGCGAAGGGAGAGGTGTTTGTGTTTTCACAGACTTGGCAGCTGTTTTGGAAACATTTCGCTCTGAGGCTAGACACCACTCTCTGTTCTGTTTTGCGGCTGGGTTTCTTTCTTCCATCCTCTGTCCCATACTCCATGGGCCAGGAAAGAGTATCTGCCTGTTTGGCAATATCTTGGGAGTTCCCTGGATGGGCCCATGTTGAAGGTGCTCACACATGGTTCTCCAATGCCTGCAAAGTGGCAGCCAGCATTTTTATTTTTAAAATTTTTTATTTTTAAATATATTTTATTGATTTCAGAGAAGAAGGAAGGGGGAGAGAGAGAATCATTGATTGGCTGCCTCCTGCACGCCCCCTACTGGGGATTGAGCCCGCAACCCAGGCATGTACCCTTGACTAGAATCGAACCTGGGACCTTTCAATGTGCAGGCCGACATTCTATCCACTGAGCCAAACTGGCTAGGGCAACAGTCAGAACTTTTAAATGATTGTGGTAATTTGCAACCTACGGAGTGACCACATACAGATTTTTAGAGAGCGACTATCAAAAACAAAGGTTTTAGATTTAGAATAGTTGCCATTAGCCTTTCTAAGAGTAGATAAGCAAGTCATTGATCTATTGAAGTAACTCCTGGCTGGTGATAATAAAATTAGAATCAACAAGTAAGAAGATTCTCACTTTTTTGTAAAATATGAATACGCATCTGTATTGTCTCGGTAATTTTAAATCATTTAGATATAGGTTAAAAAGAAGGAGGATGTTTTTTTTTTTTTTAAATATATTTTATTGATTTTTTACAGAGAGGAAGGGAGAGAGATAGAGAGTTAGAAACATCGATGAGAGAGAAACATCGATCAGCTGCCTCCTGCACATCTCCTACTGGGGATGTGCCCGCAACCCAGGTACATGCCCTTGACCGGAATCGAACCTGGGACCTTTCAGTCTACAGGCCGACGCTCTATCCACTGAGCCAAACCGGTTTCGGCAAAGGAGGATGTTTTTAATAATTTATAAGAGAATTATAGAATCTGTGTTGGAAGAGATTAGTTATTGAGTCTAACTCTAGCAGTGGTTCTCAACCTTCTGGCCCTTTAAATAGTTCCTCATGTTGTGACCCAACCATAAAATTATTTTCGCTGCTACTTCATAACTGTAATGTTGCTACTGTTATGAATCGTAATGTAAATATCTGATATGCAGGATGGTCTTAGGCGACCCCTGTGAAAGGGTCGTTCGACCGCCAAAGGGGTCGCGACCCACAGGCTGAACGATAGGCATAGCAGAGGTCCTGTAACATATCTGAAAAGGAAGTCCTTAAAAATTCTGCCTAAAAGGTGAAGAGATTAAGAAAAACAAAACAAACAAACAAAAAAACCCCACCTCATACACACAGACAACAGTGTAGTGATTACCAGAGGGGAAGGGGCGTACTATAGGGGGGATAAATGGTGATGGAAGAAGACTTGACTTGGGGTAGTGAACACACAATACAGTATACAGATGATGTGTAGAATTGTACAGCTGAAACCTATATAATTTTTTTACCCAATGTCACCCCAATAAATTCAATAAAAAAGAAAAATTTCCTGTCTCATTTTTTTCAAATATGGTTTACTCACATGTTTACCAATAACTGACATGTATTCAACGTTTTCTAAGAATTTTATCTAAAATGTGGATGTCCACAGAATTTTTACTCTTAAAAAGAGACTTTTATACTTGAAAACGTTGGAAACCAGTGGATTCGCTATTGCTGGAGTCATTTCTAGCTCTAACATGTGGGAAAAGGACTAGGAGTCTTTGTACAAGAATGTGTTTAAAGAGCATGTAGCATGGCCTGCTGGTGAAATCCCTAGAGCTTTGGCTGGTCTCTAGTCACTCCTTTTCTTTCTTTTTATCCCTACCTGCCCCAGGGGTTTGATTCATCTTTATTCTAACATCCATTATGTAATCTGTTGTCTGTGCCCATAAACCCTTCCCTGAAACAGGATGTGGGTGCCTCAGCTTTCTCCTTCCCTGGTTAACCTGAAGGTGTTCGATGCTTTTTCATTTTTAAGGGTTTTTACTGCCAGTAACAATAGGGAATTGAGTGAATACAAATTTATGCACTCCAGAATTTAGAGGTTTACTAAGAATAAGAGGTTTTCCTAACCTTCACTGAAAGGTAAATGAGAAAAACTCAGTTTGTTAGAATAAAGGCAATAGGCTGATATAAAAAGTTTCTTCCAACTCAAAAATGTTTACTTTTTAGTGAGAGATTGCTCACTTTCTATATTTTATCGCTCTTCTATTCTGGAAAGTACCTGTCTTTTCTTCTCTTTTTCTCTATCTTTTGGCTCTGAAGACAATTCCTTGTGGCCTATTGGCTTTATTTTAATCACAAGGGAGGAGGAACTCCCAAGTTATTGTTTTCCAATCTCTTTACCTGTTGCTTTTGCAGGAAATGTCTACTTAATACAAACCAATAAACACTATTGACAAAAAGTTAACATTGATGTATTTTGCCACGGAACCATTCCATTGGTGTGATAGATTGTATTTCCCAAAGATGTCTGCAACAGCATCTTTCATTCCACATGCTGTCCTTACAATGTGACCTTGACACTCCTCCCATTTAGTGGTGAGTTCTGTGTCTCATCTCTTCACCACAGACCTTTGTAACTGTTGCCACCAACAGGGCATGGCTTAAGCGACACTATGTGACTTCTGGAGCTAGGTCACAGAAATGCCATTCACTCCCACCTTCCTCTCTTGGCACACTTGCTACCAGGCAGAGCTGTGAGGGGCTCGAGAGAGAGAGGCCTGTGTGAACGAGAATCTGAAGCACCTGGCCCTCCGCCCCAGCTGAGCTGACATCCAGCATCAGCCTGCCAGCCGTGCAATGAGCACCCTCCAAGTGGATCTTGATCCTCCGGGTCCCCAGGATGCTGCCCCAGTGGGGGCCCATGTTGAGCAGGGAACTGCCCCTGCCAAGCCCTACCCAGATCGCAGGTTCACAAGAGCTTGTTATTTTAAGCTACTAAGTTATACAGCAGAAGATAACTGAATTGGTATTCCATTTTGCCAGGGTTTGGAGTAGAGACTGCACTATGTATTAAACTGCCTCCACTTTAAGAACAAGGTGTATTTCTACCTCCAGGAGCACTGTTAGTCTCACAAGAGAAGAAAAACAGATTCTGTGTCCACTTTCTTTATAGATTTTTATGCCAGTGACTCTCATTTTACATATTGATTAAATTAGGGCTTAAGGGTTCATTTAAGAGCTAAAGACCAGAATGACCTCTTTGGAAAAAAAGGATTAGGGAGAAGGTGATGGAGAAATTTCAAAACCAGGGGTGGGCTGGTGCTGGTTCTTGGACTTCTTGATAATGACTGGCATTTACTGATGGATTAATCAGTGATGTCTCATGTATTACCTTTTGTCACTAGTTTATTTTTCTAACAAGCCCTTTAAAGGTATTGATGAATACTTAACATGCAATAAAATGTGTACCTCTTAAGTGTTCACTATGTGTTTTAATCAATTCTTAATTGTTTGTGTTTCTGTTGATCACAAAGTAGAGTAGTAAATGACAATGGAAGGAGAAGACCAAGGGAGGATTACTTAATTCCCTGGGTGCTGGTGCCTCTTAGCAGGTCAGGTTTATATCTGTTACTTCATTTGAAGACAGATGGTATGATTCCCATTTACAAACAGAGAAACTGAGCTCAGGAAAGTTATGTAGCACAGCGAGGAAGTGGCACAGTCAAGACAAGGCACAATTTTTGTCTGGCTCTATAAAGTTTTTGCTACAGACTAAAATAGTCATATTGGAGATAATTTCCTATCAGGCTTTATTAAAGTCCCATACATAACATGAAAACAGTGCTTGATGTGGATGTCTTCTGGTTTCAAATGCTTCAAACTTCCTCACGTTTTTGAATCCATTATTTTCTATTTCACCAATTTTTGTCATTGAGATAGTGTCATTTGATCAGATACTCCTCTCCAATGGTTCAGGTAATTAGATAAAAGTCGTTGTTTTGGGTAACCTAGTGCAGTTTCACTTTGAAGTGTCAAGAAAGTAAAGACCGTGAAGAATGAAAAGAATTCTGTTTCTAGACAGTTCATGCTATTGCAAGTCTCACAGATACAAGATTTAAAAGCAGAAATTCCTGGACACAGACAACTGTGGTGATTGCAGGGGGTGGGGAGAGGTGGAGGAGGGTTTAGGGGAGATAAATGGTGATGGACGGAGACTGGACTTGGGGTGGTGAACATACAATACAGTGTACAGATGATGTGTTGTAGAATGGTGCACCTGCAACCTGTATAGTTTTGTTTACTAGTATCACCCCAATAAATTAAAAAAAAAAAGAAAAAAGGCATGTGCCTTGACCAGGAATCAAACCGTGACATCTTAATGGCTGCTCAACCACTGAGCCATGCCGGTTGGGCGGTCAGCTGTTTTTCTAAGACAACAAATAATTTGTTCAAAGCCATCCATCTGATCATGAAATAAGCACATCAATCATGTGCTTTTCAAACTATGTCACACCACCGTAATATATACGTTTACATTTGTATACTCTTTTATCCTCCCTAGTATAGTAGATTATAAACCAGCAGGCAGTTTCTATCTCTGATAAACCTTAGTAATAGCTGAGGCGTAGGGCCAAATAGGCACTTGAATTAAATTAAAGCGTGCTTGGAGTTAGTATTGAGACTTTAAAAGGAGAGACCCTGGCTTAAGTAATTGTTTCGGTACTTAAGTCCGGTTCTGTCAGTCTCTAAAATGTATGTTTTGCCTCTTTGGTAGTGGGTCAGTGTTTGTATTGAATAGAAAGGTGGGACTGGTGAATTGAAAGTATAGTTCTTAAACTTTGGAGGTACCATTTTCTAGGTTTCACTCAGTTCTATTTTTTTTAAATATATTTTATTGATTTTCTACAGAGAGGAAGGGAGAGAAGACAGAGAGTTAGAAACATCGATGAGAGAGAAACATCGATCAGCCGCCTCCTGCACATCTCCTACTGGGGATGTGCCCGCAACCTAGGTACATGCCCTTCACCGGAATCGAACCTGGGACCCTTCAGTCCGCAGGCTGACGCTCTACCCACTGAGCCAAACTGGTTTCGGCAGCACTCAGTTCTATTTTTATAAAACCTTGTTAAATGGATATCTGCCTATAATTCTAGGACAATCGAAAGAAAACTCTAGTTCAGAATATGATTTACCAAAACCATTTTTTAAAAAAAATATTGATTTCAGAGAGGAAGAGAGAGGGAGAGAGAGAGAGAAACATCAGTGATGAGAGAGAATCATTGATCGGCTGACTCCTGCATGTCCCCTACTGAGGATTGAGCCTGCAACCCCCTCATGTGCCCCGACTGGGAATCAACTATGGCCTCCTGGTTCATAGGTTGATCCTCAACCACTGAGCCACGCCGCTGGGCCCAAAAACCATTTTTTATTTCTATTCAGGAGGGATTGTAACTTGAATTGAATTCTGTTACAGGGAAAGTTTAGTGAATATGTAAAATTTCCCTACTATCAAATGTGTCCATCTTGTTAGAGTAGACAGTTTCAGATTCACATGTTAGGGAAGAATGTGAGTTTGAGTGGAAAGGGTTCAATTAAAGGTCTATTTCTATAAAGTATGTCGTCTTTTGCCAAAAGAAATATTACCTAGCAGCCGTTTACATGTGCCAAGAGAGGCCAGAGAAGTCTTGTAGTAGAAATTGTACAGGAGAGCTGTCAAAGTAGATCCCTGAGGATGTCAGGCAGGAAATAAAGCTCATGATGCTACAAAATGTTACTGGATGGCTAGGCCATTGAAAATGAACCTTCCAGTGCATGTAAATATTCTACTAAAATCTGCACCTGAGGATATGTTTATTAATTTGAGAGAGAGGGGGAGAGAGAGAGAGAAACATCGATTGGTTGCCTCCCATACACATCCCAACTGGGGATGGAACCTGCAACCTAGATATGTGCCCTGACCAGGAATTGAACCCTCAACTTTTTGGTGTACGTGACATTCCAACTCACTGAGCCACACCACACCACACCACATGATTATGTTTCTTTAATCATGCTTTTATGTTGAGTAGACAGAATTACTAGTACTTGTACTTCGTAATTTAAACTTTAAAAAATTTAAACAAGCCCTGGCTGGTGTGGCTCAGTGGTAGAGCGTTGGCTAGCACACCAAAGGGTCACAGGTTCGATTCCTGGTCAAGGCTACATACCTGGAATGCAGGTTCCTTCCCTGGACCCGCCCAGGGAGTGTGGGGGAGGCAACCAATAGATGTTTTTCTCCCTCACATCGATGTTTCTCTCTCTCTTTCCCTCCCCTTTCTTCCACTCTCTCTGAAAGAAAAAGCAATGGAAAAAATATCTTTGGGTGAGGATTAAAAAAATTTTTTAAATCAAAATTTAAGAAATTTTCTAAGATCTTACTGAATAAATATGAATGTATTTATAGTTTCTTCCAAAGTGTTTATGTTCTGAGATTAAGGTTTGGAACTACATATTAGGAGATGAGCTTTAAGTTCATGGGGATGAAACAGAGTAAATAATTTCCTTCTCTGTGGCAAAAATGGAAATACAGAAAGTGTAAATAAGCAATTGTGTCAAAGTATTTATCTGTGGTTCTCTTTATTTTTACAATACAGCATTTTCCATTTCTACTGTACACGTTCAGAGATACTGTACAGAATTGTAGGAATTTTGAGCCTGAAGCCCTTCTGAAGTTTATCTATTTGGATTCCTTTATATATGGGGAAATGAGGCAGGTCTGGTTGAAGTACAAGTAATTTCTCCAGTGCCATAAAGGGAATCGGAACATTTTTAACACCTGGGGGAATAGAACCTGTCCCTTAATTACTGTTGAATTAGTGAGTTATTTGAAATCTTAAATGGGGCCTTGGTTTTCTCACCACCAGGTGGCTTCTAACAGTTGGTATGTCAGCTTTTAGTTCACTGCCAGCAAATGTAAAAACCGTTAAGCCCCTTTGAGGGTCACTGTTGTTCAGGCAACAAAATAGTGCTGCCACTTTAAGTAAAATAAGAATAGCTTTAGGGTCTCAGCATTGAGAGAAGTTTATGATGAAATTATTTAAGCCTAATGAGCTGCTCCTACATTGGTGTCTCCTCTTTGCCCTCTGAGTGCTCCTTGAAGTTTACAGTTATGTTTTAGACTAAGGTTATAAAACTTTAAAAGGATAGAGATAGTCCTGTCGTTTCAGTCATAGGCAGTCCTCGTAAAGGTTATATGCTGAAATCTTAAAACCAGTCTGGTTCACTTCTGGGTCATAGGATGTTGATATTGATGATTTTTAAAATGCATACAATTTATAATAGCATTGAAGATTTTGATTTAAATTTTAAGACTGGTGTTTAAAATATGTATTTTGTGCTTGTAACCAGTTTTTACTTAGGTGGGTTAAAACAATGATTATAAAATTAGAATTTGACAAAATAAAACCTTGTCTCTTTAATGCCAATTCATTGTCAAATCATTCACTAAACAAATAGGAGAAAGAAATGTTTTGGCAACGAATGTCCCAACTCATTATAGAGAGAAATGGATGCTTTCTTTTGGGAAACAGCATGAATTACTTTCAGAAAGATATTTGATGATTTTGCCTGGTTGGGTCAGGTCATTATTTTCATTTTATCTTTGACATTTCCTATGATGAATACTTCAGGAAATGGTCAAGCCATGACTTGGGTTTTTAAAAATGTACCAACACTACTATAATTTTATACAAACATTTCTCTAGCTTTATTAACTTTCATTTATTGCTAGGTTGTGCTAGATTTTAATGTGATTTTGGAGGTCAAAATTTAAGAAATTATCTACTCTGCAATTTCCTTTCATCATTATAAAAAAGGATGAACCTACTTTTACAGTACAATTTGACCTAGGGATTATGTTATTTGAAGTAATGCTAAAGCCCTCCTAACTTTGTGAAGATGTATGCTAAAATGGTTAATTTGGGAAAGTATTTGACTTAAGGCCAATGAAACTTTTGTGTCAGCTCTAGCCAGTAGCTTCTTCAAGATACTTATCTTAAAGTGATTTTACCTTTCTGCTGTAACAGTGCAAATAATATTTTAAAGTTAAGTGCACTGACAAATCTTTTTATTTGGCCGCATTTGTTAATTTTAAAAAAAATATATTTTATTGATTTTTTACAGAGAGGAAGGGAGAGGGATAGAGAGTTAGAAACATCCATGAGAGAGAAACATCGATCAGCTGCCTCCTCCTGCACACCCCCTACTGGGGATGTGCCCGCAACCAAGGTACATGGCCTTGACCGCAATCGAACCTGGGACTCTTCAGTCCACAGGCCGACGCTCTAGCCACTGAGCCAAACCGGTCAGGGCTGTTTTGTTTGTTTGTTTTCCTATAATGTATTGAGCGCCAGCAAAGATCATCTGATTGGCAGAATTAGACTGAAATCTTTTGGGGGCGGTTGTGAAGTATTTGGATTCTAAAACCTAGAGCCTAGAGGAAGTGATGGCAAGGGTAGAACTATACATCTCAAAATGCTACTGAGTTCAAACTGAGTCATGGCTCTTCTACAATAAGATTTGGAATTGACTAGGAGCTTCTTTGTTCTTGTTCCAGTTACTTCTGCCAGATGGGTTATAATAGGAAGAATGTGATGTCAGCTCCTTCATACTTTGGACTAGAATGATTTTGTTCTCTGGTCAGCTTGAAGAGTCCTGTTGAGTCCCTCTCCCGTGACTGGCTTGATTTCTTATTGTAGTTTTTAAGTATGCATTTCTACTTCTAATAATCCTGCTAGGAAACATATTGCCAACTACTATATATATGAAGGTGTAGCTGTATGGAGCATAAAATTAGTTATGCTTCCTTCCTTTGGCTTGCAATCTAAATTTAGTAGGCAAGAATCTCCTTTCCCAGATGTCATTAAAAATAGAAGATACCCATCTGTCTGGCATGGTTTCCGTACAGTTCTGCCTGTAGGCTTGGCGATGAACTCGATAACGCTGACTTTCTTTTAGCCCTAGGATTCTTAGAAAAATAATGCTTTCTTTCCTATAGAGGCCAAAAGTGTACAGTTTACCTTGTTGACCTTAAGTGATCCTGTGAAAATCATGGAAACCCTGAGAATTGAGTTTTGAGGAGAAATGTAAAAGGTAACATGAAATAATATCACTTAAGAAAATTGGCCTTAAAGTAAAATTTAAGAAAACTGGCCTTAAAGTATAAAAAATTCCTATATTTATAATTTATTAGCTATGTGAGAAAGTTTACTTGACTTGTCTGAGAATGTAACCTTATTTATACAGCTGGAATAGTAGGGCTTACTTCAGATGGTTGTTGAAGAGTAAATTAAATGAGGTAGTATTTATAAACTTTTCTTCACTGCCTGGCATGTAGAAGGCATTCTTTTGGTTATTGTTATTATTGTTTATGTTAATATTACTATCTTTTTATTCAAAATTCTGCCTCCTTGCTGTTAAAAAATCTTAATCTGGAGCTCATGATATAATATGGGGTCAGAGATACAGGGAATTTCTAGGGGTTTTTTGGAGCCATGGAAATCATTTAGCGGAGGACTGAAAATTGTCCCTAACAGATGACTTGTGTTTAGAGGATGCAGAAGAAACAGATAAATGGCCAGAGAAAGCCATCAGAAGAGAATTAGGAGACCAGTGTCATGGAAATCAAAAGTTGGGTTGCTTACCAGGTCAAATATTTTCTTCAGAAGTTCATCTACACTAATAAAAGAGAAACATGGTAATTAGCGTACGACCGCTACCCTTCCCATTGGCTAATCAGCATATCCTTATGCAAATTAACTGTCAGCCAAGATGGCGGCCAGCAGCCAGGCAGCTGGAAGCGAACATGAGGCTTGCTTGCTCCAGTGACTGCAGACTCCAACGTTCCCCGCCTGACTTGCCGGCCTCTGAGTTGCAACTCTAAGCAACTATGTACTATGTTGCAAATGTAGGAGCTAAACAAAACCCCAGAAACCAGCTTTCAGCCTGCCGGGATCTCAGAGCTGAAGTTATACATTGTTTCGATTATAGAACGGCAAACAAACCAGATACGAAGCCTCAGAGCTAGAGCCAGAGCTAAAGCTGGCCCAGAATAAAATAAAAAAAAGAAAAAAAGGGAGCGATTGGAGGCTTCAGTCAACCACCGCCAGCCTGAAAGCAGCCCTCAGCCCCTCACCCAGAATGGCCAGGCCCCCCAGTGGGGACCCCCACCCTGATCCAGAACACCCTTCAGGGCAAACCAGCCGGCCCCCAGGCCTCTATCCTATATAGTAAAAGGGTAATATGCCTCCAAGCACCGGGATCAGCAGAGCCGCGAGGCCTCTTGGCACCAGATCAGCGGGACAGGGGGCAGCGCCCAAACCCCCTGATCGCCCTGCAGCTCTGTGTGTGACAGGGGGCGGGGCCACAACCTCCCTATCCGCCCTGCTCTGTTCGTGACAGGGGAAGGCACCCCAACCCCCTGATCAGCCCTGCTCTGTGCATGACAAGGGG